>NW_027361676.1:44672500-44727500 GCF_039654945.1 Dendrobates tinctorius | reverse complement strand
GAGAACAAGGGCTTTGCTTGGATTCGGAGTTTAATAAAGATGGGAAACCTGTGTGTTTAATTATTTCATTACATTACTTTATTCTTAATGTGTGTGCATTTTTAACCCTTTCATACTATTGAATTAATAATGGATAGGTGTCTAATTGACACCTCTCCATTATTAACCAGGCTTAATGTCACCTTACAATGGCAAGGTGACATTAACCCCTTATTACTCATATGCCACCTGCTACAGGGCAATGGTAAGAGAGAGGCTAAGTGCCAGAATTGGCGCATCTTATAGATGCGCCTTTTCTGGGGTAGCTGAAGGCAGATGTTTTTAGCCGGGGGGCAAAAACAATTTTTCCTTTCTAGGCTTTCCCACTCTGGTGGAGAAAATTGTGCGGGAGCCCACGCAATTTTATTCCATGATTAAATTCTTTCATTTAACACCTGCAGATCCAAAATTTTACACACATGCACTAATAATATTAGTAGTTAGGGACATATATAAATCAAAATGATATGCAATGGTTTACTGTATGTAAACCATGTGTCATATCCTGTCGGCTTCTGCAATTATTTTACAGAACCTTATAATTGAATTATCGGCTATTGTACTATCTATATCTCTATCAAATATAAAGATATATATATATATGTCACTGACATATATATATATACTGTATATATATATATTTACATCTGTTCTATGTGTATACATGTATTCTATCTTTTATATTTTAACCTGTCAGTGTGATTTTACTATAGCCGCATGTGAGTTTTCAAAGGACATCTGTGCATAAAAATCGCACAGCACTCTCATGATGCAAGTGCTGTGCGATTTTTTATCGCACCCATTGACTTCTATTGCGGGATGCCATCCGATGTGATCCGATATGAATTGCAGGCTTTTCAAAGGACACTGATGTGCAAATTTCGGACAGCATTCTCATGGTGCGAATGCTCTGATTTTTTCTCGCACTGATTGGCTTGCATTGGTGACTCTCATCCAAGATATGCAGCAATATGCAGCGTGCTGCAATTTTTTTCCTCAGTCCGATTTCAGCTGAGAATAAACTCGCAAATGAGATGTCACCTATTGAATAACATTGGTCCGAGTGCAATCCGATTTTTTAATAGATTGCACTTGTCTGTATTTCTCGCAAGTAAGAGCCCTAAAGGTTCACATCTCCAACAATTGAAAGTTCTGATAAATCATCAACATTTTCTCCCTATATCTGTTCATAGGACACTGGATATACAAATTGTATTGGAATATTTAGCTTCATATGTGGATTACAACACTGGAAAAAATCAATTTTTTCACTGCCTTTTGGATTACTATTACTAATTTGATCAAACCAGTTTACTTCCTTTGTATTGCAACTTAGTTGTCAGGACTCTAATGTCAGGACCCTGTCAGCATCAGCAAACTGCCATGCTGAGCAGGATGACTTACCCACACTATGGGAGAGCACGTGGTCCAACACTGCAGTGATGGTTCAAGCACACTGGACCTGCGGCACTGAAAGTAGTTAGGAGTCCCAGGACCTACGATCATGTGACTGCAGGGGGCAGGGCTTAGCATCCTATAGCTGCAGATGATGTAATGTACCTACTGCAGGGAAACTGTAGTAGAGGAAAATGCAGGTCAGACAAGCAAGGGTTCGTACACGGAGAGGGCTGTGCGGTACCAGGGGGACGAGCAGAGAATAGTCAAGTCACAGGCAGAGGGTCATACACAGAGAGAGGTAGCGCAGTACAAGAGGGACAGGCAGAACTCGTAACAGGGACAGAACCGGATCAAAACCAAACAAGCAACAAGTTATCAGGCACAAGGCACACGAACGCACGAGGTCAACTAACTCAGCCGAGGGCAGGAGTATAACTGACACCGGACCTAGGTCAAGTGAGCATTAAATGGCCGCCCTCTGCCAGAGAGAGGCAGAAACAATTAACCCCTGTCTGACCAGGACGGGCCAAAGACAAACCCCATCCTGGATCATGACATTAGTTATTAGCAGTATTTTGACCTCAGGCTTACACCTGGATTACAATAATACAGACTGATTGGTCTACAACTGGTTACAGATTTTATTTTAATCAAATAAATCCCAACACACATTTTTCTTTGGTCCAAATTGACGCCCACCTAGATACTAGGAACTCAAAACCGTCTAAAGAGACTGGAAATCAAAATATTTCGACCCTGACAAGTGTACTCAGCAATATGGTAGACTCATTCCTTTTCTTTTCCCTACTAACTTCCTTTCTTTTTCTTCTTTATATTACAAAATAGCTACTTTATTATTGCATAATTTAATACTCACAATCATTTGTACGCTTATCCTTTTCCCACCTGTTCTTACAGATGTATCTTCTTCCCTTCTTCCCTCCCCTTTCCTTTAGTCTAACCTATTAAAGTTTATTCCTTTCCTATATAATTTCCTATTCTCTCCCCCTTTTTTTTCTCTCTTTCCATTTTTCTTAAGATATAGGCTTTAAATAACATTTCTTGTGTGTATTGGACTTCCATCCCTTAAAAATGTTCAATAAAAAGTAGTTTGAAAGAACCATCCTATGGTTTATGCACATGACGTATTTTAGAATCCTGTTTACCCATTGAGTCTTTTCAGCAGAAGATGCTTTGGGAAAACTCTGGCAGTGTTTTTCCTGAAGTTTTTTTTTTTTACACTTTGCTTTCTATGTGTCAATTAATGTGGTTGCTTTGATGCCGACATATGTTTTTCAACATTATGTATACAATAGTAAGCCAAATTTTTTTTTTTTTCATAGGGGATTTGGAACCGGTCCACCTGGAAAATTCATTGTGTGCACATACCCTTACAAGTCTTTTCACCTTTATAGAATGTAATAATTTTTCATCTTAAACATGAGGTCCGTATGCACTTGGCTGAGCCAAGATGTGAGTGTGATGCAGCCAATTAAGAAAAGTCTCAACAGCTTTTATTAAAATGGAATATTAGAAGTAACTTTTTTGTGAAATAGTTACACCACACCATCATCCTAATCATACATTGGTATATTAGCCACTGTCTTCAATATTTTCTTACCCACTATTTAATCTTAAAGAATAATATTAAGTCCACAAGAAAGTAAGTTAGTACAAAAGAAAGCAAAACTTTCTGTTGCACCGGAATATAATATGCTAAAAGCAGGATATTTAATCAAAATGTAATATTCACATCAGCAAAAACTTTAAACATTCATTAAACATTATGTTGTCAGCTTAATGTATTACTATGATCCAGTCTTACCTGATTTGAGCAATATAGGAAAAGTCAATGCAAGGACAACACTGTACTAATCCCACAAGACAGTATAAGCAGAGTAAACACAGGAACAAATCCATCAGTGCCAACTGATACAACATTGTGGAATATGCAAGCCGGTATCCATAGAAAGATTTTCTGACATTTTAAGCAATCAGTCCCAAGTCAGACACTCCAGCATTTACAAAATTTATGAATGTAGACATATGTATTGTGCAATATTAATCCCTTATGGACACAACAAATTTTGACCTTGAAATACTTATTTTTTATTTTTACCTTGCAGTATCTGTGAGAGTTGTTTTACTGCTACTTTTTGGTGTAAAATATTTGTTGATAACTAGAAATAATTTTTTGTTAGTATTTTTTGTATGGGTTTTTTTTTGGTAATGTAGATTCTGAAAATGTTGTTCATTAGAGATGGGTGGACACCTGAATATTTGGGTCCAGCGCTTTCAGCCGAACAGTTACAAAACATTTGGGTTCAGGTACCAAAACTGTACCCGGACCCGTACACGAACCCAGACCCGAATGGGGGCCCAAACATCCAGTGTTTGATATGCTGCCATGTGCATGACAGCGTGGCAAACACCGCTTCTGATCGGTGGTAATATCATTACCAGTGGTCAGACAGCCTCGGTTCCCATGCTGTCAAATGACACCGTGAGCCCGCTGCTGTGATCGGAGGTATAAATTTTACCTCTGGTCACTGTTGTTGGCTGATGAGACTACTACGTCCATCAGTCTATGCTTGCTGCCGTTAATAACAGTGAGAGCAGGATTGGCTGATAGGAGTATTTATCAGCCGGCGTCTGCGCTATTAAAAAATAATTAAAAAGAAAAAAAGGCATGGGTCTCCCTGAATTTTTTATAACAAGCCAGGCAAAACTCACAGCTTGGGGCTGCAATCCTCAGCTGTCAGTGTCAGCATGGCTGGTTATCAAAAGGAGAGTGGTCCCCACTCTTTTTTTTATTATTTAAAATCCCAGACTTGTCATAATAATCTTGCAATAGTGATACAACACTAGAAAACAAATATGTAGGTTTAGGGTATGTGCACACGATCGGGAATTGGCAGCGCTTTGGATGTAGCACATGTCCACTCCGTCCAAAGCACTGCCGGCTATTGAATGCAGGTGAATCCGTATGTGTTCATTGAACCGTGGGAATTCACAGCATCCAATACATTGCACAGGTGAAATTTATCTGCAGAGGCTCGCATCTCCATAAAATAAATAGACATGCTGCGGTCTGGAAAGATGTCCATTGTTATGATTGAGTCACCGTAGGAGGCAAAAACAGAAATGCTAGCTAAGTCCAGAAAACCAGAGAAGTTGGCAGCTATCGGATTGCAGACCCCTGAACCTATCAACACAACTAGCAGTAGCCGTGGGGGGTTCCTACGATGCCCTAGACCCCTCGATCACAGCCGGAAAATTAAATAGGCCTAAAGAAAGAAAGGGGAAATCTAAACTGCCCCAGAGCAGACCCCAAAGCAATAGGCAGCCCCCAACATATAATGACGGTGAAGCAAGATGAAAATACTAACACAGACAGAAAGATAGACTGAGCAAAGACGGGGCCCAAGCTAACTAGATAGAAAAGGACAGGAAGGCTGCTGTCTGCAATCCGTGAAAAACCCTATGAAAATAAGAGCCAACAGACTGACAGTGAAAAAGGCCCTGAAGACGCTAGGCTTTAAAAAAGCTATGTCAGTACTCAGGAATATTCTGAAGACAGAGCTACAGGCAAAAGGAGATTCAGCTCACCCCAGCAGGGAATGGCAGAATACAGAAAAGCAAGGAAAACAAAAAACAAAACAAAAATGCTAACAGGCAAAACAGAAAACTTAGCTTTAGAGGAGCAGGAATCAGACTGGTGTCCTAGAAGTCCACAGAGAAATCACCCGCAGGGCAGAAGGGCGTCGGCAGCCTTATATCCAGTCCGTGACTCCACTCAGCCAGTCATCCTCATTAGGCTCAGGTGCCTGATAATCAGGCTCATTACCTTCCTTTACCAGACGAGGGCGTTCACCAGACCTCAGTGACGAAGGGGAAAATGAACTCACAACAGTACCTCCCCCTTGAGGAGGGGTCACCGAACCCTCAACCACGCCACCAGGGCGATCAGGGTGAGCCCGATGAAATGCACGCACCAATCTTTTGGCATGAATATCAGAGGTAGAGACCCAGGAATTATCCTCCTGACCATAACCCTTCCACTTAACCACATACTGAAGTCTCCGTCTAGCCAGACGGGAATCCAGTATCTTCTCTACCTCATGTTCCATGTTACCTTCAACCAATACAGGGTCTGGAGGTGCCACCCCAGGAACAACTGGTTCAACAAACCTCTTCAACAAGGACTTATGGAACACATTATGGATTTTAAATGTGACAGGAAGAGCCAAACGAAAAGAGACCGGATTAATAATCTCCAAAATCTTGTAAGGTCCAATAAATCTAGGCTTAAACTTAGGAGAAGCCACCTTCATAGCAATATTTTTTGATGATAACCACACCATATCACCAATCTTAAACTGGGGACCAATGGTCCTATGTCGATTGGAAAACCGCTGGGCCTTTTCCTGGGAGAGAGATAAATTATCCACCACTTGGTCCCAGATCTGGTGCATTCTCTCCACCACAGTGTCAACACCTGGGCAGGCAGAAGGCTCCACCTGCCCTGAAGAAAATCGAGGATGAAACCCAAAGTTACAAAAAAAGGTGACATCAAAGTGGCAGAACTAGCTCTATTATTTAAAGCAAATTCGGCCAAGGGCAATAATGAAACCCAATCATCCTGATCAGCGGAAATAAAACATCTCAAATACGACTCCAAGGTCTGGTTTGTTCTCTCTGTCTGCCCATTGGTCTGAGGGTGAAAAGCAGAGGAGAAGGACAACTGAATTCCCAGCTTGGAACAGAAAGTCCTCCAAAATCTAGACACAAACTGAACTCCTCTTTCAGATGCAATGTTCTCAGGAATCCCGTGTAAGCGAACCACCTGTTGCAAAAACAGGGGCACCAACTCAGAGGAAGATGGCAACTTAGGGAGTGGTACAAGATGAACCATCTTAGAGAACCTATCACAAATCACCCAAATAACCGTCATTCTTTGAGAGACCGGCATATCAGAGATGAAATCCATTGAAATATGGATCCATGGCCTCCTGGGAACCGGCAAAGGCATCAACTACCCACTAGAGCGAGAACAAGATTTAGACCGGGAGCAAGTCCCACAGGACTGCACAAAATTCCTGACATCATGAGACAAGGTGGGCCACCAAAAAGAGCGACTCACCAGATCTCTAGTACCAAAAATACCTGGATGACCAGCCAATGCAGAGCAATGAACTTCAGACATCACTCTCTTCTTCCACTGGTCAGGAACATACAACTTTCCACTGGGACAATGCTCAGGTTTGTCATCATGGAACTCTTGCAGAGCAAGTCTCAAATTGGGAGAGATGGCAGAAAGAACTACCCCTTCGCCTAAGATGGTAGCAGGCTTGGTCACCACAGGAGAATCAGCAAAGAAACTCCTAGAGAGGGCGTCTGCCTTGACATTCTTAGTTCCAGGAAGAAAAGAGACCACAAAATCAAAACGTGTAAAAAACAAGGCCCACCTAGCCTGTCTAGGGTTCAAGCGTTTAGCCTACTCTAGGTAAATCAAATTCATGTGGTCAGTGAGGACCACAACTTGATGTTTAGCTCCCTCCAACCAATGTCTCCACTCCTCAAATGCCCATTTCATGGCCAACAGTTCCCGATTCCCCACATCATAGTTACGTTCAGATGGAGAGAACTTTCGGGAAAAGAAAGCACAGGGATTCATTTTAGATGTTACAGGATCCTTTTGGGACAAAACAGCTCCTGCACCAATCTCAGAAGCATCCACCTCTACCTGAAATGGGAGTGAGACATCAGGTTGCCGCAAAACTGGGATGGAGGTAAATCTTCGCTTCAGCTCCTGAAAGGAAGCAACAGCCTCAGGAGACCAATTCAACACATCAGCACCCTTCTTAGTCAGATCAGTCAATGGCTTGGCAATACTAGAAAATTTTGCTATAAATTTCCGATAAAAATTAGCAAAACCCAAAAACTTCTGGAGGGCCTTCAAAGAAGTGGGCTGAACCCAATCATAAATGGCCTGTACCTTGGCCGGGTCCATTTCAATAGTTGACGGAGACAAAATAAATCCCAAAAATGAAATCCTCTGTACTCCAAAAAGGCATTTCGATCCTTTGACATACAGGGAATTCTCCCTCAAGATCTGGAACACAGTCCGAATATGTTCCACGTGAGAATCCCAATCCTTGGAGAAGATCAAAATATCATCCAGATAGATAATCAAAAATTTATCGACAAAGTCTCGGAAAATATCGTTCATGAAGCACTGGAAGACAGAAGGGGCATTAGTGAGCCCAAAAGGCATCACCAGGTACTCAAAATGTCCCTCCGGAGTATTAAACGCCGTCTTCCATTCATCCCCATGCTTAATGCGGATAAGATTATACGCCCCCCTGAGGTGAAGCTTGGTAATCCAGCAAGCACCTCTAACTCTAGAGAATAGATCCGAAATCAGGGGTAACGGATACTGATATTTAATAGTAATTTTATTGAGGGCACGATAATCAATACAAGGCCTTAAAGAACCATCCTTTTTGGCCACAAAAAAAAAACCGGCACCTAAGGGTGAAGAGGATGGTCTAATATAACCCTTCTCCAATGCCTCCTTAATATAGGACCGCATAGCCTCGTGCTCGGGTACAGATAAATTGAAGAGCCGACCCTTGGGAAATTTACACCCAGGGCAGAGTTCAATTGCACAGTCATAACTCCTATGAGGAGGCAAGGACGCAGACTCATTCTCACTAAATACATCATAAAAGTCCGCCAAATAGTCAGGAACATCATGCGACTGAGGAGAGGTGGAAAAAAACGGAGCCTCACTAAAGGCACACCGACAACCCCAACTCACCACAGACACAGATTTCCAATCCAAAACTGGATTATGAATTTGCAACCAGGGAAACCCCAGAACAACGGCATCATGCAGACCATGCAATACCAAAAATCTGCAATTTTCTTGATGGTCTGGGGCGACCCGCATGACCACCTGGGTCCAAAACTGAGGTTTATTTTTAACCAAAGGAGTAGCATCAATCCCCCTCAAAGGGATAGGCGTCTGCAGAGGTGTCATCGGAAATCCACAACGTTTAGCAAAATCCAAGTCCATTAGGTTTAGGGCTGCTCCCGAATCCACAAAAGCCTTGGCGGAAAATGAGGACAGGGAGCAGATCAGAGAAATTGCCAGAAGAAAATTAGGTTACACACCACCAACAGAAAACGTGTGTGCAAAGCGTTTCTCTCGTTTAGGACAAACAGAAATAATATGCGAGGCATCTCCACAGAAAAAACACGGCTTATTACGCCTTCTGAACTCCTGACGTTGCGCCTTAGACAAAACTCTATCACATTGCATAGGTTCAGACGTCTGTTCAACCATTGGCAACACCTCTCGTGCAATCCTGCGTTCACGTAAACGCCGATCAACCTGAATGGCTAATGACATAGAATCGTCCAGACCAGAGGGAACAGGAAATCCCACCATAGTATCTTTTACGGCTTCTGACAAACCCTTCCGAAAGAGAGCAGCCAAGGCATTATCATTCCAGGTAGTAAGGACCGCCCACTTTCGGAACTTTTGACAGTACAACTCTGCAGAATCTCGACCCTGGTTCAATGCCAACAGGGTCTTTTCAGCCTGATCAATAGCATTAGGTTCGTCATACAACAACCCCAAAGCTTGAAAGAATGCGTTCACATTAGTCAGAATAGGATCATCTGGTTTCAAAGAAAATGCCCAATCCTGGGGATCGCCAAGCAGCAAAGAGATGACAATTTTAACCTGCTGCGCGGAGCTCCCTGACGAGTTAGGCTTCAAGGCAAAAAATAATTTACAATTATTTTTGAAACTCAAAAATTTAGATCGATCCCCAAAAAATACATCAGTTGTAGGGATCTTTGGTTCAACAGCATGCGAACGAGCAAGGTAGGCGGAAATTCCCCGCACTTCCGCAGCGAGCTGCTCCACATGATCAGACAATTGCTTTATCTCCATTGAGAGAGAAAAAAAAATTCCCCCTACGGCCTCAGAGATATAGAGGAAAGAATATACACACACCTTTTTTTTTTTTTTTTAAAAACACAATTCTTTCCTGCTATTGAGTACCCTAGGATCTGCGGTATGGCGGGTGATTCTGTTATGATTGAGTCACCATAGGAGGCAAAAACAGAAATGCTAGCTAAGTCCAGAAAACCAGAGAAGTTGGCAGCTATCGGATTGCAGACCCCTGAACCTATCAACACAACTAGCAGTAGCCGTGGGGGGTTCCTACGATGCCCTAGACCCCTCGATCACAGCCGGAGAATTAAATAGGCCTAAAGAAAGAAAGGGGAAATCTAAACTGCTCCAGAGCAGACCCCAAAGCAATAGGCAGCCCCCAACATATAATGACGGTGAAGCAAGATGAAAATACTAACACAGACAGAAAGATAGACTGAGCAAAGACGGGGCCCAAGCTAACTAGATAGAAAAGGACAGGAAGGCTGCTGTCTGCAATCCGTGAAAAACCCTATGAAAATAAGAGCCAACAGACTGACAGTGAAAAAGGCCCTGAAGACGCTAGGCTTCAAAAAAGCTATGTCAGTACTCAGGAATATTCTGAAGACAGAGCTACAGGCAAAAGGAGATTCAGCTCACCCCAGCAGGGAATGGCAGAATACAGAAAAGCAAGGAAAACATAAAACAAAACAAAAATGCTAACAGGCAAAACAGAAAACGTAGCTTTAGAGGAGCAGGAATCAGACTGGTGTCCTAGAAGTCCACAGAGAAATCACCCGCAGGGCAGAAGGGCATCGGCAGCCTTATATCCAGTCCGTGACTCCACTCAGCCAGTCATCCTCATTAGGCTCAGGTGCCTGATAATCAGGCTCATTACCTTCCTTTACCAGACGAGGGAGTTCACCAGACCTCAGTGACGAAGGGGAAAATGAACTCACAACAGTCCATCTCCACAGATGAACCACGGGAGTCTGGGCATGCATAGTGGACGTGAGATTTATTGAAATCCCATCCACTATGCTGTAACAGTTGGATGTTTTGGGTTGGATGCTGCGCAAGTACGCAGCTTCCAAACTGCAGTATTTACTGTTCATGTGCACATACCCTTAAAGTTTCAGGTGGTAATAAAACTTTGCAAATTGAATTAAGCTCTAAGAACATGTCACCTACCAGGAGGTTGCATCATTTGGATATTATGGAGGAGATCAATGCTAAATCAAGGGTTGCAGTGGAGCTTCTAGTCTTGTGCGGAACGATTATTGCACATATAGAGCCAGGGGTGCTCCGACTGGTAGCATCCTTAGATACCTGGCAGGAAGAAGAAAAACAATGGTGTGCTTGGTTTTAATGTAACTTTATTCTTTCATGATTTGTTTACAAGTTTATGACCACTTATAAAATGTGTTCAAAGTGCTGCCCATTGTATTGGATTGTCAATGCAACCCTCTTCTCCCACTGTTGACACACTGATAGCAACACCGCAGAAGAATTGCTAGTCTAAGGGGGTCAGATTTCTTGTAGGAATGCTCGGACCTGACACCCATAATGTGGTGGTGCAGCATCTTGTTGGAAAAACTCAGGGAACGTGCCATCTTCAGTGCATAAAGAGGGCAACACATCATCATGTAGCAATTTCAGATATCCAGTGGCATTGAGGTTTCCATTGATGAAGAATGGCCCCACTATCTTTGCACCCCATATACCACACCATACCATCAATTATGGGTGTCATGTCTGAGCATTCCTACATGAACAGTTTCCTGGAAAGTGGATTGGTCATTGTGGGCCAGTTGAATAGCCACCAAGGTCTCCCGATATGACCCCCTTAGACTTTTATCTTTGGGGTCATCTAAAGGCAATTGTCTATGCTGTGAAGATAGGAGATGTGCAGCATCTGAAACAACGAATACTGGAAGCCTGTGCTAGCATTTCTTCTGCAGTGTTGCTATCACTGGGTCAAGAGTGGGAGAAGAGGGTTGCATTGACAATCCAACACAATAGGCAGCACTTTGAACTCATTTTATAAGTGTTCAAAAACTTGCAATAACTCATGAAAGAATAAAGTTATGTTAAAACCAAGCACACCATTGTTTTTCTTGTGAAATTCTCAATAAGATTGATGTGTCACATGACACTCTTCCCATTGAAAAAGATAAAGTTGGATCCAAAATGGCCGACTACAAAATGGCCACCATGGTCACCACCCATCTTGAAAAGTTTCCCCCTCCCATATACTAATGTGCCACAAACAGGAATTTGATATCACCAACCATTCCCATTTTATTTAGGTGTATCCATTTAAATGGCCCACCCTGTAAAATTACATGCTTTTAGAAAAGCTTTTTTTAATGCTGTTTTTATAAATTGTTCTCACTTTCATTTTTTATCCTTTCATTTCTATTTCCCTACCCTCTACCCCCTCCTTTCCCCTTCTCCCCTTTTACCCACCTATTTTTTGTTATCCCACAATAAATTAATTTATTATATATATTATACATTATCTAATATATATTGTACAAAAACTTTTGACTAATAAAATGAAAATTTACAGCATCAAACATCCAGTTTTTGGGGGTCCGATCCCGAACAGTAAAACAGACTTCCTGGTGAAGTCCATGTTTTGGTGTCTGTGCACGAACAGTAGGTGTTCAGTCCCGATGGCGAACTTTATTGTTCGGCTTCGCCTATCTCTATATATCATATTAAGAATTTTGTGACGTTGACTCAATAACATAGTTAAAAAAACACCACTTTTTTTACTTGAATTGTAACATTTTTAATTATACTGTACTAACCAGAGGAGGACATAATGTTGGGTTCACTAATCTCTTAAGGATGCAGCTATTTTTGAAGTTGAGATTAAAACATTCCTTTGTTTTTCATTCACAGAATATATTTATGTAGTGTAAATCGCCTTGAAATGTTCAAAAAGATGTTGTGCATCACAAAGAAGTCCATAAACTTTGTGATTTTGCTGTTTTTAATTTAGACTTGACTGAATCAACCAAAGCTGGTGCGGAACAGATCTTGACAGTCTGAGTAACAAATTCATCAAAAATTATGCAGGAAATATATTTCAGTCTCTAACTGGAGTAACATTTCTAGCAGAGTCACACTCTAAATAATAAGTAATATGTAATATGCACCTAATATGCAATATGCACCTAATTTATTAAGTGACATGTGCCACTTAATGAATTAGGCACATCTCATTCCAATACTGCCTTCATATAGACTTGGATGCAAAATACCAGTATTAATGAACAGAGCCTGATGTTTTCAGTATAATGCTTTTCAAAAGTTTTAGGCATATGTTGAATAAATGCTGCAAAGTAAAAATGATGTAATAAAATAGAAGTGTCAATATTTTATCTTTTTCAATCAACTATTTGGAAATTGAAAGAACAAATTAGAATTCGAAATAAAATCAATGTTTGTTGTGATGATCACCCATTGCCTTCAAAACTACATCAGTTCTAGGTACACTTTCACAGAGTCAGGGAACTTTGTAGAATTATAGTAAGGTGAGTGAGTAACCAATTATACAAAACGGGTGAAATTACACAAAAACTGTTGTGTATGAAGTTTAAATCTTGGTGAGAAACAACAAAAATCTGCTGCAAAGGTGAGGTTGTGAAAGAATGTTTAATGTCACAGGACATATGCCATGGCAAGACTGAGCATAGTAGCAAGGTAGTTATAATGCAGAGTCTTATGCTACTTTTCTGGGCGCACAATAAAACATACAAAAACAGAGCCAGAATTGATTTTTCTGGGAAATATTTTAAAGAGCATCCTTTCCAGGGTAATGATTTGTATGTAAGGCCAAATAAATAACCCAAAACAAAAATATTCCTCAACCATTTGTGCTATGTTCACACGTTGGGTTTTTGATGCGTTTTTCAACTTTAGCATTGCTTTCAACCAAGCCAAATACGTTCACTGGGAAATGTCATTTTAACATTTTACAACCTTAGCTGTCCATGTGGTGTGTGACACATCATAAGACACATCCTGTTTCAATTATGAAGAAGGGACTGTCAAAGGAGGAGGGCTATCAGGCGGACAATAATCTCCATAAAGGGACAGCAGTTTGTCCTCACTATTCTTAGAGAGCCATCAGCCAGCTATGCTTTGTTGTTCCCATTATTAAACAGTGGGTCTCCTATACCGTTATTTCCTATGCATTGAATGCAAGGCCTGCCCCAAATTTGGATGCACCCCAATAACCCATTGAACAGATGTAATGGATGGCAATATGAAACCAAAGTTCCCATTCTTATTTATTTGGTACTGCCATACTGTTAGCATATGCAATGAATGCAAGTCCTGCCCTGCCCCAAAGTTGCACACACCCCATTAACCCTTTGGACCAAAATACTGGATGGCAACATCAAACCAAAGATCCAATTTTTCTTAATTTGCTACTCCTAAAATGTTAACCTATGCATTAACTGCAAGGCCTGCCCTGCCCCAAAGTTACACACACCCCAATAACCGTTTGAACCAACGGACTGGATGGCCACATGAAACCAAAGGTCCCATTTTTCTTAATTAGCTACTCCCATAATGTTAGCCTATGAGTAGTGTTGAGCGATACCATCCGATATCGTGAAATATCGGATCGGATTGGATCGGATCGATACCCAAAAAGTATCGGATATCGCCGATTCCGATACCAGAAACCAATGCAAGTCAATGAGACAGAAATATCGGAATTAAAAAACCCTTTGTTTCCTTGTAGGTTAATTCTACATGAAGAAAAACAACTAATAATAATGTAGAAAGTATTTGGGGAGGTAGAGGAGACATTAAAGGCATAGAGGTTTAGCCCAATCAAACGGAATAACAGGAATTATTTTTTTTTTTTTAAAGACGTTCTGAGTTACAAAGATATTGACTATGTTAACCTTTTTTATATTTTGTCAGATATGTATGTTTCACTACTTCCATGCTCTTCACCTTCTTTTTTACTTCTCCCACACTTTCTCCTTCATGATCCTCAGCAGCAACAGCAGCATCTTTTTCATCAACTTCTTCTTCACCTTATTCATCTTCTTCTTCTTTACCTTCTTCCTATTATTCTTTTTTTTTACATTCTTCATATTCTTCTTATTCAACTATTATTCTTCTTCATATTCTACTTCTTCATCTTCTTCCTATTCTTCTTCTTCTTCATCACATTCTTATTTGTGACAGGCATTCCTGTAGTTGTTATCTATAAAAGTTTGAAGATTACACCTTCCTTTCTGCCTGTCACCAAAGATTTACAACAGGATTTGTCCGCATTCAGTTTGGCCTGCAGCAGCAGGCATTTTCCAGGGGCACCACGAGGAGGAACGGACTCACACTCATACACTGCTTAGTCTTCTTCTGCTTATAATTTAGATAATATATTTTGCGCTGATGTTTAGTCTTATGCTTAATGTTCTTCTGCTTTTTGTTCTTCTGCTTCTTGGTCTTCTGCTTCTTGGTCTTCTGTCTCTTGTTGTTCTGTATGTTGGTGGTTGTCTTCATATTCTTTGTTCTCTTGGTCATCTTCTTCAGGGTCATCTTTTTGGTCTTCTTCGGGGTGGTCTTCCGGGTCATCATCTTCAGGGTCATCGCTTTCGTGCTCGTCGTCTTCTTAGGGGTGGTCTTCAGGGTCGTTGTATTCAGGGTCGTCATCAGGGAGATCCAGAGTGATAACCAAAAACCATTTCCAAAAGCTTGAGCTTGGAAATGTAGCAGAAGGTACAGGAAGGCTGAGGAACTGCCGAGAACCAGCTGATGGTACTGGAACCCAGATGGGTAGCAGAAGGAACAAGAGCCAATGGCACTACCGAGGACCAGCTGACGGTGCTGGAACCCGGAGGGGCAGCAGAAGGAACAAGAGCCAATGGCACTACAGAGGACCAGCTGATGGTGGTGGAACCTGGTTACTAAACAGGAGGTACCTGTGCTAGAAAGCACTACCAAGGACCAGCTGACGTTGCTGGAACTCGGATATCGACAAGGAGGCACCTAAGCCAAAGGCACTGCCGACAGCCAGCTGACGGTGCTGGAACCCGGATGGGTAGCAGAAGCCGCAAGAGCCAATGGAACTAGTGAGGACCAGCTGACGGTGCTGGAACCCAGAGGGGCAGCAGAAGGAACAAGAGCCAATGGCACTACCGAGGACCAGCTGACGTTGCTGGAACATTGTTACTAAGCAGGAGGTACCTGTGCTAGAAAGCACTACCAAGGACCAGCAGACGTTGCTGGAACTCGGATACCGAGAAGGAGGCACCTAAGCCAAATGCACTGCCGAGAACTAGCTGATAGTGCTGGAACCCGGATGGGTAGCAGAAGCTGCAAGAGCCAATGGAACTAGCGAGGACCAGCTGATGGTGCTGGAACCTGGTTACTAAGCAGGAGGTACCTGTACTAGAAAGCACTACCAAGGACCAGCAGACATTGCTGGAACTCAGATACCGAGAAGGAGGCACCTAAGCCAAAGGCACTGCCGAGAACCAGCTGATAGTGCTGGAACCCGGATGGGTAGCAGAAGCTGCAAGAGCCAATGGAACTAGCGAGGACCAGCTGATGGTGCTGGAACCTGGTTACTAAGCAGGAGGTACCTGTGCTAGAAAGCACTACCAAGGACCAGCAGACGTTGCTGGAACTCGGATACCGAGAAGGAGGCACCTAAGCCAAATGCACTGCCGAGAACTAGCTGATAGTGCTGGAACCCGGATGGGTAGCAGAAGCTGCAAAAGCCAATGGCACTATCGAGGACCAGATGATGGTGCTGGAACCTGGTTACTAAGCAGGAGGTACCTGTACTAGAAAGCACTACCAAGGACCAGCAGACATTGCTGGAACTCAGATACCGAGAAGGAGGCACCTAAGCCAAAGGCACTGCCGAGAACCAGCTGACGGTACTGGAACCCGGATGGGTAGCAGAAGGTACCCATGAAAAACAAAGTTGCAAGGCCGCGAGCTTACCGCAGTTACCGAAACCCTCAGTCCTACAGGGGGTGCTTGTCCTATTGGCACTATGGAACCAGCCTTTGTTGCCAGATCCCACAGCCCACATAGGAAGCCCATAAACTGCAGGTACCATAAACTCGGCTAACCAAACCGCAACACGATAGGACAACGTATTGGTGGCAAAGTGACGTTGACACTACCTGGAAACAGCAGGTGTGCTGGAACCAGGCTGGGCAGGAGGGAGTACCCGTGCCAAAGACAATGCCGAGAACCAGCTGACGGTGCTGGAACCCGGAGGGGTAGCAGAAGCTGCAAGAGCCAATAGAACTAGCGAAGATCAGCCTACGGTGCTGGAACCTGGTTACTAAGCAGGAGGTACCTGTGCTAGAAAGCACTACCAAGGAACAGCAGATGTTGCTGGAACTCGGATACCGAATAGGAGGCACCAAAGCCAAAGGCACTGCCAAGAACCAGCTGACAGTACTGGAACCAGGATGGGTAGCAGAAGGTACCCATGAAAAACAAAGTTGCAAGGCCGCGAGCTGGCCGCAGTTACCGAAACCCACAGTCCTACAGGGGGTGTTTGTCCCATTGGCACTACGGAACCAGCCTTTGTTGCCAGATCCCGCTGCCCACATAGGAAGCCCATAAACTGCAGGCACCATAGACTCTGCTAACCCAAACGCAACACGACAGGACAACGTATTGGTGGCAAAGTGACATTGACACTATCCAGAAACAGCAGGCGTGCTGGAACCAGGCTGGGCAGGAGGGAGCACCTGTGCCAAAGACAATGCCGGGAAACAGCTGGCAGTGCTGGAACCCAGGGAAAATACTACAGAGTGGAGACAGAGGCTTAATCGGAGCAAGTTTAAAATCTGTAGTTGTGTGAGTTTGGACAGAGAAGGAGAAATTGCCGGACACACAGCTGGGGATCAGATGACACTTCTGAACCCCAATAACACTGGAGCATATGTTGACTGTGCAGATGGCACTTCTGAGCAGCAACTGGCTATGTTGGAGCCCAGGGTCAATCAGGGTGTAGGCTGAGGCCTCATTTCATCATGTTTAATATCTGTTGTAGACTACTACTGATTTTAAACGTGCTCCAATTAGGCCTCTGGCTCCACTCTGTCTCTAGTATTTACCCTGGCCTCCAACACCGCCAGTTGCTGCTCAGAAGTGCCGTCTGCACAATCAACACTTGTTCCTGTGTTACTGGGGTTCAGTAACATCAGCTGATCCCCAGATGTGTGTCCGGCAATGTCTCCTGCTCTGTCCACATTCCCACTACGGCACATCTGAGCAGCAACTGGCGGTGTTGGAGCCCAGGTTCAATCAGGGTTTAGGCTGAGGCCTAATTGGAGCAAGTTTTATATCTGATGTAGTTTGAATGTTCTGGCAGCAGGAGACTTTGCCTGACACACAGCAGGGGAGCAGCTGGCGTTACTGAACCCCAGTAACACTGAAGCATGTGTTTTTCTCTGTGCAGACGGCACGTCTGAGGAGCAACTGGCGGTGTTGGAGCCCAGGTTCAATCAGGGTTTAGGCTGAGCCCTAATTGGAGCAAGTTTTATATCTGACGTGGTTGGAATGTGGAGGCAGCAGGAGACTTTGCCGGACACACAGCAGGGGAGCAGCTGGCGTTACTGAACCCCAGTAACACTGGAGCATGTGTTTTTCTCTGTGCAGACGGCACTTCTGAGCAGCAACTGGCGATGATGGAGCCCAGGGTCAATCAGGGTGTAGGCTGAGGCCTACTTGGAGCAAGTGTAAAATCTGATGTAGTTTGAATGTGGAGGGAGCAGGAGATATTGCCGGACACACAGCAGGGGAGCAGCTGGCGTTACTGAACCCCACTAACACAGGAGCTAGTGTTTTTCTCTGTGGAGATGGCACTTCTGAGCAACAACTGGCGGTGTTGGAGCCCAGGGATTACAGTTCAGGTGGTAGAAACATGAACACAACAGGAGACCTGGATACTGTTGCCAACAAATTATTTATTCTTGAATAGGACTGGCAAATTCCGGCGAGATCCAGGCCTTGTTCATTTTCAGAAAAGTAAGCCGGTCAAAGTTATTGGAGGATAGTCATGTGCGACGGTCTGTTAGTACACCACCTGCGGCACTAAAGATGCGTTCCGATAATACACTGGCAGCAGGGCAAGCCAGCACCTCCAATGCATACTGGCTAAGCTCTGGCCATGTATCCAGCTTAGAGACCCAAAACTTGAAGGGGGAAGAGCCGTCTGGGAGTACACTGACAGAGCAAGACATGTAGCCTGTCACCATCTGAAGGGAACGTTGCCTCCTGCTGACTGGAGCCGTCTGTGATGGTGTAGACATTTGTGGCGGGCACACAAAACTGTTGGGCCATACTGGTCTCGCCTTGTGCTGAGGCGCTGCCTCTGCTCCCTCTTTGTGCAGAGTTTCCTTCACTGCCTCGATGCACAGAGCTGCTTTGTAAAGCACTAGCAGCACTGCTCTCGGGTGGAATGGAGATCATGATGGAATGCACCAGGGTGTCTTGGTACTCCCGTATTTTACGCTCCCGGTTCTACGGTGTTATGAAGCTTTGTAAGTTGTCCCGGTAGCGAGGATCTAGGAGGGTGTACACCCAATAATCAGCCGTGTTGAGAATGTGGGCAATGCGGCGGTCGTTTCTCAGGCACTGCAGCATGAAATCAACCATGTGCTGCAAACTCCCAACTGCCCAAGAAACGCTGTCCCCTGCTTGAGGCGTCATCTCTGCCTGCTCTGTATCACCCCACCCTCGCTGTACATACTGACTACTATAGCATTGTGTACCTCCCTCCTCTAGAGAGATGTCTTCCTCGTCCTTTGAGTACTCCTCATCCTCCTCACAAAGTGTCCCATGCCTAGGCCTTTGTGAGGAACCACGTAGCGCAGACTGTCCAGAAGCAGATGGCATTTGTGACTCCTCATCCTCCACCTCTTCCAAAACCTCCTCCCTTAGTGCTTGCAGTGTTTTTTTGAAGCAGGCAGATAAGGGGGACAGTCATGCTGACTAGTGCATCATCTGCACTCGCCATCCGCATAGAATTATCGAAGGTACACAAAACGTGGCAGATGTCCTTCATAGAGGCCCACTCAGCGGTGCTGAAGTGTGACCGGCGCACAGTGCGACTTGTTTGCACCTGATGCAGCTGGTACTCCATTACTGCTGCCTGCTGCTCACACAACCGCTCCAACATATGTAACGTTGAATTCCACCTGGTGGGTAGGTCACATATGATGCAATGATCCGGAAGGCGGAGTCGGCGCTGCAGAGCTCCAATGCGCGATCTTGCCATGCTGGAACGCAGCAAGTGAGCACACTCTATGCGGACCTTGTGCAGCAGTGCATCAAGATCTGGATAGTCCCTCAGAAAGCTCTGCACGACCAAGTTGAGCACATGTGCCAGACATGGGATGTGAGTGAGGTTGCCTAGGCCCAGAGCTGCCACCAGATTTCGCCATTGTCACATACTACCAAGCCTGGCTGGAGATTCGCTGGAACAAACCACACGTCGCTCTCCTGCTTGATGGCATTCCAGAGCTCCCGTGCTGTGTGGCTTCGATTCCCCAATTAAATTAATTTCAGTGCGGCCTGTTGACGTTTGGCCATGGCTGTGCTCATATCGGTCGTAACAGGCTCCTGCTGCGCTGATTCAGAGGAACTGGAGTATGAGGAGGAGTCAATGTGTACAGACTGGATTCCTGCAATCCTTGGAGTTGGCAGAACATGTACAGCGCCACTCTCAAGATCTGTACCCGGCTCCACAACATTGACCCATTGGGCAGTGAGGGAAAGGTATCGTCCCTGTCCATGGTTACTGGTCCACGCATCGGTGGTTAGGTGGACCTTGCTACTGACGGTGTTTAGTAGCGCATGTTTAATTTTTCCTTAGACATGCTTTTGCAGGGCAGGGACGGCTTGCCTGCTGAAATAAAAACGGCTGGGAACGGTGTATTGTGGGAATGCCAATGCCATGAGGTTACGGAAGGTGTCAGTCTCCACCAGCCTGAATGAGAGCATTTCAAGGGCCAGTAGTTTGGCAATGCCAGCATTCAGAGCCTGTGCTCGGGGATGGTTTGCCGAGTATGGCTGCCTTTTCTCCCATGCCTGTGCTACCGATGGCTGTAGAGTGGCCTGCGAGTGTGAGGATGACAGGGAACGTGGTGATGTGGGTGGAATGTCACTGGGTGTCTGGACAACAGTGCCAGAGGTTCTTCCATGGCAATTCTATGAGGAAGCCGAACCAGATGTGTGAGCTGGAGGAAGAGGCTACAACACGAGCTGAAGAGGTGGTAGGTGGTGCTGTACGTTGGCCTACGTCTTCAGTGTGTCTTTGTAACTCCATCATGTGCTTGGTCCGCACATGTTTCCACATATTTGTGGTATTCAGGTTGCTGACACTTTTCCCTCTTTTGACTTTCTGATTACACAGCTTGCATTTGACAAAGCAAATGTCATCTGCAACTGTGTCAAAAAAGGACCATGCACTGCAAGTCCTGGGAGTGCCCGTTTTGGGTTTTGGAAGAGGAATGCTCCTAACGGGTGCCGAAGTGGAGGCTACAGGAAACCAAGTCTGCCCCCTCCCTCTCCCTCCTGTTTTGGCCATTCGGGGAACCTCTTCCTCAGAGCTGCTCCCACCACCTTCCTGTTCCTCACACCATGATGGGTCAAGCACCTCATCATCTACACTCCCCTCTTCAAACACCTGCTTCTCCTGGGTAGTCTCGCCAGCACAGTACGCACCAGAAAGTGGCACCTGAGTCTCATCATCTGATGCGCACTAAGGTGTGGTGACCATAGGCATTGGCCCACCCGCCTGTTCAGTTTCAGAGGGACAAAGCAGTTGCACATCACTGCATACTCCCTCTTCTTCACATTCTAGAATGCTGTTTGGCTGGCCCCATTTCCAAGCCAAGAGATTCAGAGAACAGAAGTAGAGATGGCTCCTGTCCAGGGCTCTCTGACTGCCTGGGCAATTTGGCAGGTGGTGATGAGACAGATGGTTGCTCTTCAGTTCTATAGCTCTGAGAGGATGTAGAAGTCATTGAAGTCGATGCGCTAGCTGCCATCCATCTGACAATGGCTTCAATTTGTTCGTCCCACAGCGGTGGGGTACGGCGAGGTCCTACAAAGCTGCGCATAAAGGAGTTTTGCCTGGTAAAACTGGGGGATGCTGTGTCACTGGTGCCCGCAGCAGGCACAGAATCCCCACGTCCTCTCCCTGCTGAAACTCCACGCCCACGACCACGTGCCTTACTCCCTGCCTTCTTCATCTTGGTTGACTGATAAAGATAGGCAGAAAAGTACAAAGGGGGGCTTAGTGTGCTTATTCCTGAACAGCTGCTAACAGGTATAAGAAACACTAATTTTATAAAGTGTGTGGACTACACTTTAATATGAGCTAATGTGGCCTACACAACTGTCAAGTGGAGTGTTTGGTGAACTTTATTTACGTGTTTTTTTTCCAAAAAACAAAAAGGATGTGACCAAAGATGTGAAAGCGATAGTATCGCAAACTTTTTGGAGCTATTACAATGCAGTAAGGTAACTCACAATGTAATAGATGAGGCTCCAAAAAATAGACTAATACTAATCTGGCTGCGGCTGCAGGGCACAAGCCAGCAAAAAGGTTCCTCTATCTACTCCTATATAGTGTTTGCAACCAACCAATGTAGATGGATATGGATGGAAGCACACTAATAGGAGAAAAAAATCAGGAAAAATGAGCTGCAATAAAACAAAAAAAGGACTATGTTTGAGGCAGTGATGCACGCTGAGCGGACTACAACCAGAGGTGGCTGCAGAACACACTACAACGTGAGCAGCCTACAACCAGATGTAGCTGCAGCACACACTACTCAGCGTGAGCTACACTCACACACAGAGACCTCACAGACAGCCGTGAACAGTGCAGAGAACTGGGCACTAGCACTGAAAGGCTGCAGAAAGGCTCCGCTGTCTACTCCTATAGTGTTTGCAACCAATGTAGATGGATACGGATGGATGCACACTAATAGGAGAATTAATGAAAAATGAGCAGCAATAGAACAAAAATTATTATGTATGAGGCAGTGACGCACGCTGAGCGGCCTACAACCTGAGGTGGCTGCAGGACACACTACAGTGTGAGCTGCACTCACACAGACCTTGCAGACAGCTTTGCACAGCGCTGCAAGGCAAAAGAAAGCTACAGTGATTGATAATGTAGCCTGGGTAAAGCACAATATTATATAGCAAATCGCTATCTCTAACTGTCCCTCAGAGTCTTGAACAGCAGCCTGTCCCTAACTGAATTCACAGCAGAGTGAACCCTAAATGGCGGCGGTGGCTTTTATAGTGCATCATGACATTTCAGCAGCCAATCACAGCCATGCCATTAGTTAACATGCCTACATGCCTAACAGGAAGTGCCCACACTTCTGAGGATTCCTCATTGGCTGAATCAAATCAAACTGGCTAATAGCATTATGGGAACTTCCGATTCCGGTATTCGATATGCAAAAAGTATCGGAACTCAGTATCGGAATTCCGATACCGTGAATATCGGCCGATACCCGATATTTGCGGTATCGGAATGCTCAACACTACCTATGAGTTAAATGCAAGGCTTGCACTGCCCCGAAGCTACACGCACACCAAAAACTCTTTGAACCAACGTACTAGATGGCCACATGAAACCAAAGTTCTCTTTTTTCTTAATTTGCTACTCCCATAATGTTTGCCCATGAAGTGAATGCAAGGCCTGCTCCAAATTTTGATGCACCCCAAAACCTATTTAAAGAGATGTGTAGGAGTGCCTACTAAAAATCATTTCCCAACTTAAAGTAGCAGGTCTCCTATGGTTGTAATGCCCATACACTAAGTGGACGTGGAGGATGGCCTACTTAAAATCTTTTCCCAATTTAAAGGAGTGGGTCTCCTATGGTTGTAATTCCCATACACTAAGTGTATGGGCTGACAAACATTTCCCCCTGGGAGGTACACATCAACATACTGTGTAAACTTTTTTTTATGGGAATCCAAACACCCTTGCAAAAAAAAAACCTGGCTGTTGCATCACGGGACACATTCACCCTGGTGATCTAGTGGTGGTGTCGGAAGAGACATGGAGGATGGCCTACTAAAAATATTTTCCCAATTTAAAGGAGCAGGTCTCCTATGGTTGTAATGGCTGACAAAAATTTCCCCCTGGGGGGTACACTTCAACATAATGTGTAAAAATTGCTTTAACGGTATCAAAAAAACCATTTAACACAATAACGTGGCTGTTGCATCACGGACCACGGTCATCATGGTGATCTAGTGGTGGTGGCTGATGAGGATGAGAAGGAGTAGGATCAGTAGTGTAGCTACTGGGGGGGCAGAGGTGGCGGTCGCCCCAGGCCCTGAGCTCTGAGGGGGCCCACCAGAGCTACACTACTGTAACTGTATCGGCGTGCACAGTGCGCCCATACAGTTACATTCTGCGGCAGAGCAGGGAGAATCGATCTCCCTACTCTGCCGCCCAGCCGCTATGGGCCCCTAAAAAGGCAGTGGGGGGCCCTGGTGCCAGCAGTGCGCCCCCCACTCACAGCCAGCAATGTCATCCTGGGCTATTCTGTGCACACAGGACCTGTGATGAGATCACGGGAGGGGCGGAGTCAAGGGGTCACATGATCAGGGTCTTCAGCGGCTGCAGGGCTCTGCTGTGCTGGTTGAGGTGAAGTAAGTTTCTGTGTGGACTCAGGAGGGGTTTACAGGGTTGATGTAGCAGAGCTGTGTGTGTATGAGGTGTACAGAGCAGAGCCGTGTGTAGAAGGTGTACGGAGCAGAGATATGCATGTATGAGGTGTACAGAGGAGCGGAGCCGCGTGTGTATGGGGTGAGCGGAGCCGTTTGTGTACGGAGTGGAGCCAAGTGTGTATGGGTCAGGGTGTACAGAGCAGAGCCGTGTGTGTACGGAGCAGAGCCGTGTGTGTGAGGGGTGTACGGAGTGGAGCCGTGTGTGCAATGTGTACGGATTGGAGCCGTATGTGTACGAGGTGTATGGTGCGGAGCCGTGTGTGTACGGGGTGTGCGGAGCAGAGCCATGTGTGTACAAGGTGTACGGAGCGGAGCCGCATGTGTACAGCATGTACGGAGCAGAGCCGCATGTGTACAGCATGTACAGAGAAGAGCCGAGTGTGTACGGGGTGTAGGGAGCAGAGCTGCATGTGTACAAGGTGTACGGAGCAGAGCCGCATGTGTACAAGTGCACGGAGCGGAGCCAGGTGTGTACAAGGTGTACGAAGCGGAGTCGCACTTGTACAGTGTGTACGTAGCAGAGGCGCGTGTGTACAGCATATACATAGCAGAGGCGCGTGTGTACAGTGTGTACATAGCAGAGGTGCGTGTGTACAAAGTGTACGGAACAGAGCTGCGTGTGTACAAGGCGTACGGAACAGAGCCGCATGTGTACAAGGTGTATGGTACAGAGCCGCTTGTGTACAAGGTGTACGGAGCAGAGCTGTGTGTATAGGGTGTGTGGAGCAGAGCCGTGTGTGTATAGGGGGTATCAGGTGCAGTAATAGGGACACATATGGCAGCAGCGGCTCAGCATTGGGGTATCAAGTGCAATTATAGGGACACATACGGTAGCAGCGGCTCAGTATTGGGGTGTCAGGTGCAGTAATAGGGACACATACGGCAGCAGCGGCTCAGCATTGGGGTATCAGGTGCAGTAATAGGGACACATACGGCAGCAGCGGCTCAGCATTGGGGTATCAGGTGCAGTAATAGGGACACATACGGCAGCAGCAGAGGCTCAGTATTGGGGTATCAGGTATAGTAATAGGGACACATACGGCAGCAGCGGCTAAGTATTGGGGTATCAAGTGCAGTAATAGGGACACATACGGCAGCAGCGGTTCAGTATTGCGGTATCAGGTGCAGTAATAGGGACACATACGGCAGCAGAGGCTCAGCATTGGGGTATCAAGTGCAATAATAGGGACACATTCGGTAGCAGCGGCTCAGTATTGGGGTGTCAGGTGCAGTAATAGGGACACATACGGCAGCAGCGGCTCAGCATTGGGGTATCAGGTGCAGTAATAGGGACACATACGGCAGCAGCGGCTCAGCATTGGGGTATCAAGTGCAATAATAGGGACACATACGGCAGCAGCGGCTCAGTATTGGGGTGTCAGGTGCAGTAATAGGGACACATATGGCAGCAGCAGCTCAGCATTGGGGTATCAGGTGCAGTAATAGGGACTCATACGGCAGCAGCGGCTCAGCATTGGGGTATCAGGTGCAGTAATAGGGACACATACGGCAGCAGAGGCTCAGTATTGGGGTATCAGGTATAGTAATAGGGACACATACGGCAGCAGCGGCTAATTATTGGGGTATCAGGTGCAGTAATAGGGACACATACGGCAGCAGCGGTTCAGTATTGCGGTATCAGGTGCAGTAATAGGGACACATACGGCAGCAGCAGAGGCTCAGTATTGGGGTATCAGGTGTAGTAATAGGGACATATGCGGCAGCAGCGGCTCTGTATTGGGGTATCAGGTGCAGTAATAGGGACATATACGGCAGCGGCGGCTCATCATTGGGGTATCAGGTGCAGTAATAGGGACACATACGGCAGCAGCAGAGGCTCAGTATTGGGGTATCAGGTGCAGTAATAGGGACACATAAAGCAGCAGCAGAGGCTCAGTATTGGGGTATCAGGTGCAGTAATAGGGACACGTACGGCAGCAGCAGAGGCTCAGTATTGGGGTATCAGGTGTAGTAATAGGGACACATACGGCAGCAGCGGCTCAGTATTGGGGTATCAGGTGCAGTAATAGGGACACATACGGCAGCAGTGGCTCAGCATTGGGGTATCAGGTGCAGTAATAGGGACACATACAGCAGCGGCGGCTCAGCATTGGGGTATCAGCAGGATGAGGGGTTTGTGCAGGTTGGGGATACATGGTGATGGGGCTGGAATGTGAGAAGTGAAACGTGTCGATGTTGTATTCTCTGTAGCAGAGCCGTGGCTGGAGGAGTTGTCATGTCGGTCTGGGCCAGATGCAAAAGACGTGAAAAGTGACCGATTCCATCAGAAAGAACGTCAGCGGTAAGACACCAACTATACCTGTGCAGTAATCACATATGTTTTGTAGGACTGGTATTTACCACTGATCATATTGCGGTAATATCCATGTTGGTCTTTATATAGGGATTATTTTCAGTAACAGAGCAGTCATCTCCTACATCCACTATTAGGGTGCATTACAGAGTTGTAATCACAGTTACCTAGTTAGGGGCCCACTAAGAAGTTTTGCCCCCCCTGAACCGAAACCCTAGCTATGCCTCTGAGTAGGATAACAGCAAATAGGCAAAATCAGGAAGCGTATGTTAGGGTTGCGGATAGCACTAAATATAAAATATAAGGAAGTGCGATCGCAACCCGTGGTCCACCGTGCAGAGATGGAAAACTGCTGCTCAGTGATGATGAAGTACCAACAAAACACCGGCGGGTTAACCGCTGACCCGGTGTGTACGGAAGCAAACTCTTACTTCACAGAGCTGTGTAACAAATGCTGGAGCCTGTTAATATCACAGGACTCGGCGGAGTGAGCGCTAGTGTACAGTTTCAGGACACAGCCACAAAGCTGCTGGGTTAGAGTCCTTCTGGCCCACTAGCACTCGGTGCAACTGAGTTGCCAGGTAGAAGCTCAACTAACAGAAACCGCACTGAAGTGCATACAGTGCCGTACTGGCGAACGTCACTAACCAGCAAGAAATAAATAGAAAAATCAGCCAGCTCACCAGTAACCACCACAGGTGCCCGGAACTCCCGTGTTGACAGGACGTAGATAATCATATAGAAAAAGATTAATTAGTTCCAGCTCCTATATTTCATATAATTAAAAATTCACATGAAGTGACATGCTCTCCTGTGGAAATAACGAGGCAACAGAGGCAACGCGTTTCGATCTGGAAGATCTTTTTCAAACCATACCGGTATTCATGCATAGCCCCCTTATATAGATAGAAATCACCAATGGCTATATATCCTGAGGTCACATGACATATTGAAAAGGTCATTGTGCAAACATTTACATAGCACAAATAATCATATAATAAAATAATACCTACAGAATGGTATTACTAATGTAGCATAAGATCATTTCGTTTGTTTAAACCTGCAGGTGATCGGGTATTTAAATGATAAATCCAAAAAGCCTCACGTGTAAGGAGACACGCCTGGAGTCTCCACCACGTGAGGACATGATTACATGCACCTGAAAGGATGCCGTGCTGCGAGCATGATGTAAAATAAAATGTTTTGACGCAGCAGAAACGCTGCATTCCTGGCTGGCCGTGCTTGTAATGTCATATACAGTTGTGGCCAAAAGTATTGACACCCCTGCAATTCTGTCAGATAATACTCAGTTTCTTCCAGAAAATGATTGCAAACACAAATTCTTTGGTATTATTATCTTCATTTAATTTGTCTTAAATGAAAAAAACACAAAAAGAATTGTCCTAAAGTCAAATTGGATATAATTCCACACCAAACATAAAAAAGAGGGTGGACAAAAGTATTGGCACTGTTCGAAAAATCATGTGATGCTTCTCTAATTTGTGTAATTAACAGCACCTGTAACTTACCTGTGGCACCTAACAGGTGTTGGCAATAACTAAATCACACTTGCAGCCAGTTGACATGGATTAAAGTTGACTCAACCTCTGTCCTGTGTCCTTGTGTGTACCACATTGAGCATGGAGAAAAGAAAGAAAACCAAAGAACTGCCTGAGGACTTAAGAAACCAAATTGTGAGGAAGCATGAGCAATCTCAAGGCTACAAGTCCATCTCCAAAGACCTGAATGTTCCTGTGTCTACCGTGCGCAGAGTCATCAAGAGGTTTAAAGCCCATGGCACTGTGGCTAACCTTCCTAGATGTGGACGGAAAAGAAAAATTGACAAGAGATTTCAACGCAAGATTGTGAGGATGTTGGATAAAGAACCTCGACTAACATCCAAACAAGTTCAAGCTGCCCTGCAGTCCGAGGGTACAACAGTGTCAAACCGTACTATCCGTCGGCGTCTGAATGAAAGGGACTGTATGGAGGGAAACCCAGGAAGACCCACTTCTTACCCCGAGACATAAAAAAGCCAGGCTGGAGTTTGCCAAAACTTACCTGAAAAAGCCTAAAACGATTTGGAAGAATGTTCTCTGGTCAGATGAGACAAAAGTAGAGCTTTTTGGGCAAGGCATCAACATAGAGTTTACAGGAGCAAAAAAGAGGCATTCAAAGAAAAGAACACGGTCCCTACAGTCAAACATGGTGGAGGTACCCTGATGTTTTGGGGTTGCTTTGCTGCCTCTGGCACTGGACTGCTTGACCGTGTGCATGGCATTATGAAGTCTGAAGACTACCAACAAATTTTGCAGCATAATGTAGGGCCCAGTGTGAGAAAACTGGGTCTCCCTCAGAGGTCATGGGTCTTCCAGCAGGGCAATGACCCAAAACATACTTCAAAAAGCACTAGAAAATGGTTTGAGAGCAAGCACTGGAGACTTCTAAGGTGGTCAGCAATGAGTCCAGACCTGAATCCCATAGAACACCTGTGGAGAGATCTAAAAATGGCAGTTTGGAGAAGGCACCCTTCAAATATCAGGGACCTGGAGCAGTTTGCCAAAGAAGAATGGTCTAAAATTCCAGCAGAGCATTGTAAGAAGCTCATTGATGGTTACCGGAAGTGGTTGGTCGCAGTTATTTTGGCTAAAGGTTGTGCAACCAAGTATTAGGCTGAGGGTGCCAATACTTTTGTCTGGCCCATTTTTGGAGTTTTGTGTGAAATGATCAATGTTTTGCTTTTTGCTTCATTCTCGTTTGCGTTTTTTCATTTAAGACAAATTAAATGAAGATAATAATACCAAAGAATTTGTGTTTGCAATCATTTTCAGGAAGAACCGGAGTATTATCTGACAGAATTGCAGGGGTGTCAATACTTTTGGCCACAACTGTAGATGTTCCCTTATTCGTATTTTAAGTTTCCTTGAAGTGCACTCCACATAGGAAAGTTTGCATATACTGCAATCAATTTTATAAACCACATTTGTGGTATTGCAGTTTATATATTGTTTAATTTTTAAGACAAGAGGATTATGTGCAGTATTAAAGGTTTTTGTTATAACCACATATTTACAAGTTTTACAGTTGTTAATCCCACATTTAAAGAACCCTGAACAATTTAACCAGGTTTTTTTTGTTTTTTTTTTGGTATCTGATGAAAACATACTGGGTGCTATTTTATTACCAATTGCAGGTGCTCTGCGTGAGACTACATTAATTCCGTCATTTAAAATTTCCGCAATCTTTGCATCTTCATGGAGTATAGGTAAATATTTGTTCACAATTTTTTTAATGTTGGAAAACTGTGGGCTGTATTGGAAACAAATATATGTTTTTTTTAATTATTTGTTCCTTCTGTTTTTTCTCATTGTATGAAGATACAAGATCTTTACGATCCTTTTTTTAAAACAATTTGTTTTGTCAGTCTGTGGCCACCACACTGCTTCTTTCTGCCTGTTGGGGTGCTATACCTCCCTCCCCCTGTGTGCTGCTCTTCATTTCCTCCTGCCAGGTTGGGTCAGTTAAATGGCCTTGCCCATTTTAAATAGACTACAATATTTTCCACGTTCACTATAAATGGCTGAATTTGGAGCGAACTTATATGTGATCCGTGTGCGGGAAAACCACAGTTTAAAATATCTGGCATGTAGGTAACAATTTTTTTTTTCAGCAAACTGGTGTCGATAACTAGGCTAAGACACAGGAAAAACTGTTGAATGGAGGCCTCAAATGACACAAGTTGTAGCCCACATATAGATGACGTGTGTGATGGAAATACTGCACTGTAAAATATGTGGCCTGTATTTTTTTACAGCAAAATAGTGTTAATAATTGGAGTAAGGCTCAGCAAAAACAGTTGAAAACAGGCCTCAAATTCCACAATTTGTAGCCCACATATAGATGAGGCGTGTGACAGCGATACTACAATGTAAAATATATGGACTGTATTTTTATTTTTTTACAGGAAAATAGTGTCAAGAACTAGGGTAAAAAACAGCAAAAACTTTTGAATGGAGGCCTCAAATGCCACAATTTGTAGCCCACAGATAGATGATGTGTGATGTAGTTACCACACTGGAAAATATGTGGCCTGTATTTTTTTTACAGCAAAATAGTGTTAATAATTGGAGTAACACACAGTAAAAACAGTTGAATGAGTCCTCAAATGCCACAATTTGTAGCCCACAGATAGATGAGGCATGTGACAGAGATACTACCCTATAAAATCTGTGACCTGTATTTTTATTTTTTTACAGGAGGATCGTGTCGAGAACTAGGGCAACACACATCAAAAACAGTTGATTGGAGGCCTCAAATGTCACAATTTGTAGCCCAAAGATAGATGAAACGTGTGATGGAGATACCGCAATGTAAAATATGTGGCCTGTACAGGAAAATAGTGTTAAAAATTGGAATAATAAACAGCAAAAACAGATGAATGGAGGCTTCAAATGCCACAATTTGTAGCCCACAGATAGATGAGGCGTGTGACAGAGATACTACACTGTAAAATATAAAATATCTTGCCTGCTTTTTTTTTACAGCAAAGTAGTGTTAATAATTGGAGTAACACACAGCAAAAACAGTTGAATGGAGGCCTCAAATGCCAATTTGTAACCCACAGATAGATGAGGCATCTGACGGAGATAGACCACTTTCAAATATCTGGCCTGTATTTTTTTTCTTTTTTGGCAGTCCCAACAAGCAAATGGAGAAAAAAATGTGTGCTCTGTGAATTAAATAATTAGGATTAAGATGCAAATAAAATTATTCCTGGCCATTGATACCTGGGGCTATGTATATACGGTCAATATAAATAATAGGCAGCAGCAGCAGCAGCAGCAGCAGCATCAGACAGTAATGGAATGGACCCTCTTGATGTATGCAATGAAGTATGCCACATACAATGCTTGCCTGCTACTGATATCTATATATCCACATACACTCCCTGCCTACCTAGCACTGCAATCTATATACCCCATAATTAGTCCTTAGAAGGACTGTTGATTTAGCAGGGTATGTGTATTCAATTATAGTACACCTACACTATCTAGGAAACCCCCAAATCTGACCCTATCTTGGCAGCATCTCTCCCTTTACTAGCTGATTCCGGAGCTGAATGTGACAAGTAGGGCGGCGCCAAGTCTGATATAGTCTTCATGACACTCTGCCGCCAGCCAATCACTGTAATGCTATAACCAACATGGCAGCGGCATTACAATGCATGGCACACAATCCCTGCATGTTTATTGGTGCTCTAAAGAGTGCTAAACATGCAGGGTGTGGATCCGAACTCCTGCCAAACACTCCCAGAAATGCTTGGTGCTCGCCGAGCACCGCGAGTACAGCGATGCTCAGGTGAGTACCGAGCATTACCAAGTATGCTCACTCATCACTAATTATAGCCAAAAATTCATACCTTTAATATGGAAAGAAAGCCAATTGAATCAAATATGCACAAAACCATACAGTAGAAACTAGTGTTCAGAAAAATGGCAGCAGTGCTCTGCACTGATGAGTCAAAATTTGAAATTTTATTTTTTTATCAGAAGGCAGTTTCTTTCACAGAAGGGATGCAGATTGGTACAATAATGAGTGTTTGTAGTGAAGATTACTGGTAACATTTTGACTGCACTTCAGCAAATGGATTTGTGGTTTTGGTCAGGATTAATGATGTCCTCTATGCTGAGAAATATGGATAGATGCTAATCATGAAATCAAGGAGGCATCTGATTGGCTATAAATATATTCTGTGGCAGGACAACAAAACTAAACATAGAGCCTTCTCCTACAGCAGTACATGCACCCCCTCCTGCTTCTCCTCATCATCAATCTCCAGTGTGCTATCTCAGAGCATGTCATCCAAATCAGCCAGATGCTCTGCAGAACTGCCTCAGCAAAATGGCAACTGGCTATACTGAAGCAAATTTGTTCAGGAGACAAACTGCACACTACGCCCAAGTTACGAGAAGCATCTGTGGTTTTTGTTGCTGAACCTCAAACCAGGCATGGTCATGTGTTGTAATGGGCATAACTCGATGGTGACTATGAAGCTTGGCAAGCTCACATGCTTGGCACATGTGCAGAACTTGGTAGTTCAGCAGTTTCTGAAAACCTATCCGGATTTGCCAGTGTTGCTGGTCAAGGTACGCCATGTCAATGCCCATTTCACAAGTCATTGCCACTCTGACAGTACTGCAGCAGTGCATGCAAGTGTCAGCTCATCAACTGGTGTGTGACATCACCACATGCTGGGACAGAGGCATATCTAGGCTTCCTGGCACCCGGGGCAAGAATTTGGTTCGGCGCCCCCCCACACCAAGTACATAAGCGACTTGCACACTTAGCCATGTACCCACAAGCTGCTCTCCCTAATGCTCTCAATGTTCAGTAAAAAACTGAAAGCAGGAAGAGAAGCGTTGTCAAGTAAGAAAATTGCATATGAGTGAAGTGTCCGTGTGATGATGCTGGAACCTGCAGAGCTGAGTCCTGACATTGCAGGCTTCTGAATTCTCACAACTAATGCATTGCACACTTTTAGGATTCTCCCTTACCAATGTACAGTCATGTCAGCACAAGTATGTGATTTATATACTTCTGGCCACATTCTGACTAGACATGCCCTCCGTTCATTTTCATTGAGTGAGGCCACACATGTCTAGTCAGCATGTGACCACATGTATGTAAATTACTGGCACGAGGGAATCCTGACAGCGTTCAGTGAACACTGTGAGAATTCAGAAGTCTGCAGTCACATAGAATGACTGCAGACTCATCACAAACCTGGACAACTCCTTTAATGCTCCTAACAAATAAAAACATGAGAATTAGTCAGTAGCACAAATAACATTTACATCCAAGTACCTTATAGATGACGTCTCTGGAGTCGTTCTCCTTTTCTTCTTCTTGTCCAGATCCCATGATGAGTTTTCTCATCCACAGCGGCCTCTGCAGACTTCCATCTACTTCGGTCTTCTGCAGCAAATCTCCACACGATGCCCTTAAAGATAGAAGTGTCATTATAATGCTCCTGAATAAAAATGTCTGCAATATACTGTCGCCTCACACTATTCCCCTCCCTCCTCTAACATCCCTCTGTTCACCATACTGTCTCAGCATATATTTACCCCCTCATTCTCTATACTGTCTGCTCACACATACCCCTGACTCCCCATACTGTGTCCACATACATTAACCCGTTCGCTCCCCATACTGTCTGCACCCAAGCCCCATACTGTTTCCTCATACATACTCTGTGTCCTCAAATCTCCCCACACACATTAAATCCCCCCATCCCCACTCCAAATCTCTCACACACATTAAATAACCCCCCATCCACACTCCAAATCCCTCACACACATTAAGTAACCCCCATCCACACTCCAAATCATCACACACATTAAATAACCCCATCCCCACTCCAAATCCCCCACACACATTATGTACCCCCACTCCAAATCCCCCAATCCCCACTCCCAAATACCCCACACACATTATGTACCCCCACTCCAAATCCCCCACACATTAACTCCATCCCCACTCATTAACCCCCCAAACAATAACCCCCATCCCCACTCATTAATTCCACCCCACTCATTAACCCCCGTCCCTACTCCCAAATCCTCCAACACATTATGTACCCCCACTCCAAATCCCCCACACATTAACCCCATCCCCACTCATTAACCCCCCACACATTAATTTCATCCCCACTCATTAACCCCCCCACTCAATAACCCCCATCCCCACACATTAACCCCATTCCCACTCATTAACCCCTCACACATTAACCCCATCCCCACTCATTAACCTCCACACATTAACCCCATCCCCAGTCATTAACCCCCCACACATTAACCTCCATCCCCACTCTTTAACCCCCCACACAGTAATCCCCATCCCCACTCTTTAACCCCCCCACACAGTAACCCCCATCCTCACTCATTAACCCCCATCCCCACTCATTAACCCCCCACTCATTAACCCAAATCCCCACACATTAACCCCCCACACATTAACCCCCATCCCCACTCATTAACTCCCACACACATTTACCCCATCCCCACTCTTTAACCCCCCACACACATTAACCCCATCCCCACTCATTACCCCCCCACACATTAACCCCCATCCCCACTCATTAGCCCCACTACACATGAACCCCACTAACACTGGAGCATGTGTTTCTCTCTGTGCAGACGGCACTTCCAAGCAACAACTGGCTGTGTTGAAGCCCAGGATCAGTCATGGAGCAGGCTGAGGCCTAATTGCAGCAAGTTTTATAGGTGATGTTGTTTGAATGTGGAGGCAGCAGGAGATATTGCCGTCCACACAGCAGGGGAGCAGCTGGCATTACTGAACCCCACTAACACTGGAGCATGTGTTTCTCTCTGTGCAGATGGCACTTCCAATCAACAACTGGCTGTGTTGAAGCCCAGGATCAGTCATGGAGCAGGCTGAGGCCTAATTGCAGCAAGTTTTATAGGTGATGTAGTTTGAATGTGGAGGCAGCAGGAGATATTTGCCGTCCACACAGCAGGGGAGCAGCTGGCATTACTGCACCCCACTAACACTGGAGCAAGTGTTTCTCTCTGTGCAGACGGCACTTCCAAGCTACAACTGGCTGTGTTGAAGCCCAGGAACAATCATGTAGCAGGCGGAGGCATACTTGCAGCAAGTTTTATATAGGTTAGGCCTCTGGCTCCACTGTCTCTGCTATTTCCCTCGGCCTCCAACCCTGCCAGTTTCTGCTCAGAAGTAGCGTCTGCACAATCCACACTTGTTCCTGTGTTACTGGGGTTCAGTCACGTCAGTTGATCCCCTGATGTGTGTCCGGCAATGTCTCCTGCTACTATTCCCACTACTAGTAATGGGAATGTGGACAGAGCAGGAGACATTGCCGGACACACATCAGGGGATCAACTGACGTGACTGAGCCCCAGTAACACAGGAACAAGTGTGGATTGGGCAGATGCCACAGAGCAGCAACTGGCAGCATTGTAGGTCAGGGGAAATACTAGAGACAGTGGAGCCAGAGTCCTAAGTGGAGCACAGTTAAAAATCAGTAGTAGCTTGATTGTGGAGGGGGCAGGAGACTTTGCCGTCCACACAGCAGGGGAGCAGCTGGCGTTACTGAACCCCACTAACACAGGAGCTAGTGTTTTTCTCTGTGAAGACGGCACTTTTGAGCGACAATTGGCTGTGTTGAAGCCCAGGGATTACAATTCAGGTGGTAGAAACATGAACACAACAGGAGACCTGGATACTGTTGCCAACCAATTATTTACTCTGGAAGAGGATTGGCAAATTCTGGTGAGATCCAGGCCTTGTTCATTATCAGAAAAGTAAGCCGGTCAACGTTATCGGAGGATAGTCGCGTGCGACGGTCTGTTAGTACACCACCTGCGGCACTAAAGACGCGTCCCTATAATACACTTGCAGCAGAGCAAGCGAGCACCTCCAATGCATACTGTCTAAGCTCTGGCCATGTATCTAGCTTAGAGACCCAAAACTTGAAGGGGGAAGAGCCCTCTGGGAGTACACTGACAGGGCAAGACATGTAGTCTGTCACTATCTGACGGAAACGTTGCCTCCTGCTGACTGGAGCCGTCTATGATGGTGTAGACATTTGTGGCGGACACGCAAAACTTTCTGTCCTGTGTCTCGGCGCCGCCCACCATCCGTCAATCATGATGTCCCTGTGCGTCTCTGCATCCTCCTGTTTTGAATGCTGGTGACTGCGCTGTGAGTTCTCGGGCATGTGCAGTGCGTGCTGCCCGAGAACCGACATCAGGCTATTGCTCCTGCGTGTTGCAGAGACATACATCATAACACACTGCGGGGCGGGATATGGGGCCTCCACAACATGCAAGCGCAACAGCCTGATGTCGGTTCTCGGGCAGCGTGCACTGCGCAAATGGTAATATCATCCAGTAGATGATATGGTAAAATCAATGGTGCCGGTTCAAAAGTACAACTCGTCCCCCAAAAATGAAGCCCTCACATGACTCTATTGAGGGAAAATAGCAAAGTTATGGCTCTAGGAAGAAGGGGAGACAAAAAAGGAAGCTCAAAAATGAAACTACCCCAGGTCCTTAAGGGCTTAAGCATGGCAAACAGTATAACCGTTACACTTAGCGATGCACCAGCGATCCCGACCACGATATGACGCGGTCAGAATCACTGGTGCATTGCTAAGTGGTCGCTAGTGAGCTGCCAAACAGGCAGATCTCACCAGCGACATAGCAGCAGTCGGGGGTCGCTACTTACCTGTCAGATGATGCGATCCTGACGTCCTCCTGCCCGCGTCCACGCATCACTCGTCGGCACAAGCAGGAAGCCCAGCAGGAAGTGGCTGACGAGAAATGGCCCAGGACGTTCTTGCGCGATCAGCGATAACCGGCAGGGGAGCCAGTCAGAGGTAATTATCACACATAGCGATATCGCTAGCAATATCACTGCTGCGTCACAAAACCAGTGACGTTATAGCGATATTGCTGTGTGGATGGGATGTTGCAAACATTTAACCTCACATATAATGTAAGCCAAATATAGTTCAAATAAATACCATAAAGTAAGTGAAAGCTGCTCCTCAGCCGAAATTCATTTCTGCATATCTGTGTGCTTGAAAGTTATCTCAAGTTGCACTGCCTTCTAAAGTAAAGCAAAAGTAGAGACGCTCATCCTACAGTAGTCAAAAAAACTTGTCAGGATATCTGGGTAGCGCACCTTACAGATGGTGGAAATGTCCTTTAGTGGCCAGTCACATCAGGAGCAGATCGACTAGCGTTTGTAGCCACCTCCTCAGATCCACAATAACTAGGGAAGGTTCCCCAAAATGCTGAGACAAGACCCAATGCAAAAGAACATGCTCAGTTGTGTATAAGGTAAGCCTGTAAGACATTTTTTAAATAAACAAGTCCGAAAAAAGCAAAAGCAGGGTTCTAGTACCAAGAATATGGAAACAATCTTCCCGTGGGCCTTGTTGATTTTGTTTTCAGACCATTGAGGCAGTTTATTTAATATGACTTTACATTGGAAAAAGATGTTGCAAATCTCATGTCATGCAGATGCCATACTAATGGCTAAAAGATGCATACAGATGGCATATGGATACATGGAAGATAAAATACTGCACTCTCATTACACACAGATTACCACATGGCTACCACTCGTGGGACTTTTGCGCCTTGGAATCGGAATGATTTTTTTGTACTTTCATGTGATTCCAGCCTAATGCAAATATTATATTGGTGTTGGTTGTAATCACATTTTTCTTCCAATGATTACACAAAGAGATTGTTATTTTTCTCAACAAATATAAAATTACTGTTTTGGCATTAGAACAGTTAAAATTTATTATCATGGCATGGATTTATTTACAGTATTTTCATTTGCAAGACCCTTATTTTAAAAACGTTATCAGTTGTCATGTTTAATATTTAAGATTCTTCTACTGACCATAAAATCTCATTTTTGATAATCTTCTGGGATTTCTTAATACATTTCTGTAGAACAGTATGGAAAACTGCCTTGAGTCATCATTGTACTGACCTTGAATTTATCTGTGAATGTAAATTCTTATTCCTTTTTAGTTCAGTTTTTTTGATGCTAGGAAAATTAATTTATAATAAGCATTTATATATCTGATAAAATCATCTTCTTTAGTTCATTGTAAGGTTTGACATTTATATTATCCCAAAGTTTAAAGTTTAACTGCACTTCCAGGTAACGTTTCAGAATAGGCTCTCATGTGGGTGTACTGAGAAATAACTATGGTTTTGGAAATGTTATAACTATATTTTGCAGCAGTTTTCCCTCTGTCTATTAGAAACTACAACAGCTTATCATTATTTAGAGATCTTGAAGAGGTATTTGGCACCAAACAACAGTTTTGCAGGTCTTGAAATAGTCCTCTACAAAGTGTCCACTACAAGGTGGTGATCATAACAAATCATTATTAAGACAAGAAACTAGATGGATTATTAATGTTAGTGCTCAAGGACCGCTAGGCTTAAATGATAGAATTGATCTATTCATGTTTCTAAAAGTTATGATGTCCCTTATTGTTTTTAACATTATGTATTCATTGCTTGTAATTACTTACATCTTAGAACTCCTCTTAAACCCTTATGCGCCGGTCCAAATTGTTTAACTCTGACCAGTGTCACTTTATGTGCTAATAACTCTGGAACGCTTCAACAAATCCCAATGATTTTGAGACTGTTTTTTCGTGGCACATTATAATTTATGATTATGGTACATTTAGGTCAATGTTCTGTGTTTATTTAGAAGAAATTAGAGTTGAGCGATACCAGCCGATACTTGAAAATATCGGATCGGAATGGATCGGCCGATCTTAAAAAAAAATATCGGTATCGCCGATTCCGATACCGGGAACCAATGCAAGTCAATGGGGCCAAAATATCGGAATTAAAAAAAACCCTTTCTTTCCTTGTAGGTTAATTCTACATGAAGAAAAACAACTAAGAATAATGTAGAATGTATTGTGGGAGGTGGAGGAGACATTAAAGCCATAGAGTTTTAGCCCAATCAAAAGGAATAGCAGGAATTAAACTTTTTTTTTAAAGACGTTAGGAGTTACAAAGATATTGACTATGTTAGCCTCATTTATATTTTGCCAGACATGTATGTCTTCTTCTTCTTTCTTCTTCTTTCTTATTCTTCTTCCCTTTTTTACCTTCTTCTTCTTCTTCTTCTTATTCCTTTTTTTACATTCTTCTTCTTCTTCTTCCTTTTTTTACATTCTTCTACTTCCTTTTTTTACATTCTTCTTCTTCTTCCTTTTTTTACATTCTTCTTCTTATTCCTTTTTTTACATTCTTCTTCTTCTTCCTTTTTTAAATTCTTCTACTTCCTTTTTTTACATTCTTCTTCTTCCTTTTCTTACATTCTTCATATTCTTCTTATTCAACAATTATTATTCTACATATTCAACTTCTTCATCTTCTTCCTATTCTTCTTCATCATATTCTTGTTTGTGTCAGGCATTCCTGTAGTTGTTATCTAGAAAAGTTAGAAGTTTACACCTTCCATTCTGCCTGTCACAAAAGATTTACAACAGGATTTGTCCGCGTTCAGTTTGGCCTGCAGCAGCAGGCCTTTTCCAGGGGCACCACGAGGAGGAACGGACTCACCCCCATACACTGCTTAGTCTTCTTCTGCTTATAAATAAGATAATATCATTTGCTCAGAGTATTAGTCTTATGCTTAATGTTCTTCTGCTTTGTTTTTTTTATGCTTCTTTGTCTTCTCTCTCTTGTTGTTCTGCATCTTGGTGGTTGTCTTCCTGTTCTTTGTCCTCTTGAACCAGCTGATGGTACTGGCACCCGGAGGGGCAGCAGAAGGAACAAGAGCCAATGGCACTACCGAGGACCAGCTGACGGTGCTGGAACCCAGTTACTAAGCAGGAGGTACCTGTGCTACAAAGCACTACCAAGGACCAGCAGACGTTGCCGGAACTCGGATACCGAGATGGAGGCACCTAGGCCAAAGGCTCTGACGAGAACCAGCTGACGGTGCTGGAACCCGGAGGGGTAGCATAAGCTGCAAGAGCAAATGGAAATAGCGAGGACCAGCTGACAGTGCTGGCACCCGGAGGGGCAGCAGAAGGAATAAGAGCCAATGGCACAACCGAGGACCAGCTGACGGTGCTGGAACCCGGTTACTAAGCAGGAGGTACCTGTGCTACAAAGCACTACCAAGGACCAGCAGACGTTGCCGGAACTCGGATACCGAGATGGAGGCACCTAGGCCAAAGGCTCTGACGAGAACCAGCTGACGGTGCTGGAACCCGGAGGGGTAGCATAAGCTGCAAGAGCAAATGGAAATAGCGAGGACCAGCTGACAGTGCTGGCACCCGGAGGGGCAGCAGAAGGAATAAGAGCCAATGGCACAACCGAGGACCAGCTGACGGTGCTGGAACCCGGTTACTAAGCAGGAGGTACCTGTGCTACAAAGCACTAGCAAGGACCAGCAGACGTTGCCGGAACTCGGATACCGAGATGGAGGCACCTAGGCCAAAGGCTCTGACGAGAACCAGCTGACGGTGCTGGAACCCGGAGGGGTATCAGAAGTTACCCCTGAAAAGCAAAGTTGGCATGCCGCAAGCTGGCCGCAGTTACCGAATCACACAGTCCTACAGGGGGTGCTTGTCCTACTGGCACTATGGAACAAGCCTTTCTTACCAGAACCCGCAGTCCACATAGGAAGCACCTAAACTGCTGGCACCCTAGCCTCGGCTAACCCAACCGCAACACGACATGGCAACTTGGGGTGGCAAACTGACATTGACACTTCCCGGAAACAGCAGGCAGGGCTGGAACCAAGCTGGGCAGGAGGGAGTACCCGTGCCAAAGTCAGTTATGAGCAGCAACTGGCGATGTTGGAGCCCAGGACAAGCACTTAGCAGGCTGAGGCCTGATGTGCTGTCAATTGGGAGGCAGCAGGACAGATTGCCATCAAAACAGCAGGGGAACAGCTGACGTTACTGAACCCCACAAACACAGGAGCTAGTGTTTTACTCTGTGAAGACGGCACTTCCGAGCAACAACTGGCTGTGTTGAAGCCCAGGGACAAGCACGGAGCAGGCTGAGGCTGCATTGAAGAAATTTTAAGATCGGTTGTAGACTACTAATTTTAACCAAGCTCCACTTAGGCCTGTGGCTTCACTGATTTTCGTATTTCCCCTGTCCTCCAACCCCACCAGTTACAGCTCCGAAGTGGCGTCTGCACAATCCACACTTGTTCCTGTGTTACAGGTGTTCAGTCCGGTCAGTTAATCCCCTGATGTGTGTCCGGCAATGTCGCCTGCTCTGTCCACATTCCCATAATGGGAATGTGGACAGAGCAGGCGACATTGCCGGACACACATCAGGGGATTAACTGACCGGACTGAACACCTGTAACACAGGAACAAGTGTGGATTGTGCAGACGCCACTTCGGAGCTGTAACTGGCGGGGTTGGAGGACAGGGGAAATACGAGAGACGGTGGAGCCACAGGCCTAATTGGAGCACGGTTAAAAATCAGTAGTGGTACGACTGTGTAGGCAGCAGGAGACTTTGCCATCTACACAGCAGGGGATCAGCTGACGTTACTGAACCCCACTGAGACACGGGAGCAAGTGTCTCTTTCCGTGTGGACAGCACTTCCGAACTACAACTGGCTGTGTTGAAGCCCAGGAAATTGGAGGGTGTAGGCAGAGGCCTACTGTATTTTGAATGAGGTGACAGCAGGAGAGACTGCCATCCACACAGCAGGGGATCAGCTGACGTTACTGAACCCCACTGAGACACGGGAGCAAGTATCTCTTTCCGTGTGGACGGCACTTCCGAACTACAACTGGCTGTGTTGAAGCCCAGGAAATTGGAGGGTGTAGGCAGAGGCCTACTGTATTTTGAATGAGGTGACAGCAGGAGAGACTGCCATCCACACAGCAGGGAATCAGCTGACGTTACTGAACCCCACTGAGACACGGGAGCAAGTATCTCTTTCCGTGTGGACGGCACTTCCGAACTACAACTGGCTGTGTTGAAGCCCAGGAAATTGGAGGGTGTAGGCAGAGGCCTACTGTATTTTGAATGAGGTGACAGCAGGAGAGACTGCCATCCACACAGCAGGGGATCAGCTGACGTTACTGAACCCCACTGAGACACGGGAGCAAGTATCTCTTTCCGTGTGGACGGCACTTCCGAACTACAACTGGCTGTGTTGAAGCCCAGGAAATTGGAGGGTGTAGGCAGAGGCCTACTGTATTTTGAATGAGGTGACAGCAGGAGAGACTGCCATCCACACAGCAGGGGATCAGCTGACGTTACTGAACCCCACTGAGACACGGGAGCAAGTATCTCTTTCCGTGTGGACGGCACTTCCGAACTACAACTGGCTGTGTTGAAGCCCAGGAAATAGGAGGGTGTAGGCAGAGGCCTACTGTATTTTGAATGAGGTGACAGCAGGAGAGACTGCCATCCACACAGCAGGGGATCAGCTGACGTTACTGAACCCCACTGAGACACGGGAGCAAGTATCTCTTTCCGTGTGGACGGCACTTCCGAACTACAACTGGCTGTGTTGAAGCCCAGGAAATTGGAGGGTGTAGGCAGAGGCCTACTGTATTTTGAATGAGGTGACAGCAGGAGAGACTGCCATCCACACAGCAGGGAATCAGCTGACGTTACTGAACCCCACTGAGACACGGGAGCAAGTATCTCTTTCCGTGTGGACGGCACTTCCGAACTACAACTGGCTGTGTTGAAGCCCAGGAAATTGGAGGGTGTAGGCAGAGGCCTACTGTATTTTGAATGAGGTGACAGCAGGAGAGACTGCCATCCACACAGCAGGGGATCAGCTGACGTTACTGAACCCCACTGAGACACGGGAGCAAGTATCTCTTTCCGTGTGGACGGCACTTCCGAACTACAACTGGCTGTGTTGAAGCCCAGGAAATAGGAGGGTGTAGGCAGAGGCCTACTGTATTTTGAATGAGGTGACAGCAGGAGAGACTGCCATCCACACAGCAGGGGATCAGCTGACGTTACTGAACCCCACTGAGACACGGGAGCAAGTATCTCTTTCCGTGTGGACGGCACTTCCGAACTACAACTGGCTGTGTTGAAGCCCAGGAAATTGGAGGGTGTAGGCAGAGGCCTACTGTATTTTGAATGAGGTGACAGCAGGAGAGACTGCCATCCACACAGCAGGGGATCAGCTGACGTTACTGAACCCCACTGAGACACGGGAGCAAGTATCTCTTTCCGTGTGCACGGCACTTCCGAACTACAACTGGCTGTGTTGAAGCCCAGGAAATTGGAGGGTGTAGGCAGAGGCCTACTGTATTTTGAATGAGGTGACAGCAGGAGAGACTGCCATCCACACAGCAGGGGATCAGCTGACGTTACTGAACCCCACTGAGACACGGGAGCAAGTATCTCTTTCCATGTGGACGGCACTTCCGAGCTACAACTGGCTGAGTTGAAGCCCAGGAAATAGGAGGGTGTAGGCAGAGGCCTACTGTCTTTGGAATGCGGAGACAGCAGGAGAGACTGCCATCTCCACAGCAGGGGATCAGCTGACGTTACTGAACCCCACTGAGACACGGGAGCAAGTATCTCTTTCCGTGTGGACGGCACTTCCGAACTACAACTGGCTGTGTTGAAGCCCAGGAAATTGGAGGGTGTAGGCAGAGGCCTACTGTATTTTGAATGAGGTGACAGCAGGAGAGACTGCCATCCACACAGCAGGGAATCAGCTGACGTTACTGAACCCCACTGAGACACGGGAGCAAGTATCTCTTTCCGTGTGGACGGCACTTCCGAACTACAACTGGCTGTGTTGAAGCCCAGGAAATTGGAGGGTGTAGGCAGAGGCCTACTGTATTTTGAATGAGGTGACAGCAGGAGAGACTGCCATCCACACAGCAGGGGATCAGCTGACGTTACTGAACCCCACTGAGACACGGGAGCAAGTATCTCTTTCCGTGTGGACGGCACTTCCGAACTACAACTGGCTGTGTTGAAGCCCAGGAAATAGGAGGGTGTAGGCAGAGGCCTACTGTATTTTGAATGAGGTGACAGCAGGAGAGACTGCCATCCACACAGCAGGGGATCAGCTGACGTTACTGAACCCCACTGAGACACGGGAGCAAGTATCTCTTTCCGTGTGGACGGCACTTCCGAACTACAACTGGCTGTGTTGAAGCCCAGGAAATTGGAGGGTGTAGGCAGAGGCCTACTGTATTTTGAATGAGGTGACAGCAGGAGAGACTGCCATCCACACAGCAGGGGATCAGCTGACGTTACTGAACCCCACTGAGACACGGGAGCAAGTATCTCTTTCCGTGTGCACGGCACTTCCGAACTACAACTGGCTGTGTTGAAGCCCAGGAAATTGGAGGGTGTAGGCAGAGGCCTACTGTATTTTGAATGAGGTGACAGCAGGAGAGACTGCCATCCACACAGCAGGGGATCAGCTGACGTTACTGAACCCCACTGAGACACGGGAGCAAGTATCTCTTTCCATGTGGACGGCACTTCCGAGCTACAACTGGCTGAGTTGAAGCCCAGGAAATAGGAGGGTGTAGGCAGAGGCCTACTGTCTTTGGAATGCGGAGACAGCAGGAGAGACTGCCATCTCCACAGCAGGGGAACAGCTGGCATTGCTGAACCCCACTAACACTTGAACGAATGTGTTTGGCTCTGTGGAGACGACACTTCTGAACACCAACTGACGCTGTTGGAGCCCAGGATTAGGCGAGGAGCAGGCTGGGGCCTACTGGATTTTGGCAGGTGAAGGCAGCAGGAGACTTGCCATCTCCACAGCAGGGGAACAGCTGGCAGTGCTGAACCCCACTAACACTTGAACGAATGTGTTTGGCTCTGTGGAGACGACACTTCTGAACACCAACTGACGCTGTTGGAGCCCAGGATTAGGCGAGGAGCAGGCTGGGGCCTGTTGTTTTTGGCAGGTGAAGGCAGCAGGAGACTTGCCATCTCCACAGCAGGAGAACAGCTGGCAGTGCTGAAACCCACTAACACTCAAACGAATGTGTTTGGCTCTGTGGAGACGACACTTCTGAACACCAACTGACGCTGTTGGAGCCCAGGATTAGGCGTGGAGCAGGCTGGGGTCTACTGGATTTTGGCAGGTGAAGGCAGCAGGAGACTTGCCATCTCCACAGCAGGGGAACAGCTGGCAGTGCTGAAACCCACTAACACTCTAACGAATGTGTTTGGCTCTGTGGAGACGACACTTCTGAACACCAACTGACGCTGTTGGAGCCCAGGATTAGGCGAGGAGCAGGCTGGGGCCTACTGGATTTTGGCAGGTGAAGGCAGCAGGAGACTTGCCATCTCCACAGCAGGGGAACAGCTGGCAGTGCTGAACCCCACTAACACTTGAACGAATGTGTTTGGCTCTGTGGAGACGACACTTCTGAACACCAACTGACGCTGTTGGAGCCCAGGATTAGGCGAGGAGCAGGCTGGGGCCTGTTGTTTTTGGCAGGTGAAGGCAGCAGGAGACTTGCCATCTCCACAGCAGGGGAACAGCTGGCAGTGCTGAAACCCACTAACACTCGAACGAATGTGTTTGGCTCTGTGGAGACGACACTTCTGAACACCAACTGACACTGTTGGAGCCCAGGATTAGGCGTGGAGCAGGCTGGGGCCTACTGGATTTTGGCAGGTGAAGGCAGCAGGAGACTTGCCATCTCCACAGCAGGGGAACAGCTGGCAGTGCTGAAACCCACTAACACTCTAACGAATGTGTTTGGCTCTGTGGAGACGACACTTCTGAACACCAACTGACGCTGTTGGAGCCCAGGATTAGGCGAGGAGCAGGCTGGGGCCTACTGGATTTTGGCAGGTGAAGGCAGCAGGAGACTTGCCATCTCCACAGCAGGGGAACAGCTGGCACTGCTGAACCCCACTAACACTTGAACGAATGTGTTTGGCTCTGTGGAGACGACACTTCTGAACACCAACTGACGCTGTTGGAGCCCAGGATTAGGCGAGGAGCAGGCTGGGGCCTGTTGTTTTTGGCAGGTGAAGGCAGCAGGAGACTTGCCATCTCCACAGCAGGGGAACAGCTGGCATTGCTGAACCCCACTAACACTTGAACGAATGTGTTTGGCTCTGTGGAGACGACACTTCTGAACACCAACTGACGCTGTTGGAGCCCAGGATTAGGCGAGGAGCAGGCTGGGGCCTGTTGTTTTTGGCAGGTGAAGGCAGCAGGAGACTTGCCATCTCCACAGCAGGGGAACAGCTGGCAGTGCTGAACCCCACTAACACTTGAACGAATGTGTTTGGCTCTGTGGAGACGACACTTCTGAACACCAACTGACGCTGTTGGAGCCCAGGATTAGGCGAGGAGCAGGCTGGGGCCTGTTGTTTTTGGCAGGTGAAGGCAGCAGGAGACTTGCCATCTCCACAGCAGGGGAACAGCTGGCATTGCTGAACCCCACTAACACTTGAACGAATGTGTTTGGCTCTGTGGAGACGACACTTCTGAACACCAACTGACGCTGTTGGAGCCCAGGATTAGGCGAGGAGCAGGCTGGGGCCTACTGGATTTTGGCAGGTGAAGGCAGCAGGAGACTTGCCATCTCCACAGCAGGGGAACAGCTGGCAGTGCTGAACCCCACTAACACTTGAACAAATGTGTTTGGCTCTGTGGAGACGACACTTCTGAACACCAACTGACGCTGTTGGAGCCCAGGATTAGGCGAGGAGCAGGCTGGGGCCTGTTGTTTTTGGCAGGTGAAGGCAGCAGGAGACTTGCCATCTCCACAGCAGGGGAACAGCTGGCAGTGCTGAAACCCACTAACACTCGAACGAATGTGTTTGGCTTTGTGGAGACGACACTTCTGAACACCAACTGATGCTGTTGGAGCCCAGGATTAGGCGTGGAGCAGGCTGGGGCCTACTGGATTTTGGCAGGTGAAGGCAGCAGGAGACTTGCCATCTCCACAGCAGGGGAACAGCTGGCAGTGCTGAACCCCACTAACACTTGAACGAATGTGTTTGGCTCTGTGGAGACGACACTTCTGAACACCAACTGACGCTGTTGGAGCCCAGGATTAGGCGAGAAGCAGGCTGGGGCCTGTTGTTTTTGGCAGGTGAAGGCAGCAGGAGACTTGCCATCTCCACAGCAGGGGAACAGCTGGCAGTGCTGAAACCCACTAACACTCGAACGAATGTGTTTGGCTCTGTGGAGACGACACTTCTGAACACCAACTGACACTGTTGGAGCCCAGGATTACGCATGCCGCATGCAGAGGCCAATGGGCAGCGGTTTTTATGGAGGTTGTGGACTACTACTGATTCTAACCATGCTCCACTTAGGCCTCTGGCTCCACTGTCTCTACTATTTACCCTGGCCTCCAACCCCGCCAGCTACATCTCTGAAGTGGCGTCAGCACAATCTACACTTGTTCCTGTGTTACTGGTGCTCAGTCCCGTCAGTTGATCCCCTGATGTTTGTCCGGCAAGTTCGCCAGCTCTGTCCTCATTCCCACTACTGGTTATGGGAATGTGGACAGAGCAGGAGACCTTGCCGGACACACATCAGGGGATAAACTGATGGGACTGAGCCACAGGAACACAGGAACAAGTGTAGATTGTGCTGACGCCACTTCAGAGATGTAGATGGCGGGGTTGGAGGTCAGGGGAAATAGTAGAGACAGTGGAGCCAGAGACCTAAGTTGGGCACGGTTAAAAATCAGTAGTGGTTTGAATGTTGATGGAGCTGGTGACTTTGCCGTCCACACAGCAGGGGATCAGCTGGCATTACTGAACCCCACTAACACAGGAGCTAGTGTGTTTCTCTGTGCAGACGACACATCTGAGCGACAACTGGCTGTGTTGAAGCACAGGGATTATAGTTCAGGTGGTAGAAAAATGAACACACCAGCAGACCTGGATACAGTTGCCAACCACTAATTTAGTCTGTAAGAGGAATGGCAAAGTCTTTGGAGATCCAGGCCTTGTTCATTTTCAGAAAAGTCAGCCGGTCAACATTATCGGAAGATAGTCGCGTGCGACGGTCTGTTAGTACACCACCTGCGGCACTAAAGACACGTTCCGATAATACACTGGCAGCAGGGCAAGCCAGCACCTCCAATGCATACTGGCTAAGCTCTGGCCATGTATCCAGCTTAGAGACCCAAAACTTGAAGGGGGAAGAGCCATCTGGGAGTACAGCGACAGGGCAAGACATGTAGTCTGACACCATCTGACGGAAGCGTTGCCTCCTGCTGACTCGAGGCGTCGCTGATGGTGTAGACAATTGTGGTGGACACACAAAACTTTGCCACATTTGGGCCATAGTGGTCTTGCCTTGTGCTGCGGCGCTGCCTCTGCTCCCTCTTTGTGCAGAGTTTCCTCCACTGCCTCGACGCACAGAGCTGCTTTTTAAAGCACTAGCAACAATGCTGTCGGGTGGAATGGAAAACATTATGGACTGCACCAGTGACTCTTCGTACTCCCGCATTTTACGCTCCCGGTTCAACGTTGGTATGAGCCTTTGTACGCTGTCCCGGTAGCGAGGATCTAGGAGGGTGTACACCCAATAATCAGCCGAGACGAGAATGTGGGCGATGCGGCGGTCGTTTCTCAGGCACTGCAGCATGAAATCAACCATGTGCTGCAGACTCCCAACTGCCAAAGAACCGCTGTCCCCTGTTTGAGGCGTGACCTCGGCCTGCTCTGCATCACCCCACCCTCGCTGTACATACTGAGTAGAGGTTTGTGTACCTCCCTCCTCTGGAGAGATGTCTTCCTCCTCCATCGACTCCTCCTCATCCTCCTCACAAAGTGTCCCCTGCCTAGGCCTTTGTGAGGAAACACGTAGCGCAGACTGTCCAGAAGCAGATGGCATTTGGGACTCCTCATCCTCCACCTCTTCCGAAACCTCATCCCTTAGTGCTTGCAGTGTTTGTTGAAGCAGGCAGATAAGGGGGACAGTCATGCTGACTAGTGCATCATCTGCACTCGCCATCCGCGTGGATTCATCGAAGGCACGCAAAACGAGGCAGATGTCCTTCATAGAGGCCCACTCAATGGTGCTGAAGTGTGAACGGCGCACAGTGCGACTTGTTTGCGCCTGATGCAGCTGGTACTCCATGACTGCTGCCTGCTGCTCACACAACCGCTCCAACATATGTAACGTTGAATTCCACCGGGTGGGTAGGTCACATATGATGCGATGTTCCGGAAGGCCAAATCGTCGCTGCAGAGCAGCGAGGTGCGATCTTGCCGTGCTGGAACGTCGCAAGTGAGCGCACTCTATGCGGACCTTGTGCAACAGTGCATCAAGATCCGGATAGTCCCTCAGAAAGCTCTGCACGACCAAGTTAAGAACATGTGCCAGACATGGGATGTGTGTGAGGTTGCCTAGGCCAAGAGCTGCCACCAGATTTCGGCCATTGTCACACACTACCAAGCCCGGCTGGAGAGTCGCTGGCCCAAACCACACATCGCTCTCCAGCTTGATAGCATTCCAGAGCTCCTGCGCTGTGTGGCTTCGATTCCCCAAAGAAATTAATTTGAGTACAGCCTGTTGACGTTTGGCCACGGCTGTGCTCATATCGGTCGTAACAGGCTCCTGCTCTGCTGTTTCTGAGGAACTTGAGTAGGAGGAGGAGTCTATGTGTACAGACTGGAGTCCTGCAATCCGTGGCGTTGGAAGAACACGTACAGCGCCACTCTCCAGATCCGTACCCGGCTCCACAACATTGACCCAGTGGGCAGTGAGGGAAAGGTATCGTCCCTGTCCATGGTTACTGGTCCACGCATCGGTGGTCAGGTGGACCTTGCTACTAACGGCGTTTAGTAGCGCATGTTTTATTTTGCCCTCAACATGTTTCTGCAGGGCAGGGACGGCTCGCCTGCTGAAATAAAAGCGGCTGGGCACGTTGTATTGGGGGACTGCCAATGCCATTAAGTCCCAGAAGGTGTCAGTGTCCACCAGCCTGAATGACAGCATTTCAACTGCCAGAAGTTTGGCAATGCCAGCATTCAGAGACTGTGCTCGGGGATGGTTTGCCGAGTAAGGGCGCCTTTTATCCCATGCCTGTGCTACCGATGGCTGTGATGGATGGGAACGTGCTGCTATGGGTGTAATCTGACAGGGTCTCCGGACAACAGTGGCAGAGGTTCTTCCTTGGCGATCCTGTGAGGAAGCCGAACCAGCAGTGTGTGAGCTGGAGGAAGAGGCCCCAACACGAACTGAAGAGGTGGTAGGTGGTGCTGTACGTTGGCCTACGTCTTCAGGGTGTCTCTGCAACTCCAACTCGTGCTTGGTGCGCACATGTTTCCACATATTTGTGGTATTGATGTTGCTGACATTTCTCCCTCTTTTGACTCTCTGATGACACAGCTTGCATTTGACAAAGCAAATGTCATCTGCAACTGTGTCAAAAAAGGACCACGCACTGCAACTCTTGGGAGCGCCCGGTTTGCCTTTGGAATGAGGAATGCTCCTAACGGGTGCCGAAGTGGAGGGTACAGGCAGCCAAGTCTTCCCCCTCCCTCTGCCTCCTGTTTTGGCCGGTAGGGGAATCTCTTCCTCCGAGCTGCTCCCACCACCTTCCTGTTCCTCACGCCATGATGGGTCAAGGACCTCATCATCTTCCCTCCCCTCTTCAAACAGCTGCTTCTCCGGGGTTGTCTCGCCAGCACCGTACGCACCAGAAAGTGGCAACTGAGTCTCGTCATCATCTGATGCGTACTGAGGTGTGCTGACCATAGGCACTGGCCCACTCGCCTCTTCAGATTCAGAGGGACAAAGAAGTTGCGCATCACTGCATACTCCCTCTTCTTCACATTCAGGAATGCTGCTTGGCTGGCCCCCTCTTTCCAAGCCAACAGATTCCGAGAACAGAAGTAGAGACTGTGATGGCTCCTGTCCATGTCTCTCTGACTGCCTGGGCACTTTGGCAGGTGGTGAAGAGACAGATGGTTGCTCTTCGGTGCTCTGACCCTGAGAGGATGCGGAAGTAATTGAAGTCGATGCGTTAGCTGCCATCCATCCGACAACGGCTTCAATTTGTTCCTCCCGCAGCAGTGGGGTACGTTGAGGTCCTACAAAGCTGCGCATAAAGGACTGTTGCCTGCTAAAACTGGGGGATGCTGATCCACTGGTGCCCGCAGCAGGCCCAGAATCCCCACGTCCTCTACCTGTAGAATCCCCACGTCCTCTCCCTGCAGAATCCCCACGTCCTCTCCCTGCTGAAACTCCACGCCCACGCCCACGCCCACGCGCCTTACTCCCTGCCTTCTTCATCTTGCAAGACTGCTTAAGATAGGCAGAAAAGTACAAAGGGGGGCCTTAGTGTGCTTATTCCTGAACAGCTGGTTACAGGTACAAGAAACACTAATTTTATGAAGTGTGTGTGTGTGGACTACACTTTAATAGGAGCTGATGTGGCCTACACAAGTTCCAAATGTAGTGTTTGGTGAACTTTTTTTGTGGTTTCTTTGTTGGAAACAAACTCAAAGTATGTGAACAAAGAATTGAAACTGATAGTATCACCAACTTTTTGGAGCTATTACAATGCAGGCAGGTAACCTACAATGCAAAAGATGAGGCTCCAAAAAAATTGGGTAATACTAATCTGGCTGCGCCGGCAGGGCACAAGCCAGAAAAAAAGGCTCCTCTATCTACTCCTATATAGTGTTTGCAACCAACCAATGTTGATGGATACGGATGGATGCACACTAATAGGAGAAGAAAAAATGAGCTGCACTCAAAGACAAATATGTGTGAGGCAGTGACGCACGTTGAGCGTCCTACAACCAGACGTAGCTGCAGGACACTCTACTCAGCGTGAGCTGCACTCACACACAGTCAGAGACCTCTCAGACAGCCGTCAACAGTGCAGCTAAGTGGGCACTGGCACTGACAGGCTGCAGAAAGGCTCCGCTGTGTACTCCTATATAGTGTTTGCAACCACCGTAGATGGAGACGGATGGATGCACACTAATAGAAGAAAAAATGAGCTGCACTCAAATAAAAATATGTGTGAGGCACTGACGCACGCTGAGCGTCCTACAGCCAGACGTAGCTGCAGGACACACTACTCAGCGTGAGCTGCACTCACGCACAGTCAGAGACCTCTCAGACAGCCGTGAACAGTGCAGCAAAGTGGACACTAGCACTGAAAGGCTGCAGAAAGGCTCCGCTGTCTACTACTAGTGTTTGCAACCAACGTATATGGATACGGATGGAAGCACACTAGATTGAAATTATGTAAAAAATGCAGCTCAAAAAATAAAAGATGTATGAGGCAGCAGTGATCACACTGGGTGGCCTACAGCCTGACGTGGCTGCAGGACCCACTCCACAGCGTGAGCTGCACTCACACAGCCCTTGCAGACAGCTGTGAACACTGCTGCTAGGGCAAAGAAGGCTACAGTGGTGGTTTATGTAGCCTGGGTAAAGCACTAGATGTTTGGTGGAATCGCTATTTCTAACTGTCCCTCACAGTCTTCTACAGCAGCCTGTCCCTAACTGAATTCACAGCAGAGTGACCAGAAATGGCGGCTGCGGTGGCTTTTATAGTGCATCATGACATCATTTCGGCAGCCAATCACAGCCATGCCAATAGTTAACATGCCTACATGCCTAACAGGATGTGCCCACACTTCGGAGGATTCCCATTGGCTTAATCAAAGCAAGCAGGCTCATAGCATGATGGGAACTTCCGATTCCGATTCCGGAATCCGATATGACAAAAGTATCGGAAGTCCGTATCGGAATTCCGATACCGCTAATATCGGCCGATACCCGATACTTGCGGTATCGGAATGCTCAACACTAGAAGAAATATCAGAAATTTGACAAGAAATGTAAAAAAGTTGCAATTTTCAAACTTTGAATCATTATCCCTTTAATCTCGATATTTATACCACAGAAAAACATTAATAAATAACATTTCCCACATGTTTGCTTTAACCCCTTAACGACCGCCGATACGCCTTTTAACGGCGGTAATTAAGGGTACTAAAACCACAGCGCCGTTAATTCACGGCGCTGTGATTTAAGCGAATAGCGCCCCCCAGTGTCGGATTTTCTCCGGGGTCTTGGCTGCCAGGGGTAGCCGAGACCCCAGAGAACATGAATCGGTCGGTTTTTACCGACCCCCGCTTTTGCGATCGCCGTTATTAACCCTATAACGGCGACCGCAAAAAAAAAAAGCCGCGATTTTACATTTAATTTCTCTCTCCTCTGATGTGATCGCACATCAGAGGAGAGAGAAATAGGGTCCCCGATCCCCCCCGGTACCTCTACGTGGCCCTCCGTCCCCTCCCGGTGGTCCCACGTCCCGCCGGCATCTTCCGATGGGCACGGCATCTTGAAAATGGCAGGCGCATGCGCAGTGCGCCCGCCGGGAATCTGCCGGCTCCGGCTGGCAGATTCCATTCATTATTTTGATCACTAGGATAAACGATCATAGTGATCAAAATAAAAAAAATAGTACATAACCCCCCCGTTTATCACTCCCTTATATAGGCCAATATAATGAAATAAAGAAAATATTTTTTTTTTCAGTTTTCCATTAGGGTTAGGGTTAGGGTTAGGGTAGGGTTAGGGCTAGGGTTAGGGTTAGGGTAGGGTTAGGGCTAGGGTTAGGGTTAGGGTAGGGTTAGGGCTAGGGTTAGGGTTAGGGTTGGGCTAGGGTTAGGGTTAGGGTTGGGCTAGGGTTAGGGTTGGGCTAGGGTTAGGGTTGGGCTAGGGTTAGGCTAGGGTTAGGGCTAAGGTTAGGTCTAGGGTTAGGCTAGGGTTAGGGTTGTGCTAGGGCTAGGGTTGGGCTAGGGTTAGGGCTCGGGTCACGACTAGGGTTAGAATTAGGGTTAGGGCGAACTAGAATTAGGGTTAGAATTAGGATTAGGGATTAGGGTTGGGATTAGGGTTAGGGTTGGGATTAGGGTTAGGGGTGTGTTGGGGTTAGGGTTGGAGCAAGAATTGAGGGGTTTCCACTATTTGCCAACTTTGGGGGTCTAAAAATTGGGGTCTAAAAAATCACTTTTGTGGAAATAAAAAAAGATTTTTATTTTCACGGCTCTGCGTTTATAAACTTTTGTGAAGCGCTTGGGGGTTCAAAGTGCTCACCACACATCTAGATAAGTTCCTTAGGGGGTCTAACTTCCAAAATGGGGTCACTTGTGGGGGGTTTCCACTGTTTAGGCCCATCAGGGGCTCTGCAAGCGCAACATGATGCCCGCAGACCATTCCATCAAAGTCTGCATTCCAAAATGGCACTCCTTTCCTTCCGAGCTCTCCCATGCGCCCAAACAGTGGTTCACCCCCACATATGGGGTATCGGCGTACTCAGGACAAATCGCATAACAACTGTGCGGGTATGATTTCTCCTGTTACCCTTGTAAAAATAAAAATTTGGGGGCAAAAAATCATTTTTGTGGAAAAAAATGGATTTTTTATTTTCACGGCTCTACGTTATAAACTTCTGTGAAGCACTTGAAGGTTCAAAGTGCTCATCACACATCTAGATAAGTTCCTTAATGGGTCTAGTTTCCAAAATGGGGTCACTTGTGGGGGGTTTCCACTGTTTAGGCCCATCAGGGGCTCTGCAAGCGCAACATGATGCCCGCAGACCATTCCATCAAAGTCTGCATTCCAAAATGGCACTCCTTCCCTTCCGAGCTCTCCCATGCGCCCAAACAGTGGCTCCCTCCCACATATGGGGTATCAGCGTACTCAGGACAAATCGCATAACAACTGTGCGGGTATGATTTCTCCTGTTACCCTTGTAAAAAATAAAAATTTGGGGGCGAAAAAATCATTTTTGTGGAAAAAAATAGATTTCTTATTTTCACGGCTCTACGTTATAAACTTCTGTGAAGCCCTTGGGGGTTCAAAGTGCTCACCACACATCTAGATAAGTTCCTTAATGGGTCTAGTTTCCAAAATGGGGTCACTTGTTGGAGGTTTCCACTGTTTAGGCACATTAAGGGCTCTCCGAATGCAACATGGCATCCGATCTCAATT
>NW_027361676.1:37140000-37507500 GCF_039654945.1 Dendrobates tinctorius | reverse complement strand
CATTGCCCCCTTGTGCTGGCACATAGCACTCCCATCCTATCCTGGATATGGCCCCCCGGTCACTATATGCCCCCCTGCTGGCACTCACATGGCCCCCCTCTCTCTATATGCCTCCCTGCTGGTACGCACACGGCCCCCCGTCCCTATATTCTCCCTGCTGGCATTCACACGGCCCCCCGCCACTATGTTCCCCCCTGCTGGCGCACATTGTCCCCCCTGTCCCTATATTCCCCCCTGCTGCCACACATTATCCCCCCATCCCCCCTGCTGGCATATATGGCCCCTCGTTCATATATTTCCCCCCTGCTGGAACACATTGTCCCCCCATCCCTATATTTCCCCCTGCTGTCACACATGGCCCCCGTCCCTATATTTCCCCCTGCTGTCACACGTGGCCCCCGTCCCTATATTTCCCCCCTGCTGGCAAGCACATGCTAAAATAATAAACAGTTAACTCAACTACTGATGATCGCTCCTGCTCCCAGCTCCCCCCTGGCTTACCTGTGTCTGTGCTAAGTCTGCTGTCATCCTCCTCCTGCAGGGCGCACGCAGCAGCAGCTCATTCAGACAGCTCTTTGCAGCTACAGGACCTTCCATGATGTGACCAATAGGAGCTGCTCAGCTGCGGTCATGTGACTCGCAGTGCACACTGGGAGTCATGTGACTGCATGATGTGACCAATAGGACCTGCAAAGTCCTGAAGCGATGAGCTGCCTGAATGAGCTGCTGCTGCCGCTCGCCCTGCAGGAGGAGGATGACAGCAGACTCGACACAGGAAAGCCACGGGGGGAGCTGGGCGCAGGAGCGATCATCAGTAAGTGTCTAAAGTGATGGGGGGAGAATGCAGGCACATGTAATATGCACCGCTCCCCTGTCTACCAACTCGGCGCTGTTTCAGCACCGAGGTGATGGACAGCAGGTGCAGTGAATATTACATAAAGCTAATGAGCGGGAGCACAGGACCTTCCGCTGTCTCTGCAGCCCCCATCCAGCCCACCCCAGCCTCCTGACTGCACACCAGAGCCGCCCCCCCACTCTATAGCACAGCAGCACACAGATTCGCTTTATAAGACGCACCCCCCACTTTCCCCCAAAATTTGGTGGAACAAAAGTGCGTCTTATAAAGCGAAAAATACGGTATTTAATACTTGGTTTCTGATTTACTCACAGATTTCAGAAGATCAGTTAGAGTCATAGCAGGTCTATGTTCTGTAATTATCTGATTTTATGGGTCATTCTACAAAAAAAAAGGGTTTGCATAGGCACAAAGCACCCTTTAAAGGGGGCAACAAATCACAACAATTGGCGATTCTGCCAATTATAATGTAACAATCTTCTATATAATCTGACATATGAGTCTATAGCATAAAAAAAAACTAAAAAAAAACCTACAGAGGTCTCTCAACCCCGTGTCTGTATGGCCAAAACAGCTTGTACATAGCCTGGATCACTGTAAGAAGGGCAGCAGGAGAACAATGAGATGGGCAGTTTTTTTAAAGAATTCTGGATTGGTGGACAAAACCTTCAAGTCACAAATGCTTGATTACTTGTGTAAAGTGTACACGTCCAACAAATATTTATCAGCGTTTTACATGATTTCGTACACTGCTTATCCCCAAGGAAAGTATGCTTTTATAAAGACTAATCTCTTTTTTGTGTCATGACTCACCCCGGATCCACAAAAACGACCTAGCCGCATCGCAGATGTATCATGACCATCGAAGAGCTCCATGTAGTCATAACCACAATCTGCTTCTTCTTCCACCTCAAATGTTGGGAAGTCGAGTTCAATTCGAAGACCTCTTTCTGTCACCAACAACCACTCACAATCTGCTTGGACTGGGTAATTGTTGTCTCCAAACTGAGCGTGTGAAAACAAGTCTCTTGGTTTTGGTTCTGGTTTCAGTCTACCTCCGCACTCTGAAAAAGAAATATGAGCATCAATATATAAATTCAGGCTACTTAAGAAAAAGAAGCGAAAAACACAAAGTATACATAAACACACACTGCCTGAAATGAACAGCTATACTTCTATCTAATAATGGCATTCTTTATCAGCCAGCATCAAAGCTGTCAATTGCGAAAAACAGATGTTTATTAATTTTATAACCAATATTTAATCGTGTTGAGATGTAACTATATAGTTTAAAGATACATATGATTAGCAAGAAAAATTGAAAAAATCATGAACTGCACGAGTTACTGTAATTAGGCAGAGACACAGAATAACAGCGAGCCATAACGTCTCCATGTGTGGTTTCTACTTTTGTAAAAGGAGAAATGGCACAAGCCAAGGTGATTTACCACTAGAGGTCGCTATAATGCAACTAGTTTTGTTGCATTCAATAAAAAAACTATTATTTTCGTAAGATTTTGATCATATAAATAAATTATCCCCCTTCTAAATATAGCATGCAACCTGTGCGTTTTTGGAGATGTCCCTTTACAGGACTTTGATGGAAGCATCTCAATGAGACTGTTTTTGTCATTATCCTGTAAGCTGCACATTGATAATTGTACGTAATCCCATGGAAATACACTAAATACTCTTGCATGGCTTCGAAGTACCAGACAAGGACTTCTTTGTGTTCTCCTGATATTCCTTGTGTATTGTAATTTATTACAAACGTCATGCATTGCTGGAAATAAAATATATGATCACGGTGCAACTGTTTTTCATCCAACATGTGAACGTGTTTTGATTATTCTGCAATTTTTTGAATTTTGTGACCGAATATCATATACATTCAGGAATATGCAGGTGTATAAAATAATCTTGTCTCACACTTCAGGGTAACAAGGAAGCCTTCAATCGGTCGCTTCCCACTTGGCTCAGTGACTACTCGTACTTTTGTGCTTCCGACACGATAAACACAGACCTTGAGTTAAATATCATTTCCTACTGACCCGTGGAATGTGTGGCTTGAAAACCTTTTCTTTGTACGGATGCATCAGACACAAAACGGAGAAACATCTTATTTCCTGTAGCAACTAAAGGCTCTGGAATCTTATTGCCACATAATCGTCCCAGGATTGAAGACTTCTCCGTTTCCCCATCGAAAACCTCCAGGTGGTCATAGGCGCACTCTTGATGCTGTTCAATTTCAAATTCGCCAAAAGTCTATTGTAAAAACAGATTCACATGAAACAAGAGGACACGGTACATGAGAAGCTCTAGAAAATGGCCCGCGTTATTGTGAATACAGAACAATATGCTATCTTCATTATGTTCGCTAGGTAAGAATTGGCAGTATGATGTGTGTAATGCTTTCTTATTTTCTTTGTATAATATATATATATATACACACACACACACACACACACACACACACACACACAAAATATCTTTTGCCTATTTGTTTCAGTGTAAAAAAAATGCATCTTAAACTGTCTTTACGTCTAGTCAGGACAAATCTTCGTGCCCCTGCATACTGAGCCGCAACAGGTTGTCTCATCTGCTAATTACCAGAGGTGGGGTTACAGAAAGAGCAAGCTCAGCTGATTTAATAGTAAAGGCCCCGTCTCACCGATTTTGTGACGCAACAGCGATCTCGCTACATGTGACACATAGCGGCGACCAGCCCCCCTGCTGGATATCGCAGATCGTGCGCGAATGTCCTGGGCCATTTTTTCATCGTCGGTGTCCCGCTGGCCAGCGTGCATCGCTGTGTTTGACGCCGACGAGCGACCTCGTAGGCGATACAGAACTCAGGTCGCAGGCTGGAATCGTTCAGAATAGCTGATGTGTGACAATGCACCAGCGATCCTTACCGGGTCGTAGCGTTGTCAGGATCGCTGGTGCGTCGTTGAAGAGATCTGCCTGTTTGGCAGCTTACTAGCAACGCACCAGCGATCCCCACCAGGTCGTATCGTTGTCGGAATCGCTGGTGCGTCGCTATGTGAAACGGGACCCTTACACTACCAGTGCCTGGTGCTCACCAGAGGTTGTCTGAGGAAAACAATGGCAGAATGCATAATTTGCATCCAATATTCATATAGCACCAGGCCGTGCAAGTCAATGAGTCTGCAGGGAAAAAAAAAATAACCATCTGAGTGTGGTCATATTTTCATGGACTGAAACAATAGAGAAGATGGAGAATTTTTTCTCCTTGTCTGAAAAACTCAGATCACACTATGATCGCACTCCGATCAGAACCTGATCAGAGTGCAATTTGCATAATTGTGTGAATAGAACAAATTAAAAAACAGCTCACCTCTCAATGTAGCTTGACAGAACAGAAGCCCCGAGATCAAGGCCACTGTACAGCGTTAGTTAGACATAGGGAAGAAAGACATGAATCCAACTTCTGATGCACAGTGCAAAGAGATGTGGTCTAAAATCATGACGTCTTTATTTCCAGAAGAGTTAAAATGAGGAAACCAGATGTGTTTCGAATGCAAGTGCGTTCTTACATTTAGTTTAAACCAAGTCTAAGAATGCACTTGCATTAGAAACGCATGTGGTGGCCTCATTTTTTGTGTCCCCCCTACTACTCCTCCATCACAGAGGATTTTGTTTCCTATATTTTGTATTTTTGAATTTCTCAATTGATTTTTAACTCTTCTGGAAATAAAGACTTCATGATTTGAAACCATGTCTCTTTGAATAGTGGATCAGAAGCTGGATTAACTTCTTCCTTAGCATAATTGGACAGATTTTCTCAAATGACGGAAAATATGGTTGTGTGACTCTAGACTTACTTAGAGTACTGCTTAAGTTCACGTAGAAGAGGAGATTATGAAAGAGGCAGAGAGATGTTCGAATATGCAATTAATATGGCACCAGTACAAAATGCTACCACCAATGCAGCAGATGTGTGGTACCTCAGCTGCCACACAAGATGTATTTTCTATGAGTTTTTTCGGGAGGGGATAAATAAGCCTGAAAAGCCATATAGGTCAATTGGTTGTAACGTAACTGTTTGTGTGCTGAATCTCCAGCAGTTTTCCTAATAAATACTTATTGACTATATTATTTTATTCTTTTAGGTATCCTGAATGTAAAAGTGCATTTTTAGAAGGAGCCAGTAAACTAAACTTTTTTCACAGTTAATTGGTTATATGAAAGATTGGTCTAGATGTCCAAAATAGTATGTTTCCAACACAGAAGGGATACAGATTTTATTCAGTAGCGTCTAATGCCTGCTCAAGCAAAATGCAGCAAATGTCTTTCTGAAAGCGGATTTGCCACAGTTTATTAGAGGCTTATATGCAGAGAAGCGCCCAGATTTTTAGCTCATTATTAGAAAATATAATGGTACAAAACTGTTTTCTTGCCCTTAGTAACCAATCACAGAACAAATTTCCTTTATCCAGAGCAATAAAAAGCCAGCTCTTTTTGGTTGCTATGGGCAACAAGACACAAACTTCTTTGAAAACATACACGTGAAGGGTTGAATACGTCACTATCAGCAGCAGTAGTCTTACAGAATATCCGGGGATGCCATTTTAATTTGGGGGGGAGTTAGGAGTTGGCGCTGTAGTTCAAATAAACCTCACTGCTAGAGTATTTAATGCCATCAGAATGTTGTGTTTCCAGCCTTGTGGTAATAGCCTTCATCAGGCCCCTGCCCATGTATACATGCAATGAGGTCCACAAAATGGTTTACAAAGCAGATGTGCTGTCTTCCAGAAATAGCAGCACACCTGTTCACGGTTTGCATCTAAACAAATATAATCCATAACTAATCGAATTTGTTTCGAACTCACCAAAAACTTCAGATTCTAGCGAGTACAACGTTTGAAGGATTCAATTTGCAAAAATCGAGCAACATGGCAGCCAAGCTGGCCACAATTTGGCTAGATTCTTTTGAAGATCATGAAGGGGTTAAAATAAAAACCACATTATACTTATCTGGATTTTTACATAACCTCTGCCGCAGCTCCTAAGACTCCCATTCATTTGTTTTTTCATCACTGGGCGCCATGCAGCCACATGGGTGGTCCTGCATGGTATAATGTCAATGATGCACATGGCCCCCATGTGAATGACTAGAACTCAGTACTGGAAGAACGAAATACCCACATGGTGGAAAGGGGACCTGAGCTGGAGGCAGCATAAGGTGTCGGGTGAAGGAAGGTCTATGACAGGTGAGTACATTTTTTTTTTTCTTATTTTTTAACCCCTCTCCTCCATCAATTGTATTTTGGAAGATGGAGAGACATCAGACCATAATAAACCTATTTTCACAGCAAATTGGGCCACTTTCAATTTGGAATGATTTTTTTTCTTACCGAGTCAAGATAATCTGCCCGAAATGAATTTTGGAAGAGTCACTCATCTCTAGTTTTCTCTGGTATTAGAACTAATTTCCACTCAAGTAAATAGGGTTGAGTGGATTACACACACATAACTTGTGCTACCGACATGGTTTTAGAAAGCAGGCAGTCATGCTTCTTAATCCTCGCTTTATAGAAATCTAAAAGAACTTGACTAATTTGCATGAAGCTTAGATGGACAATATCAACCAACTTTGGGATTAACTAAAAAACTGACTGTGTAGCAAGCTTTATTACCCAATATTAGCATCAGTCTTACTACAGTTCTCCCACATAAATGGACTTAACCCCTTAGTTACATTCTAAAATGTAACAGAAGAAGAAGAACCCCAAAAACGGTCTTACTAACTTAATAGTGAAGACCATAATGTGGAACGTGTAAGGAGTACAATCCATACAATCTATAAGGAATCCATGCAATCTCATATTTGTTTACACATCAGACTATTTTCCTTTTTGTAAGTTTTAAAATGTAATAGATGACTACATATATACTCGTGTATAAGCCGAGCTTTGCAGCACATTTTTTTGTGCTGAAAACGTCCTCCTGGGCTTATACTCAATTCATCATTGTCCCAGAAGACAGCGGGGGAGGGAGAGCTGTGGAGGAGGGGGGGGGGAGTGGTGGGTCACAGTAGGCAGGAGCCGGTGGCTGCGGCTAAAGAGAAATGAATACTCACTGCACAGGCGATGAATATATTCATTTCTCTTATAGAGCGCACAGCTACAGCCATAGCTGTCGGCTTCCATCAAGTGTCGGGCTATCACTGGTGCCCGCTCATTAACGTAATGGATATTCACCTCTCACCACTCCCATAGGCATGGAGAGAAGTGAATATTCATTACCTTAATGAGCGGGTACACATGATCGATCGGCAGCAGGAGCTGCTGGCACACGAACAAGATGCTGCAAGGGGTCGCACGGAGGTTAAGTAGGATTTTTTTATGCTTTTCTCATGGGAGCCACGCATTCAAGGATAGGGATGAGGAACCATACATGCAAAGATAGGGATGAGGAACCATACATGCAAAGATAGGGATGAGGAACCATGCATGCAAGTAAGGGATAAGTAGCCATGCAGACAAGGATGAGAATAAGGAGCAATGCAGACAAGGATGGGAATAAGGAGCTATATATATATTTTTTGTTTGTTTTGCCTGTGCCATCTTTAACTTTAGGCCTTTCATTGATCATTTAATCTTCAACTTGCTTAACTGTTCACAATAACTGTAATTTTGACCTGGGGTGCCCATACTTTTACATACCACTGTAATGATTTGTAAGAATCTAAGATGACATATTGTCACATTGTTCATCTTTGTACAAAGTAATGTATTATAAGTCATTTCACTTTTGCAAGTACTTACTAGTTTAACCCTATGGCCTGGAGTGGCACTTATTTCCCAAGTACATTCCTTCCGACTTGGATACTTGTCTGGCCAGTTGGGGCTTGTTATTATTCCATTAGGATTATGAATTCGGTGCTCACATTCAGCTGTGTAGAGAAATACATGACTTGTTATATATTATTATAGAAATTTGCACATGCCATCACAAACACTAGTCTCTTTAGAAATTGGTTCTACTTTAACACCTGTTCTGGTAGTAAACACATTGACTCCATACATCATTGTATTATATAATGCGTGCCATATTGGATGCATTAATTGCTACACATTTTGTAGTATAATTTATAGCTTAAAGCCATAATAACCCAAACTGCTTTTCATTTGTTTGGCACAGATATCTAAAGGGGGTGGTCACTTTATCTTAATAAATGTGTCAAAGACATGACTTTGAGGCCTTTGTTATTATTTCAGTAGTACAGATTCTCCTTTTGCTCTTGTTAAGGGCAGCCTTCTTCGCAGATTCCATAGTTCTCCAGTCCTAAAATGGCTGCGGTGAGACATGAGATGAAACGGATCCATCAGCATCCCTAACAGAAAAAACAATTTTACTGTTTGAATTGTTTTCAATTGGAGAAGGCTGATGGACAGTTCTGGTCACATGCTCCTCACTTAATTGCCATTTTGAGAACAGGAAAGCTGTGTAGTCTGGGAGATATGCTGCACTAACAAGTGTGGGAGGAGAATCTGTAATACTTTTACATTAGTAAGTGCGCCATAATATTTGGTAAAACAGAGATGAAGTGGACAACCAACTCCTTAACTTCCCAATCAAGAGCCAGTATGACAGTAACCCCATCGCCATAGGGAAACTGCTGAAAATGTGACACTTTTGGGGAAAAATGACTGATGTATTTTCTGCTTTGCCAAGCATTTTTGAGGCGACGTTATTCAGATTCTCGTCTCCGCTGTAGTCTTGCTACTGCTGTGCTCTAGGAGACCCTGACCGGGGTCCAGGGAACACTAATTACAAGATACTAAAGGGCCTGTCACACTAAGCGATATCGCTATAACGTCACTGGTTTTTGTGACGTTATAGCGATATTGCTAGCGATATCGCGATGTCTGATACTTACCTCCGATAGCTGGTTATCGCTGATCGCACGAGAACGTCCTGGACTGTTTCTCGTTGTCAACTTCCTGCTGGGCTTCCTGTGGCGCTGACGAGCGACGCGTGGACACGGGCGGGAGGACGTCAGGATCGCCTCGTCTGACAGGTAAGTAACGACCCCCGACCCCTGCTATGTCGCTGGTGAGATCTGCCTGTGTGGCAGCTCACTAGCGACCACTTAGCGATGCACCAGCGATCCTGACCGGGTCATATCGCTGGTGCATCGCTAAGTGTGACACTACCTTAAGGTCAAGAAAAAAAAATGCAAACTCAGGTAATGTAGAAATGTTTTGTGTTAACCATTTATACCATGGCCTCCACATATCTGTAGCACTAATAGCCATATGCCAGTTTGTGCTCAATTTACATAGATTTGATGTAATGAGTAGTAAAGCACCCATAGTGTTCAAGATGTAGGAATTTCTCCTCTTTCTGCATCAAACTGCCACAACTAGCAGCTGCCAGTCATTTGCAAGGAGGAGGAAGCCATTTAGCTAATACTAGAGTGAACCTCCTCCCATTAAATGTGAATTTAATAGTTTAACGGTGTTTAGGCATAGCTTTATGTTACTCTGCAGTGTTAACACACAAGACTTGCTCAAGCATGGTCTTCCAGGCTACACACAGCTGGATGTCCCTATACTACCCAGAACGTCAGTCTGAGCTTTGAATTTCGATATTGATGGAAAGTCAACAAGAAACACTGTTCTTATTGCTTTTAAGAGCTTTTATCTCTTTACAATAATGTAAGCACATTGGAAAAAGTTTTTTTGATTACCTCCAAATCATCCCAGCCATTACAACTATATATACAAGCAGAAGTACTTTGCAACATTTGTGCCCTTAGAAACCCTAAATATTTAAGCACTCCTTTACAGGGAGATTATTCTTATTGTCACTTAGAAAAGGATTGTAATAATTATCATGCTAACAAGTGATAAGCAAATGTGCTCAGGTGTTATCCAAGTAACATAGCAACATAGTTAGCAAATCCGAAAAAAGACATTAGTCCATCCAGTTCAGCCTATATTCCGTCAGAATAAATCCCCAGATCTACGTCCTTCTAAAGAACCTAATAACTGTAAGATACAATATTGTTACGCTCCAGGAAGACATCCAGGCCTCTCTTGAACCCCTCGACTGAGTTCGCCATCACCACCTCCTCAGGCAATGAATTCCAGATTCTCACTGCCCTAACAGCAAAGAATCCTCTTCTATGTTGGTGGAAAAAGTATCTTGGGCGTTCTCGAATAATATGATCCGAGTCCCTGTGGCTTCATGATTCAAGGCCGATAGACAGCTGCAACACATGCAGGGACTAACTGTTCGTTAGGCAATCCCTGCATGTGTTGCTGCTGTCTTACAGCTGTAAGACATGTATGCGCAGGGACTCGAACATATTATTCGATACTCGAATAACATAACACCAGAGCACATTCGCTCATAGCTAATGTTAACAGACCTTTTGTCCAGTAAACGATTAACAGTATAGTGTGAGAAGCAACAGTGAATACTTGATTTATTTCCACATGTATATTCAGTGTCTATTACCTTCTTTGCAGTCATGTTTATTCTCATGGAGTACAAATCCATTGCGGCACTGGCAGACATAGCTACCAATAGTATTGATGCATTCATGTTGGCAGCCTCCATTCTCTTTAGAGCATTCATCTTTGTCTGCAAATAATATCAGGGTTACATTACAGCACATCTCTGCAGCGTGTACAAAATTCAGCAAAACCATAAATATCAAAAACCTTGTTAATTCAAGCCAAGCACATCATGCAATGGAGTTTACCAGGTCAACGTATAACCTTGTATATATTTTATTACTTTAATTTGGTCTCAAATTTGCAAACAGAACTGCGAAGATCAATAACCATCTCCGCTCTTTGTTTTAATAGGCCAATTGTAAATCACTGGAGACAAAGTTCACGAGCAAAAACATACAAGGCTACAAGCTGCTAATCGTTTAAACACAGATTAAACCGATCCATACCTTTTAAACATTATAAATCATCTAGGTAAATAAACGTGTTCATGTGAGACCAATCCATAGCACTAGAGAGACGTATTAATATGTAACAAGGAAGCGGCCAGTGCAAAGACGTAAATTAATAGGTATTAAATATTGATACTTCCACCATTAGAAGTGAAGTAGAGATGAAAAGATGAAGAGTAACTGGCAGAAGGTCAACAGTTTTTACTGCATAAAAAAAGGACTCAACAGCCGACATTCCAGCGAGAGGCATCCGCCAGCGCAGGAATGTGTCAGATGGTATTATCAAATGGACCTGGTCGTAGCTTGAAATCAAAACTGTCAGGTTGCTCCTGAGATACAGAAAAAATCCTACAGCATCTAATGTCTTGCTACGGCAATGCACCATACAGATGCATAACAATTACAGCAATTAAAAGGGACAAAATTAATCACGAGTCGAAGCGCAACAATTTCATCTAGTATGTCATCATTTAAGGGCTTATTAGTCATCAGGGCCTTTGAAGGGGGCGGCTGTGAAATCTGTTTAGCATGAAATCTTGTTAAACCAGTCTTTTTATCTCCAAGTTATATTTTAAATAAATCATGGGAATAATTATTAGTTCTCATATAACAGACATCGCTAAAAGAATTTCCACGCCTCCCTCCAAAAAAAAGAAAATCATCCAGTATAAATCTCAACTTTTGTCGAGTCTTCTCAGCAATGTATTTATCATGTTATATGGCAATGCTGGAGATGTATAGCAAAGTTCTAGCGCCTTTTAGGTAGGGGTAATGTTAAGCTGCAGTTCCCATAGATATACCGTAACTAGGAAATGGCTAGACAGAATATTTAACAATTTCATAAAAAAAAAAAAAAAAAAAAAAAAAAAAACACAAACAAACACGTCTTTTAAGTTTGTGATTTTTATTCTAAATGGAATTTAAACTACTGACTTAACTACCTAGTAAACACTATTTTGATCAAAAAATGAGTAAAAGCCATACCACCACGACAAGGTGTACCCAATGGGAACAGTCCCGATTGGGTAGACTTTGTTGCACTGACATGGATTCTACACTTTTCTTTATCAAAATAGGGTACATACTTGGTCAACACTATGTTATATACATGTACCATTACTATTTACTTATCACAGGGAATATGATCATTTTGTTTTTGTCTTTATTTTGTTGTATTTTTTCTGTGAAATGGACATACTGTGAGCGTGCTCTTACACACTGCACTTAAAACAATTTATGCTCTGGCTCATTTCTTTGGTTTTTTCATATCATAGCCTACAGTTAGTGGCTCGCTCGGGCCTTGCGTCCGACGCGGTGTATGTGCTGATGAGGACATTGAGTTTTTGATGCAGATGCTGCAGGCAACAATTTGCAGCCCACCTAAACCCCTTCACGCCGCAGCCCTTTTTTCGTTTTTGCTTTTGCGTTTCGCTCCCCTTATTTCCGGAGCCATAGCTTTTATTTTTCCATTAATATCGCCATGTAAGGGCTTGTTTTTTGCAGGACAAGTTGAACTTTTGAATGACCCCATTGGTTTTACCATATCATGTACTGGGAAACTGGAAAAAAATTCCAAGTGGGGAGAAACTGCAAAAAAGTGCATTCCCACACTTTTTTTTTCTTCACCATGTTCACTAAATGCTAAAACTGGCTTGCCATTATGATTCTCCAGGTCATTATGAGTTTGAAGATACCAAACATGTATAGGTTCTTTTTTATTTAAGTGGTGAAAAAAAATCCAAAGTGGCGTTTCCATTTTTCGTGATCTGAGGCTGGGTGAGGGCTTATTTTTTGCACGGCGAGCTGACGTTTTTAATTACACCATTTTGGTGTGGATACGATCTTTTGATCACCCGTTACTGCATTTTAATGCAATGTTGTGGCGACCAAAAAACGTAATTCTGTAGTTTTGATTTCTTTTTTCACTGTGCCGTTTATCTGATTAATTTGATTTTTCAATATCATCATAGATGGGCAATTCTGAACATGGCGATACCAAATATGTGTTTTTTTTATTGTTTTATTTTGAATGGGGCGAAAGGGGGTGATTTGAACTTTTATATTTTCTTTACTTTTTTAATATTTAAAACATTTTATTTTACTTTTTACTTGCTTTAATAGTCTCCATGGGACTAGAAGCTGCAAAATAATCCGATCGCCTCTGCTACACACAGGCGATGATCAGATCAACTGTGTGTAGCAGAAATGGTCACTTGCTATAAGCGTCGACCGCTAAGTGGCGCTCATAGCAATCTGGCAATGTTATGCCAACCCATCGGTGACCCACGGTCATGTGACACAGGCGCCGATGAGCGGGATTGGTGACGTGCTTACGGCACGATCACATTAAATGCTGCTGTCCGAGAATTAAAGCGGCATTTAACAGGTTAATAGCCGCGGATGGATCACGATTCCACCAGCGGATTGCAATTCCACCCTCGGCTGTTAGGGGCACATGTCAGCTGACATGTGCTTGGAAAGTTGTTGGCTCAGTGCCGGAGCCGACATCAAAGGGAGAGACATGACATGCGCTGTACCTGTAAGGCACATGTTATGAAGGGGTTAAATAGTTGCATAGGGCCGAAAATGATGTTCAACAGAGCACACACAGAGATTCTTTCTCCATCATCATATTCAATTGCAACATTAGCACATACACCCGAATCCCGTTTTCCAGGGCTTCAACAAAAGGCTAATACGCAATATGAACATATACAATTGAGACTATCTTCAGCAAGTTTTTTATTGATCCCAATTAGCAACCTAAATGTTTTCCAATAGCCCACAACTATAGTTTTTGTATTATATGTATTATCAGTGTAGAGATTTCTCTGGTGATTGGCAATTGAGGTAGAAATTATACAATAATTTGATGTTGGAGAGACTCTCTGCCATAAAGAAGCAGATAATTTAGCATTATCGGATCTCAGCCAATGTGTTGGATGTGTGATTGACAAGCAATATACTGCTTTCAGTAGTATCCAGCTGAGATCTCAATTTTGCTGAAAGCTGTAAAGGCCCCGTCACACAAAGATGCACCAGCGATCCCGACTAGAGTTGAGCGACTTTGGTCGGATCGGGTTTCGTGAAACCCGAATGAAACAAAATAAGTTTCAGATGAAACTTGTCCGACTAGAGCAAAAAAAGTTGGAGTTTCTTCCGACTTTTATTTCCCATTGACTTGCAGTGGGTTCGGGTTTCGGACGAAACTCCGACTTTGTTTTGCTCTAGTCGGACGAGTTTCATCTGAAACTTATTTTGTTTCATTCGGGTTTCACGAAACCCGATCCGACCAAAGTCGCTCAACTCTAATCCCGACAAACATACGACCTTGTCAGGATAGCTGGTGCGTCGCTACATGATCGCTGGTGAGCCGCCAAACAGGCAGCTTCACCAGCGATCAGCACCAGCGAGGACACTGGTGTCTAAGGTAAATATCGGGTTACTACGCAGTGCACGTCACTTTAGTTACTCGATGCGTACCTTAGAAACCTGCGTGCTCGCGCTGGGAGCTGCGAGCACGCAGGTTTCTAAGGTACACATCGGGTAACTACATGACAGGCGCCGCTTAGGAACCCGATATTTACCTTAGAGACCAGCTCCCAGCGCCTTAGAGCGCTGAGAGCCTCGCTGATCATTGGCTCCCGCTGCCTCACGTAGCGGTGCGCGCTTGCCAGCGGGAGAGCAACGATGAAAAAATGGCCCAGGACGATGCTGCACGATCAGTGATACCCGGCGGGGGGGCAGTCGCTGATCCCCGTCACACACAGAGATCTCGCTGGCGAGATCGCTGTGTGTGACGGGGCCTTAAGGCACAGTACAGCCATCAGTCAAGACTGTTATCAGACACACTGCAAATATGGACTAGTGCAAAAAGTAATGCAATGTGTATATAAAGTTATGTACGGGAATGTGAACATACACTCGAGTCATGAATCTATGTAATTGTCTTTTTATTAGCCACAGCTAGGAGATCAGACTGAACAGACAAGATATTATCCCGGCTATTCTGCTGCTTAGAGTAATATGCTACAATCCTTTCCATCATCACATTTCAATTACAAATGCTTTTTCAATCAGCTTGACATCAGTTCACATATCTTTCCAGCTTTTAGAGGTGAGTGACCAAGAAATCTTTCAGTATGTATACCAAAAAAGTGAGGAACTTCCTTCATTCTCCTTTATTTGGTGCAAAGATGCAGGTAATATCCTCCAAATATTAAAAAAAAGGTGAATATAAAAAATGTCATAGGATATAATACTCTTGCTTCCTTATTACAGTGCACATAGGTACGTTTAAGACATCCAAAGAAATTGAGAAAAGCTCACGGCCCTCAAAGAAACAAGGCCAACATTTTTTTACGCCTCAAAAATAGATTTTATGTGACACGTTGATGCCAGTAAACAGAAGGTTAAACAATAATGACACAATCCTATTGATACTTCTAGGCCGGGTTAGGGAGAAATTGCACTTAATGTAAGTATATGGTTAAAGATTAGCTCTTTAATATTTCCATATGGTTAGTTGAAGTTTTTGAAACAAATGTATTGTGGAGTCCATAAACCCCAAATAATTTGTTGTTTAGTGAGCAGGAAGCAGTTTCCCCAACTTTGAATGGATGCTTGTGCCCTTAGCCCCAAGAAAAAGCACACGTCCTTTCCCCAACAGAAGGTTAGCTTACACCAGGGTGGTCATACCTCTGAGCCTGTCAGAGGCCACCAGTCTGTCATATATACGTACACGACCTGATGGGGCACCTTTTATCGTGTCCTTGCAAGATTCAAAAATAAAAATTTTCTCTTTGCAGGCAGCTTGCTTGTCTGTAAACAAAAATGTATCGGCATATTGGCAGAAGTGAATGGAAACGATTCCCCTCTCCACAAAAGTTAGAAATCCACAATTGGATAGTCAGTATAATACAGTGACCATCTGTATTAAAGGGCTTGTCCTACATTATTTAATGGCTATATTTGCCAAGGATCTAGACAGCTTCATTGTCCCTGCAGTTCTTCTAGCAGCATGTGAGAGCACTTATTTTGGACCAGTCGTGATGTGACCAAGCTGTGGGTCCAAATTGTCAATCGTCAGAAGCGTACCACCCCCAGAAACCAGAAAGTCAGGAGGCAGAGGAGTGGTGTACTCCTGAGGAATTAAACCAAATCTCTGTGGATCATTTTAAAAAGAACCTGTTAGCAGCACCCATGTGGTACAGTCCAGTCTGAAGGGTGCTGCTGAATTTGCTTGGGTGCCTCCTCTCTCATGGCAAGTGCTGTCCCTCCTGCCCTGCTTCATGTGAAGGATGCGTCGTACGTCATCCACAGTGTCCCCAATCATGCTCCTGTGCAGGCTTAATTCACTCTGCCCTGCAGTCCTGCAATGCCCATGCACCGGCTTTACTTCCATGTCGTTTGTGCTCTTTGACCTCTTCTGGTGCATTACAGTACTTTGCTTAGCCCTAGTTATTTTTTGATCAATACACAGTGGATTGAGGGCTTTCATACAGCTTACTAGAATGCGTTAGAAGAGGCCTTAAAGGTGGTGGCTGTACATTATATTGGGAAAACCTGGAGAGAGGTTCCCTGTAAAACCCAAAAGCATGACCATTACTGATATGGACACCAAACCTTAGAATTACACACGTGGTCAAAATTGTTGGTACCCCTTGTTTAATGACAGAAAACCCCACAATGGTGACAGAAATAACTTAAATCTGACAAAAGTAATAATGTGGGCGCAAGGTTGAAAAGCAATGTCTGACTTTCATTTGTTCATTTTCATAGAATTTTGATTTATTATTACTTTTGTCAGATTCAAATTATTTCTGTCACCATTGTGGGCTTTTCTGTCATTAAACGAGGGGTACCAACAATTTTGAACACGTGTGTATAATGGAGCCAATTCATGTCCGAAATCAAATTTTGTATGTTGAAATACTTCTGCTGATTTTTTTTCAAATACATATCATAATTTGATTGTGGCAGTCAGATTTATGCTGTGTAAAGATAGTGTATACTGGCTGCAGCTAGTATAAGTCACACATTCTATAAAGACAGATCATGTGCAGGAGTGTACAGGTAGTTTTGGAATTATTTACATGGATTGTAGAAGAAAATATGAGTATAGTTAGGCAGCATAGGGCAATATATGCAACACTTGTGCTGGAACCAGAAAGTTTTATAGAGTGCTTTCTATATTTATTGATTAGATGTGGAGAAATTATCAAAAGTGGAAAAATGTAATTGATTTCTCTCAAATATAGAATTAGTTGATAACAGATATTTAGCAGAACTGTTTCTACACATTAATGCAGCCAGTTAAAAATCATACTTTGTAGCCATTTGCACTGTGGATAAGTTATGGCGAAGAAAACAGAAATTATATGTTTTCCCTCTATTTTCCTGCATTCTATACTTTGAAATTATCTAACCATTAAGGTTCAGTTACACTTTTTTGGGGGAACACTAAATAACAAAGTAGCAGGTAAATAAAGAGTAATTTTAATCTCAATGAGTAAACTTGTCAATACTAGTATCCATTTTTAAAGTTTCAAAAATAGATTTGTACAATTTTTTTGGTATATAAAAATTTAGGTTATACATAGGAAGCAGACAAGTAATTGATTGTGAGCTTTACAAGACACATAGTGCTCAACTTCCTGGCAAAAATGTTGACATGGCTAAGAATTGTCAACTTGTTTTAGACTTCACCTTTAATTATACCTTGCCAAGGAGAAAACTCAAGACCGATAATGGTAAAAGCCTCGGAAAAGAATATGTAATAATCCCACTTCCCTCACGCAGAGTGATTCATTACATGTGAGCTAACAGAGCCCAGGCCCACACCTAAGAGCCAAGGCCAAAGGCATCAAGCACTAAAGAAAACAACTTAAAATGTAGGATCTGTAATTCTGAGAGGGACATTGGCTGCCTGCTTTTTGGATGTGTTTTGTGATGTATGGCATAACATTTACATAACACTTGACACCGCAGGCCCCATGTACAACAATAGACAAGTGGAAGTCTTGCCAATAGCAGCCCATAAATGTCAAACAAATACCCACACTAACACCATGTACACAGACATCTAATGTGTATAAAATTGTACACCTAAGGTTTGAATTTAACCACATGGTAAACATGCTGAATCTAGCACAAAAAACAACCTATAACACGAAGACCACGGTGCCCTTACCTGAGAAGAAGTGTGCACGGAAGCCCTTTTTTGATACTGTATTATCAGATTTAAACTCTATTCTCATATTGTTGTACTGGGAGGTAATAACCTCAGGCACTTCAGTCCCACAGAACTTTCCATGTAATTTTGAATCAGAGGACAGACCACTTCGAATCTCAACAAAGTCATACTTGCAAACCTGGAAAACACACTGCATGTTAATGCCATATAATAAATGATACCTCTTATTAACTCATTCAGGCTGGGATACAAATCACATCTGCTATGACGGGCAAACAATATATAGATTGTATACACTGACACAGTGTTAGGGAGGCATCACTTTAAGAGAGAAGTCAGACGGATATATTACTCGTGCAAGGATCGCATCGCCATCCTTGGACTGGCTGTCGACTCTCCTTACCTGAGCGTCACAGCATGTTATTTCTATGCAGCTGTCCCACTCAAGCCAGGAGAGCAGACGGCCAGTCCGAGGGTTGCGATGCGATCTTCGTACGAGTAATATGGATATCTGGCTGCACCCTAAAGAGAACCTTTCTTCACGATTTTGCACGTTAAAATAAAGGCATGTCTGTATCTGCCACTATTTTTTAAAGTTCACGTCTGCTTGTACAGATTTATCTCCCAGTGACCTTCAGTAACAAGGTCTTGGTAGCAGCGCATTCCCAGATTTAGATCTCTGCCCAATGGTGAGGTGAGATTTCACTGGTGCCATTTTACTGAAGACAGCTGGGAGACAAATTTGCACAAGTGCTGCCTGCGGCTCTGACGGCACCGGCGCAAACTTTAAAAAAAGAAGCAGGTACAGATTCCTGAGGCAGGCAGAGGGGTCGGGGCAGAGATGATGACCCTACCCACAGTCCCACCCTTATGCACTGATAGCTTATTACACCCAAACTTCAAATACAAATCAGGTTCTGTATTTCTTCACTAAAGGTATCTATTAAATCTGTATAATGGCACCATTATGTTCATGCCTTTACTTTGACATGAAAAATCAGAATGACAGGTTCGCTTTAAGGGTTTTATTCAATATATTAGACTATCATTTATCTTGTATCAACATCAAAAGATGCCATATTATTAAGCATTTCTAAACATTAGTCATAAAAAAATTCTTAAAGTTTTAAGTGAAGACATACAAACGATTGATCAGTCAAAACTAACAGGGGACAAAGTATACTAATATCATATTGCTTTTAAAAGGGATATTCAAGATTAGGAAAACATGGCTGCTTTCTTCCAAAACAGGGCCACACTAGGTTTTTATGGTTCTGCAGTACATTTTTGTTGGAGTAAATGGGATTGAGCTGTAATACAGCACAATCCCTATGGACTAGTGTTGTACTGTTTTTGGAAGAAGGCAGACACATTTTTGAAATCCTGGACAACCTCTCTAAAGTAGAGTATACTATTTTCATAAAATATTAAACTGATTATCTGAATTTCTGGACAATTTTGTTTTGACAGTGTTTATGCAGCCATTAAAGCCTGATCACTTTATCTAGAGACTAATATACTCCAGTAATTTGCCTTATGACTAGGGATGAGCGAATCGATCCATGGAGGATAGACTTTCCTGAAATTCACAGGTCCCCACAAATCAGAATAATCTGTGATTCAATGCCCTTGTATTGGTAAAAAAAAAATAAAAATGCCCAGCACCATATCACACACTGCTAAAGGCAAAGAGCAGACTAGTCATGTCAGTCACATCCAGGCGGACTTCCCCATAATGGCCGAGCGTAGCCAAGCAGGGGGAGTATAAAAAAAGAGAAGAGCTGGCCAAGCAGCACCATTTTAGGCTTTACACAATAGGGATATAGGTTAGCGCACACAGGTCATTAAAAAAAAAAAAAAAAATAATAATATAGAAAAGGGCCTAATCTGGTTATGTATACTACTGCTGTGGCAGTCTAAGGCCACCTACACTCATTCAGCAGTTGACAAATATTTTACCTCAGCATCTGTAAGCCAAAATTAGGAGTGGAACAATCCGAGGAAAAATATAATAAAAACACGTCACCACTTCTGGATTCATCACCCACTCCTGGGTTCCGCTTACAAATACTGATGTGAAATACTGCCGAAATACGGAATGTGTGAATGTGGCCTTATGAACAAGTGACATAGGAAGGGGCTGTACCTGTATAGTCAGGGTGACTGTGAATTGATTGGTCTGACATAGTGTATAACTTTTTTTTTTACAAATTTTTCACACACTACAAACAAGGAGGGCATTTTAACGTTGCTCCCTTTTAATTTTGTTACTAAGCCAAAATCCTGAAACTGAGTCTTGTGTGTCACAGAAAATGGGGTTCCTGGATTATGACATGGACAAGATATATAAAAAATAAATAAAGATAAAAGAAAATTCTCTATAAGCCAGAAATGGAAAAACAAGTGTCTACCTCAAAGTGTGTGTGTTGTTAACAAAAAAATATATATTATTTTTGCACAAAATATTGCAATAGTCCAATATTAGACCCGTATACACCACCCAAATACAGCTTTTGGTTACCAACGGAGTTTCAACTGTTTTCCCCTAGCCAGATAGGACATTAATAAGGCAGGGTTTGCACTATAGAGCTCAAAAGAGATACAGTCCCAGGAGATCTCACAGTGTTATACTTCTATTTTCTAGGCAATTATAGCCTTTATTTGCCACAAATTATTATTATTTTTTTTTTAATTAAGTGAAGCGGATGAATTTGAATCTCACATAATCCACCCAACTCTACCTAGTGAAACATATTTGTTGTTGCCATCATTAAGCCACACGACACGATCAAAAGGGTATTTTTAACCCTTCCCCTGCCAAGGTAGAATCTAACAGTGAAACGGTTAAAGGACTTTTCAACAGTGCACAATATGTCAATGGTGTGAATTACGTTAAATAATCTAATGCCTTTGCTAAAATGTTTTATGCTGGAATTTTCTAAGCTCCTTACAACCGAACCATGAATTGCTGTAGAAAATGCACCGATTGTTTTCAGCTATGTGTCTTTGCCTGCAGTCACAGCTATGCTTAAGAAAGTTCATTTGAGGCTCTATGTGTGTTATTAATTCATGGTCCATAAATCACAGCTGCTTAACATACTGAAAAATATTTAAAAAAATCAAGGGCTTAAAAAAATAAAAATCTTGGCTAAAGTTTCTATCTTTCCCAAAAAAAAAAAAAAAGATTTGTTGGCGCTTCACTTAATTTAATGCAGTTCAGTGAACTCAACTTCTGTCTAATAATAAACTGATGTCATAAACTATAAAACCCAAAATTGCTATAACTGATCATTAAAAAAAAAAAAAACCTCAGATACCAGTGGTATACTATGTGCTTTTAGTTTTATTGCACTGTTACATTGTACACTGGTCAGATGCTGATGCGGATAAGGCTACTTTCACATTTCAGATTTTTGCTATCTGGCTCGATGCGGCGAAATATGTAAAAGCCGGATCCGGCGCCTGTTACGACCGGATCCAGCTTTTTGCCTGTACACTTTCATTGTCGCCGCATTGCGCCGGATGGCAATGCGGCGCGTCCGGCTTTTGCCGGATACGGCAAGAATTGTCGGTCTGGAAAAAAACATTGCTTGCAACGTTTTTTCCAAATGCCGGACCAGTTTTTCACACTGTGCATGCCCTGAAGACCTTCTCTGCCAGGAATATATCTGGCAGAAAGAAGGATCCGGTGTCAGCGTTTGCGGCCGGATCCGGCAGTCCGGTATTTCACCGCATCCTGCCGGATAAAGAAAACTGATGTCTGAAAGTAGCCTAAATATAAAAAAAAAAATTGGTGGACAGTTTTATAAGTTTTATCATAATGATCAAAAATATTAATTTTGCAGATGATTAAACCTAGTTTCCTGGCCTAAACAGAACATTTTGCATAGACTATAGAACAATTTTTCAGTCCAAAATTTTATTTTTAATCCGCACCAGTGTAAATGAGGCTGAATGTAAATGCCAATTTAACTTTACTAAGTTATCTTACGTGACTGAATCTGAATATTAAGGGCACTTATCAAGATTGGAAAACAGCTGCTTGTTTACAGAAATAGCACCACGCCTGACCAATGGTTGTGTCTGGTACTGCAGCTGAGCTACAATGAATTAAATCAGGCAAAGTTACAATGACATACACAACCTCTGGACAGCTTGTATTTGGTATTGAAACACAATCTGCAGCCACGAAACATAATATATTGCTTGTTACCCAACACTCATACCATAATGAATAAACAGAGCACACGCTAAAAAAAAACCCTGACCCTAAACCACTGCTCGCCATCATATAAATATTACAAATGATGACAAAATGGAAGTAGTGCAATAAGGTGCAGTTTACAGCAAATTATGTTTCTTAGATAGAAATAAGTGAGGAATACTTACTTCATTACCCTCTAGTTCAAAGTACTCAAACTTCACCGATATCCTGTACTGAGAAGGCGCAACCACCTGCCACACGCAATTCTTATTGGGAGGATATTCTTTGGGCCATGCCGGGGTTGTTATAGTTCCATTGAGTTTGGTTAATAATCCTCCGCATGCAGCTGAAAGGATAAAAATGGAGACATCTTGTCAGAAATCTGTAATACTATAACTACATAATTATGAGGCAGCTCATTCATGCTGATTAGCTAATAATCAGACGTATCGCATATATAAAGTAAAAGTAATAAAATGCATAATGGAAATGCTACTGAACAAATGAACCTATACATACTGCATGCAACGTAATGGTACATTAGGATACACAGGCAATCCGCACATGTTTTGTGGCTGCCTAACAGCCACAAAACTTGTGGCCACGGGGACTTGAACATGTCACTCAGCACCCGCTATACTCGGTGCATACCCAGGCACCCTTGGCAAATTCGAGTTACAAGCACTTGCGCTCATCACTAATTTTAACTATTTTTGGTTCAGGTGTCATTTTTGCCCTCTTTTGGGCATCAGTTTTTCTTTTACTCAAAAAAAGTAAAATCTGAACGTGCAGAAAAATAACTAATTCACAGTTTTCTTACAAATATTACCTTCACAGCTTTTCTTGTCTGGACCAAGCTCATAACCGGGATCACAAGAACACTTGAAACTTCCCAGAGTGTTCACACAGCGTTGTTCACAGCCCCCATTGTCTGGTTTGGCACATTCATCTTCTTCTATTTTAAAATACAGAATGTTTAGGTAATTAAAGATCACATCTAATCCCATAAATAATGCTGCTCCCTGTTTCCATACTCCTGTCCCTATGGTATAACGGGAGTAAAATGGAAGAATCCTTCAAAGAATATATGAAAACCCAGTCAGGGTCATATGAAGGATAGGTTATCTACAGCACGTTGACTACATATTCTCATAAACCTTGTGTTATATGCTAAAACAGATTAGCAGAAGCTCTAAATCCAAAGGTTTCTAGTAACGATAGTAAGAAGGAGACAACTATGGCATTTGTGGGTCTGAATACAATGGGATACAATGCTCACAATTTAGACCAATAGTAAAGAGATAGGTGGATGGGTGGGTGAGCGGGTGGATGGAAGGATGGGTAAATGAATGAATGGGTGGGTAAGTGGATGGATGGATGAGTGGATGACTGGGTGGAGTTTGACCTGCTCTACGACCCTAAATGTACATAGTTAAAAAATGCTATGTGCACTAAGTGAAGGAAAAGACAAAGTAACTGTCTTATAAGCAAAGTCTGGAGGCCATTCATAACATCTTAGCACTACCGTGCCAGACTGCCAGAATTGTATTTACTCTGCCTGCTAAATACACAAAGGTTCCCTGACATGAAAATGCCGGTCTCTCCATAACCCTAGTGTCTACAAGGTGTAAGTGGTATGTAACAATTTCCTAATTTAATGTATTTTTACCCTTTAAAAAGTTAGCAGCGAACCCTGCTTTGTTTACAGTTGCATCTGATACAAACTTCATCCACAAGGTGTTAGAGGTAGATCGGATATCATCGGGCTTATCATAGCCACAGAAATGTCCAATGAGAGGGCTGTTTTCACTGCTGCCATCTCTTACTTCTAAGTAATCGTAAGCACATGTGTCATGGCGCTCAATCTGCAAAACCAAAAGAAAGAAAGGGGTAAGGTTAGCATTCATGGGATTTCAGATGAAGTAGCTATAGATTGAGATGAATATCAGACAGAAGAAACCTTAAAAACACTAGAAATACCTCTTAAAATACTTCAGAAAAATAATAATGCAACCAGATCTACTGATTACCTGGATGCCTGCTCCAACATTTACCTGAAAAACAATCAATATGACCCAATTGGTTACAACAGATTTATTCCCAATATACCAAAAATGTTTCCATTTAATCCCAGTATAGCCCAAGTACACTATAAATGTTTCTAAATATGGATCATTATATTAACATGTTGTTAATGTAGTCATTAGAGAGTTGAGAACGAATAGAAAAGGCGGTGCATGCAGCTTTCTCTACTCACTGGGGGGTTTGGGGGTTCCAAAGGCTTCTGGGCAAGAGAAATCGGTTATTTTTGGAACTTCTATAGAAGTGAATGGAGAGAGCTGCACGTTCTTGGCCATCTATTCCCGGTGGCACAAAGCCGGCCAAGTTCTTGTGATGGACCTATCTGGCATTTACAACAGATCCTGCCAATATACTATAAATGACCAAGACGGGAATATTCTTTTAAAGTTACAATTGACATTTTTTGTATCACAGTATTTCTAAGGTAACTATAATAGTGGTAAAGATAAATTTTGCCTGGTTTTGTATGAAAAGAAAAAAAAAAAGAAAAAATCACTACTTGGATTTTTTTGATGCAGTCTGACAGCATGTGACCCTATAACACCACATTTAATGGGCAAGCTACGGATTAACAAATGGTCATGTACATTTAAGCTAATTAGAAGATATGGCTTTATATAAAATGGAAAATTCTTCTGTCTACTATCTACTAACGGCTAAAATTGGATTTATTATAAAGTATATGTATTTTATTGATTAATTTATCATTTATGGTGAAGCAATTTAGGTTGCAAACATAGATTACAGACGCATGAAAGGAACCTACTGGCAGGACCTTTACATTTAATGAGAATATAGCATTTGCACATTGAAATCCACTTAATCCTCCTGAAAATGCATGCAGTGAAAGAGGACTCGCCCTAAGCTTGGCCTGTCAATGACAATTTGTTCAGTCTGCCTACAGATTTCTAAAAGCAATACAATTTATCTGCACCACCACTTAGGTCAGATAACATTACCTCAAACGCCTGGAAGGTTAATCCTACATTGTAATTCTCGGCTACTGTTATTTTCCATATACATTCCTTTGATGGCCGGTAGTCATCTGGGTAATTGGGGGATTGGATCTGCCCAGAATCTTTGTGGATCTCTCCACCACAAATTGCTAAAAATTCAAGTAAGTTAAATATATTACAAGAGGTTAGAAAAGCGGATTATAGAAATGGCAAAAAAAACAAACATCTTTCTATATAAGACATAGAAAGCAGTTTAAAACTTGTTCCTTGCCTATAGCAACTAATCAGATCTCGACTTTCATATTTTTAACCGCTGTCACAAAATTAACCTAACAAAGGGCAACAAAGACAGGTTTTCTTGTAAACAGTTTTTCATGCAGTTCAGAGCCATTAACCCATCTGGATTTTTAGAATTCAAGTCAATGTCCAATGGGTATGGAAAGTATTCAGACCCCTTTAAATTTTTCACTCTCTGTTTCATTGCCGCCATTTGGTAAATTCAAAAAAAGTTCATTTTTTTTTACTAAGTACACCCCATCTTGACGGAAAAAACAGAAATGTAGACATTTTTGCAAATTTATTAAAAAATAAAAACGGAAATATTCCATTGTCATAAGTATTCAGACCCTTTCCTCAGACACTTATATTTAAGTCACATGCTGTCCATTTCCTTGTGATCCTCCTTGAGATGGTTCTACTCCTTTATTGGAATACAGCTGTGTTTAATTAAACTGATAGGACTTGATTTGTAAATGCACACACCTGTCTATATAAGACTTCACAAATCACAGTGCATGTCAGACCAAATGAGAATCATCAGGTCAAAGTAACTGGCCAAGGAGCTCAGAGACAGAATTGTTGCAAGGGACAGATCTGGTCAAGGTTACAAAAGAATTTCTGCAGTACTAAGGGTATGTGCACACGTTGCAGATTGCTGTGTGGTTCCGCAGCGGATTAGGCCCTGCAGATCCGCTAGAGAATACAGTACAATGTTATCCTATGAAAAAAAAAAAAAAAAAACCGCTGTGCACATGCTGCGGAAAAATCAGACCAGAAACCAGCAGTTAATATTCCACGGCGGCTTATTTTCCACAGCATGTCAATTCTTTGCGTGGATTCCGCAGGTGTAAAAACGCAGGCCAAATCCGCACAACATCCGCTAGAAATCCACAGTAAATCCGCAGGTAAAATACAGGCATTTTGACCTGTGGATTCTGCCAAAAAGAGGAGATTTTGCGTGGGAAATTCCGCACAGCAATCTGCAACATGTGCACATACACTAAAGATGCCTAAGAGCACAGCGGCCTCCATAATCCTTAAATGGAAGAAGTTTGGGACCACCAGAAGTCTTCCTAGACCTGGCCGTCCAGCCAACCTGAGCAATTGTGGGAGAACAGCCTTGGTGAAAGAGGTAAAGAAGAACCCCAAGATCACTGTGGCTGAGCTTTACAGATGCAGTAGGAAGATGGGAGAAAGTTCCACAAAGTCAACTATCACTGCAGCCCTCCACCAGTTGGACCTTTATGGCAGAGTGGCCAGATGGAAGCCTCTCCTCAGTGCAAGACATATGAAAACCCGCATAGAGTTTGCTATAAAGCACATGAAGGACTCCCAGACAATTAGAAATAAGATTCTCTAGTTTGATGACACGAAGATACAACTATTTGGTGATAATTCTAAGCGGTATGTGTGGAGAAAACCAGGCACTGCTCATCACCTGCCCAATACAATCCCAACAGTGAAACATAGTGGTGGCAGCATCATGCTATGGGGGGTGTTTTTCAGCTGCAGGGACAGGATGACTGGTTGCAATTGAAGGAAACACGAATGCGGCCAAGTACAGAGATATCCTGGATGAAAACCTTTTCCAGAGTGCTCTGGATCTCAGACTTGGCTGAAGGTTCACCTTCCAACAAGACAATGACCCTAAGCACACAGCTAAAATAACAAAGGAGTGGCTTCAGGACAACTCTATGACCATTCTTGACTGGCCCAGCCAGAGCCCTGACCTAAACCCAATTGAGCATCTCTGGAAATACCTGAAAATGGCTGTCCACCAACATTCACCATCCAACCTGATGGAACTGGGGAGGATCTGCAAGAAAGAATGGCAGAGGATCCCCAAATCCAGGTGTGAAAAACTTGTTGCATCATTCCCAAGAAGAAGACTCGTGGCTCAAAAGGGTGCTTCCACTCAATACTGAGCAATGGGTCTAAATACTTATAGCCATGTGATATTTCAGTTTTTCTTTTTTAATAAATTTGCAAAAATTTCTACATTTCTGTTTTCTTTCAGTCAAGAAGGGGTGCAGAGTGTACATTAATGAGAAAAAAATGAACTTTGTTGAATTTACCAAATGGCTGCAATGAAACAAAGAGTAAAAAACTTAAAGGGGTCAGAATATTTTCCGTACCCACTTTAAGTCAAAGCAAAGAATACAGGAAATATTCAAATTAATGCTAACACATCATCCATTCATCAAGTACCTTCAATGGTTCTTACAATTATGTTTCTACAGAACATTCTATAGTAACCCCATTGGAGATTTTCATTTTAATATGTTCACATGCCTTCACATTCATTAGCATCCTGTAATAGCTTGATACATAGCTACTGAGAATTAGCATTTGAACATAGAAATGTTAATAGTGTGCAGGGCTGGCTCCTGGTACACAGGGGCTTTTGAGCGATAGACTAAGTAGACCAGTAACGGCACAAGTGACTTTCTTTGCCATAACTTTTTTTTTTTGCTGTTACATTGACATAGTTTTATGAAACCCTTTTTTTGCAAAAGGAGTTGTCCTTTTTTTTTTTTTTTTTTTTTTACACTATTTTGCCATGCATATTTAATATTACATTTCTATCAACTATTACTAAGGGTCAAACGTAGGGAAAAAAGCAACTGGAGTTTTAGCCAGAGAATTTATATTAAAGTCTCCTTCACTGTTTCTACTACAGAAAAAAACAGGAATAGCAGCATAGAAAGAGATGTAGTTTTAAACCATAACTTTTAGGCTGTGTGCCCACGTTGCATTTTTTAAGCGTTTCCGCCGCGTTTTTGCCTCGGTGGAAACGCTTAAAAAATGCTAACAAAACGCATCCCATGCAATCCTATGGGATTCAGCAGTTGCTGTGCCAATGCTGCGGATTTTTCCTCTGCGGAATCGCATAGCGGAAAAAATCCACAGAATGTCCATTAATTTTGCGGAATTGCGGCGATTCCGCCGCCATAGGATTGCATTGAAACGCTCACTTTACGCATGTGGCTATGCCCACCGTGCATAAAGTGAGCATTTCATGTGCAGATGGTACCCAGGGTCTGGAGGAGAGGAGACTGTCCTCCATGCCCTGGGTACCATATTTCTGTAAAAATTAGAATTAAAATAAAAAATAGAGATATACTTACCCTCTGTCGGCCCCCGGAGTCTTCATTGGCGCTGCCGGGAAGTTCCGTTCCCTGGCGTGCTTTGCGAGAAAGACCTCTGATGACGTAGTGGTCAAGCGACCGCAATGTCACAAAGGTCATTCTCGCAAAGCACGCCTGGGAACGGAACTTGCCGGCAGCGCCGTTGATGACCGGGATCGCCACTGAGGAGATCGGGGGCCGACAGGAGGTGAGTATATCCATATTTTTTTTTAAATTATTTTTAACATTCTTTTAATATTGATGCTGCATAGGCAGCATCAATAGTAAAAAGGTGGTCACACTTGTCAAGTACTATGCTTGACAAGTGTGACCAACCTGTCAGTCACTTTTCCAAGCAATGCTTCAAATCGCTTGGAAAAAGGCTAGCATTCTGCAAGCTAAAGACGCTTGCAAAACGCTTGTGTTTTGCGGGAAAAACGCATGCGAATTCTGCATGCGTTTTACCCGTGGCAGGGAGTTGCAGAAATGCTCCTGACAATTCTCCAGCATTTCTGCAATGTGGATACATAGCCTTACTAGTTAGTTTTCTAAAAAGAGATTCAAGATTGCTGTTAAATCAATGTGAATAGTGCACCATCACAAAATTTACACAAGTTTCACAACTCCATGTTTGGGAAGATATAACCAATGTGTTATCTTATCTCTGTTAGAGATAAGAAGTAGATTTCAAGATATTAAATCACATATATTAGTCGGTTGTTTTTATGCATTCTGTCATCATAATGGACCTTATTTACATGCCTCTCTAAAAATGTAAAACTATTAGGGGTAAAAAATACTGATCAGACATTTGTTATTAAGGATGTAATAAATTGCTGGACTGAGGGATTACTTTATAAAGGAACATGCCAATGTGTACTTGAGTACATTGGGAGGACGAAAAGGGAACTCAGACAACGAATAGGGGAACACCTTGGGGATGACGAACATAAGAGGGATACTCCCATTGCAAGGCATGTAAATGAGGTGCATTATGGTGACAAAACAGTGATAAAATTTGTAGGAATAGAGAGGGTTGGAAAACCCCTGAGAGAGGCAAGATGAATTTTCATTTTAAATACAGTTGCCCCAAATGGATTAAATGAGCAGCTAACTTTTGGCTGCTTTATATAAATTAATATGTAGTCAAATTTATTCCCCCCAAAAAATCTTTGTCAAAATACCAATTTCACAATCATTAAATGATTATACATAAAGAAAAAATAATCCCACCCCTTTAAATAAAGGGAAAACTTCACCTAATATTCTCCTCCTATCAATTAAATTTATTGAATTGGATATGGGATATATATTTAAAAGTGACCTCCCCCAAAAAATTACTCTTAATAATATGTTTCCAAGAATGATTTAATATGATGTTGGAACTTAAATATCTTGTTTTTTATGTGCCTCCGGTGAATATGCGCTCCAGATGACGGAAGTGATGTAACTGGAATGCTAGGAGGGTTATGAATTCAGAACTAGATGGGGGATTATGACGTGAGTACCGGTGGAACGCATACAAACAACCTGGAAGCGACTGAATTGATGATATGCGTTCCAAATACCGGAAATGAGGTAAATAATATTCCTTTGCGGTCCAGCGGACCAGAAGTGAATGCTGGGATGGAGAAGGACTTGCTGCACGTGGATTTTTACACTCTGGATGGAGAATGAGGAATAAGAACAGGTGAAGGATATTAAATGGGACTAATCTTTATGTGATTCTATTCCCCTATATACGAACAGTGAGTGTGATACTTTTATGATGTACTGGCTGTGTCATAAATTGGAATTAATTAATCTGTCCACTAATGACATAAGCCTATATAAGAGAAAACAATATGGATGCCATTGCCTCTTTTTTGTCCCGTTGGTGGGAGATACTGCCCAAATACTCCTGATAAGGAATAATGTGCCAATCCCCTGATGAATCAAAAGCTTGAGGAAATGTGTTGGGAGGCACACAGGGTCAGTCCAGGGCTGGCTAGTGACAGGGTAAGCTGTGGACTGCCCTTGTAAGGGTGGGAGTTCTGGGGTACCAGGGTCAGCCAAAATAATTGGGCTTGACAGGGATTGTACTGGGACCCAGACTCCTTGAATTGCAGGAAAGAGAAGGAGAAGAGCCTACAAATGGTGAGATTGTTCCTTTTTTTCTCCATTACCTGCAAAAAAATAATATATGGCAGAAAAATGTTTTTTGAAATGGTGAACAACACAGACATGAATAGCTCAATTTATTTCCCATGATTGAGTTTTGAGCTTGATATTGTTCTACATGTTAATACGGTATATGTTTTACAGACTAATATATGTGATTTAAGATCTTGAAATCTACTCCTTATCTCTGACAGAGTTATTGGTTATATCTTCCCAAACAGGCAGTTGTGAAACTTGTGTAAATTTTGTGATGGTGCACTATTCACATTGAAAAAAGAAACTGTGCAATTTTTTATTCATTTTTTTCCAATTATATATCATGATCTACAATTAATATGTGCTCTGTATTTGGTTTGTTTCAGACCAATGTAATTCAATGAGGCAGTGCCGATGAGCACCTTTTTTGACTTACAGAATAATTATGTGAAAAAAATTGAAGCATACACTAGTTTTATGTGACAGATGACATTCGCCCATTCAAGTCTATGGGTGCGAAGAAAACAGATGCCATACTGACACAGTATAGCATCTGATTTTTATAGACATTGCAATTCTGCAACATAGGAAACTGTAAATGGTCTTGTAAATTATAAATCGCTTCTCCTATAAAAACAATAGATTACATACAGAAGACAAGTCAGAAAAAAGTCTGATTTTTCTGCATAAAACCAAGACATATTTTGGCATGTCCAGGGGGCCAGGTTCAACAGTTTAAGGATTTTCAAAAATGTAACAAAAAATGTGTTTTAGGCTATGTGCACACGCTAGCGTTTTTAAACGCTCAGGAAAAGGATCCCCTTCCCAGAAATCGCGCGTCTTTTTCCGCGCGTTTTTTGCGCGATTTTTGACGCGTTTTTTGACACGCGATTTCTGGGATCATTGGGGATGGCTAAAAACGCTCAGCAATGCGGAAATTAATGAGCATGCTGCGTTTTTAGCCGCTAAGCGATTCCTGAGCGGTTAAAAACGCATGCATTGGCACAGAAAGCCAAAAACGCATGCTAATTAATTTGATGCATCTTTTAAGCGTTTCTGCAGCGTCTGAGCCGGCTCAAACGCTGCGGAAACGCTTAAAAAAACGCATCGTGTGCACACAGCCTTAAAGTGATTGTCTACTTTCCACAGTTTACCAAATAAAATAAGAAAAAGAGAATACTTACCTCCCGGACTGACACTGCTGCTTCTCCACTCCCAGAGCTGTTTCTCCCAGCAATCTTGGAACATTGTTTATGTCATGTGAGCGCTGTAGTCCATCAATGATCACTGATGGGCAGAAACCTTAACAATTGAATCAAATGAAATAGTTCTGTCTGATGGAACGGTGAAGGAAGTAGACCATCGGTAGCCACTGGTGGGCTCACATAAACAATGTCTGTGGTGGACACAGTGCCAGGAGCACGGAGATCAAGGGAGACAACCACACTGGGGGCATTCAAAAAGAAATATCCAGTGACTCAATATACTTTTGGGGGCTGTTTATTGTTAGTAACTTTATCCCCCCATAAATTTCATTGACTTTCATTTCTACCTGTAGTATCCTAACCTACTGAGATACACACGTATCATTCTCTCATAGACAAAGGTGCAGCCTGTCACCCACTGGGGGTATGAGCACATGGTAAGTATTTGGTGCAGAAATGTCTGCATCTCTTGGCAGGAAAAAGGCTGCGTAAAATACTCAGCGTTTTTAATACATTTTTGTTGCAGATTTTTCCTCACTCATCAGTTAAACACATCCAATTGTGGAAGTTATTATTATTCCAATATCTATTGATTAAAATGAACTATTGTTCATGGGAAAAATGCCTTTAAACATGATTTATGATAATAAAAGTTATGGCCTGCAGCTATCCCAAGAGGTAATGGGCAGTGACCATTTTCTCTGTGGAGCGAGAGCGTTATGTTGTGGAATGTAAGCAAACATTTCAATCCGAGGGTTTTGGTCTTCCATTGGAGAACCTTTATAAATCTGTCACATACATATTGTGAAAAAATTATATACGGTATACTTCTTTCATAACTTACATCCATGTATCTCACCTTCATAAATTGCGGAAAACCCTTTCCCGACCCAGTTACTGCTGCTTCTGAACTCGATCCACATTCTGCTGTCTGTTGTTGTCAAGGCCTCCGGAAGTTTATCACCACAAAACCTGCCTAGAAGCAGAAATGACATATTAACAGTAATAGAATAAATATTATGTATACCGTATGTAACTAGTGTGAGGTATCCTAGGACATATTCTAATCTTATCTTTTATTACATTAAAATATCACATATTGATAAGTAGAAATTATGATATACGAAACGGAACTCTAAGATACAGATAACCAAGAAGCACTATGGCAATGTGCCAGATAGATGTTGCACATCATACCTCTTCATGAAATATCACCAGGACCATGCTTGCAACTAATAGTAAAGTAGAGGGAAGTAGCGAGACCTGCTGAACATTGAGTCCTATAAGCCAATGTTCAACCTGTACAGGAGCCTTCCAACATTCCTTTTTCGGGGTGTTTTCCCCTCATCAGTGTAGAGCAGAGTTTGCCTGGCTGACTGTAATGCCATTGAGACAATGTGGAGGAGTATGGCTTCTACTTAGGCAACGAGTACACGCTCAGTATTTGGTCAGTATTTTACATCAGTATCTGCAAGCCAAAACCAGGAGAGTAACAATTAGAGGAAAAGTATAATAAAAACACGTCACCACTTCTGTATTTATCACCCACTCCTGGTTTTGGCTTACAAATACGGATTTAAAATACTGACCAAAAACTGAATGTGTGAACGTGGCCTAAAAGAGATCAAATGAGTACGGAGTCTTAATAATGAGTAATAAACACTCCAAAATGGCTGTAGATTAGTTTCTGGCCTGGACTTTATCCACTATCATATTGCAAGACTTGTTAAAAGGTAGAGTATTGACTTCCAGGTTGACTACCTCTCCTACGTGGTAGTTGCAAGATAGTTCCATTACAGAACAAAATAAAATAATTTGCATACTTTTCTCCCAAAGAAAATCATCTGTAAGGTGCCATACTCAGCTGATGTCTTTAAAAGGAGCGGCAGAGCTTCCCCCACCCTGCCTTAAGGGCCCGTTACACATAGCGATATCGCTAGCAATATCGCTGTAACGTCACTGGTTTAGTGACGCAGCAGCAATATTGCTAGCGATATCGCTATATGAGATACTTACCTCCGACCGCTCCCCCGCTGGCTATCGCTGATCGCGCGAGAACGTCCTGGACCATTTCTCGTCGGCCACTTCCTGCTGGGCTTCCTGTGGCGCCGACGAGCGATGCGTGGACACGGGCGGGAGGACGTCAGGATCACCGCAATTGACATGCAAGTAGCGACCCCCGACCGCTGCTATGTCGCTGGTGAGATCTGCCTGTGTGGCGGCTCACTAGCGACCACTTAGCGATGCACCAGCGATCCATATCATTGTCGGGATCGCTGGTGCATCGCTTAGTGTAACGGTACCCTTAATCGTGTCACACTCAACCAGTTCGGTTGCTTTCAGGAAATTTGACTCAGTCAATCCATAATGGATCAAAGTTAAAATGTGAGGCACAGAGTAGAAAAAACTTTGGCATTGCTGTATGATACAAATACTTCAAATGGTGGGGATTGGGGGGATGTAGGGAGGGAGGGGGGGTGGGTTGCCGGGTTAGTTCATGTTAAAGGAAAATGTATTAATCTGCTTTGCACATTTTGGATCTGTCTGGAGTTTGTGTCAGACTGTGTTACAATCTGGAGATATGTTTTAATAAAAACTACTTGATTAAAAAAACAAATACTTCAAATGGCAAATTCTACAAAACAGGACGTTATTCAACTATATAATGATCTACATAAAATATTTAAAGCTCTTATGAGAGTCCAGCTGTATATACATTAGTGTTATGTAGGAGTACTACTAATTTAGTACAAGAAGAGAAAAAATGTTTTATTTGAACTGTAATCCAGTATTTGTCACGTTTCGGTCAGACACTCAGACCTTCATCAGACGGATTGCTATTAGACCAGTTGTGTGAATGGTTTGATAAGTAGTGCAATATACAGTAGATAGGGGTAACAACCCAAAAAAGATGTGCGTTCCTCAAAAGATAAAATTATTCAGCACCTAATCTTCATTTTGTACAATGCAGACAGGCAGCGATTACCTACCCAGCAATGGGGATTTTCTCCAATAGCCATCTCGAACTTCAATGTAGTCATACCAGCAGAGACTGCTCTTGTAAACATCCATTGTTGTGAAATTTAAAACAATCTGTAAAATAATCAGGTATACTATTACTAACATAAATGTGATACAATGACATTCACTACAGCATTATTGGCAACGTAATTAAACAACTTTTACATTAAATGGTAATTTGTCCTCTGGACTGGCCATTTGTGATCAGTAAAGGGGCCTTTACGCATAGCGATATCGTTAGCGATATCGCTAAATCGTCACCGATTTTATGACGCAGCAGCAATATCGCTGTGTGTGATACTTACCTCCGACCGGCTCCCCGGTGGCTATCGCTAATCGCGCAAGATCGTCCATGTCCATTTCTTGTCGGGCGCTTCCTGATGGCACCGACGAGCGACGCGTGGACGTGGGCAGAGGACGTCAGGATCGCCACGTTTGAAAGGTAATTAACAATCGCTGCTGCGTCGCTACATCGCTGTGAGATCTGCCTGTGTGGCAGCTCACTAGCGACCACTTAGCGATGAACCAGCGATCCTGACCGGGTCGTATCGTTGTCGGGATCGCTGGTGCATCGCTAAATGTAAAGGGGCCTTAAGGTTCATCTGGGGAGTAAAAACTGGACAAACCACTTCCCACCAGGACAGACCATTAATATTATTATATATTAGAATCTAATTTTAATAAAAAATAGAAAAAAATAATCTACTTCCAAAAAATTTATCCTGCTGCGAAAAACATATAGAAATCAGTCCATTGATTTATGTTTGATGCAGCCTTAAAATATATTCATGTGAAATATCAACAATTCATTTGGTTTTCAAACCTTTTAATTAAAATAAGAAAATGATTATAATATAATTATTAATAAACTATTTATTTCAGAGAATGTCACTAGAAAGCAATAAAGGGTTTGTCAGCAGATTTCTGCCATACAATCTGAGAACAGCATAATATAAGGCATAGACCCTGATTCCAGTGATGTCACTTACTGGGCTGCTTGGTGTAGTTTTGATAGAATCCCTGTTTTGACTGATGTAGATGTAGCAGACATAAAACCCCGGCCAATACACTGCCCACACCACTGATTGGCAGCTTCCTGGATACATTGTTAGCAAACTACAAATCAGTGGTGGGGGCAGGGCTATACAGATTAACTAGACTGTCAAGCACATGAGACCTAGTCATGCAGTGTTAATCTCCTGCTGATATAATCTGAATTGTGCTGTATACAGCACATAGCCTAATAAGTGACACATCCCTGGAAACAGGGTCTCTGTCCTTATGTTATGCTGATCTCAGATTAAATAGCAAAAATCGGCTGACAGGTTCCCTTTATTTATGTTCTATTAGATTTCTTAGGAATACTCATTGCTGCAGCCAAGCAAAGTTCAAAGATGAGATTACTAGAGGTATCCATATTGACAATGCGGCCAATGTTTGTCAGATAAGTTAGCACAGAACTGGCCATATAAGCAAATTCTGCTATTGCACTATAGCATCAATTAACATAATTTGTCATGCATCTCATTAACCTTGACAGTGCAATTTCTTGGCAAATTATTTTAAGAATAATAATATTGCTTGTCGGAGATACAGTAAACAGCTATATCAGCAGCTATGAAATATTGGAATTATACTTATGAAGAATGTCTGCCAATTGCCAACAGCAGAACTGAGCACATCATTAAAACATTCTCCTGTGTGTTCATGCTTCATAATGTGAGAAGCTGGAAATTTGCGCAAGTTGTTTAAACACCTTAAAATCAGCAGAAAAATGCAATCCTATGACAATCAGAACTCAACATTTTCAATTTAAAGAGACCTTTCATTTTTTAGCTTTGAATTCCTCACACTGATCTTTTACATTTTTTTCCCTAGAACATTCTATCTGTATTGCCAGGAACATCTAACAAATATTTTATGGCTAGGAGTTTGAATTCATCGCTGGTAGAATTGAAATGGGGGACTTTTCCTTTCCACTTTCTTCTCTATTGAACTCCCAATCAGTACACACAATACAAACAAAATAGTTATAGGTCAGAAGGGCCAAAAAGCTGTACTCTTAAGTGAAAATGTAACGGATTGTGCTTTACACCAGGTACTGGTACTTTTGGCAGTGTGGACAGGTCCCAAAGTCCTGCTGGAGAATGAAATTTCCATCTCCAAAAGCATTTCGGCAGACGGAAGCATGAAGTGCTCTAAAATTCCTGGCAGACGGCTGCGCTGACTTTGGTCTTGATAAAACAGTGGACCTACACCAGCAGATGACATGGCTCCCCAAACCATCACTGATTGTGGAAACTTCACACTAGACCTCAAGCAGCTTGGATTGTGTGCCTCTCCACTCTTCCTCCAGACTCTGGGACCTTGTTTTCCAAGGTCTAGTGTAAAGTATCCACAATCAATGATGGTTTGGGGAGCCATGTCATCTGCTAGTAATATAGGTCCACTGTGTTTTATAAAAGGCCAAAGTCAGCGCAGCCGCCTGCCAGGAAATTTGAGAGCACTTCATACTTTCCTCTGCTGACAAGCTTTTTGGAGATGGAAATTTAATTCTCCAGCAGGACTTGGCACCTGTTCACACTGCCCAAAGTATCAATACCTGGTTTAAAATATAACAGTTTCACAGTGTTTGATTGGCCAGTAAACTCGCCTGACCTTAACCCCAGAGAGAATCTCTGGAGTATTGTGAAGAGGAAGATGAGAGACACAAGACCCAATAATGCAGACAAGCTGAAGGCGGCTATCAAAGCAACCTGGGCTTCCATAACACCTCAGCAGTGCCACAGGCTGATTGCCTCCATGCCACACCACATTGATGCAGTAATTGAGGCAAAAGTAGCCCCGACCAACATTTTGGATTTTAAAATCATTTTTTCAAGCTGGTGTTATAAAGAATTCTAATTTACTGAGTTAATAACTTTGGGGTTTTCATTGGCTGTAAGCCATAATCATCAATATTAACAGAAATAAACTCTTGAAATAGATCACTCTGTATGTAATGACTCTATATAATATATTCACTTTTTGTATTGAAGAACTGAAATAAATTAACTTTTTGTTGATGTTCTAATTTTGTGAGAGGCACCTGTATGTGGTTTGGGGTGGAGGATAGTTGATCTTACTTACAGACTCCCTTTAAGAAGCTGGATGTTTAGTTTCCAGACTTCCATTTGAAGAAAATAAAATGTAACAGTAAAATAACAACTGAACACTCTACCTTTTCCCCTGGGGTCACAGAAATTCTCCATATGCAGTGAGTATACGAAGGATAGCCATTTGGAAATCCAGGAGATGAAAAATTTCCTGTAGAATCTTGTAACGTTTCTCCACATGCTGAAAAACACGCATACCATTCACAGTCATCATGTCTAAGCAGTGGTAAATTAGTACTAAGCATCAATAATAAAATATAATTCAATGTAGCATCTTTATCGCCTGGAAAAGAAAAGCAGTGGAAAAAACTTCTGATGGAAAAATGCAGTCCGGCAGTATTTCCATACTATAGTCAGTGTTTCTGGCGCACACTGTTGGGACCTCTATCCACCTAGCAGATCATTTATATGCCAAGTTCATCTGGGCATTTATAAGAATGGTATCTAGGCTACATAAATAAATTGGGGAGAATTGGTTTAATAGATGAATATGCAGTGAGGACATGTTAATGTCTATACTAAGAACAATATATTTCTAGGAATCTAAAAACCATAAATCTTATTGTACTGAAGGAGGTTAAATTTCAGCACTTGTTGACAGTCATTTCAATAATTTACCATAGAATTCAATTTACTACTGTTCTGAAATATGTATATTTTATTCCCACGCTTTCATGACAACCAATGATCTACACATCTTTCATGCGAAAGCTCGAACCAGGATTGTCTCGAACAGATGACATGTGAATGTCTAGGTCCACCTATGTGGTCAGGGTCTAAACATCATTTCAGTTTTGACATGGAGCTTCCTTTACTGCCACTTTATTATTACTGGCAGTTTTGCAGATTTTTTTGGCAATGTTTAGCCATTTTTGGTGTCTAAAAATTTTCTCAGCAGTGCGCCCTGCAACTACCAGAAGAGTGTACATGTCGGTGTGCCTTTGGTCCAAATGATGACTGTATCCAAGAAACATGTTGCATCTCATCTAAGAACAAGGTTCACACACGGTTTAGTAACCTTTGTGTGCCACACTTAGTTACTGCATTCACTTGGAACAGAATCGTATTGATTTTGGAGAAACACCAAAACGACAGCACTGGGCGGCACCGATTTAACTGAAATATGGTTTTGTGGATAAATGGTCCGACAAGTAGATTCCTGCTGGCTATGTAGAACGGTGAAAGAAATTAAAGGCAGCTAATAAGTAAAATGTTAGCAAAGGTTACAGGCTTTAAAGACATGCTGGGTTGGCTGCCCGTGCTGACTGCACTTGGAGCCAATTTACATTCATTCACCTTTGAACTCTAGAAACATAGAAATATGCTGCTGAATAATACGTGTTTGTACCTGGACATCTATACAGCTTTCGTGCCTGTGCAATATCTCCAGCACTAAGTCTTGTGCGCTGCCCAATAGAAGGTCGCATGCCATTGTCATCTCGGGAGGGAAGAATTGTATCCAGAAACATACCCCTAAAATAGGATACACACACAAAAAGAATCATCAGTTCTATTGCACGTCTCCTTAAAGAGAATCTTGTCAAGGTTTTTTCTACCTCATCTGAGAGAAGCATAATATAGTAATAGAGACCCTAATTCCAACAATGTATCACTTACTTTATTGGATTCAGTAGTTGTGACACAATCAGAATTTTTAGATTTAGCAATAGGCAGAATGGAGAAAGTTGCCCCTGCTCACAGTAGGCTGGGCTGTATACATTGTTTATTGATAGTGAACTGCTAATCAGCGTAAGGTGAGGAGTCAAACCCATGTGGCACAAAGGAGCTAGTCTGTGCAGTGATAATCTCTTGGTGATAAAACCGTCATTGTATGGAAATAACCATTGGCAAAACTGCCGTGGTCGCAGAAGTCACCGCTGGGATTGGGCCCAGCGGTTCAGGGGTTCACCGAAGCCAACAGAAACTTCAAATGGATGTGCATCCTAAGATGCACATCCAGTTGAAGTGTGCTGCTATGCACAGACCCATGTGATACAATACACACTGCCGGACAGTCAGAGGCCAGCTGCTGACGTAGGCGTGCATTTGACAAGGCGTAGTGACATCATGCATTCCTGTCTCATGCTGAAGTCGGCTGCTGGCTTCATGCTGCTCGGCGGGGGAACGAAGGGAAGGTGAGGTTTTTTATTTGTTTTTTTTTTTTAATTCAGTGGCCATACTAGTACATGGGTGATTATGGGGTGGATTATACTCTATGGATGACTACTATGGGGTGCGTTATCTTTTATGGATGACTAAAAGGATGCATTGCACTTTATGGATGACTATGGGGTACATTATTCTTTATTTATGACTATTGGGTGCATTATAATACATGGATGACTATGGGCTGTGCATTATACTTTATCGTGGACTATGGGCTGTGCATTACACTTTATGGACGACTATGTGGGTATATTATATTTTATGTATGACTATGGGATGTGCATTATACTTTATGGTGGACTATTGAGCTGTGCATTATACTATATGGAGGACTATGGGCTCTGAATTATATTATATGAAGGATATCAGCTGGGTATTATACGGGTGACTATAGCCTGTGCATTACACTGCATGGATGACTATGGGCCGAGCAGTATACCAGTATTATATGGAGGGCTATGGTATGCATTATACTATGTGGAGGACTATGGGGGGTGTATTTTACTGGGGGGCACAGTCCAAATTTTGCACCAGGCCCATCAGATGATAGCTATGCCATGGGAAATAAAAGTATACAGCTTAATAAGTGACTCGTCCCTGAAATCTGTCACTCAGTCCCACATCATGCAGTCCTCAGGTTTCATAGCAAAAACCTGTTGATAGATTCCATTTAACCCATATTATAGAGATGTGTACTTTTTTTTCCTATATGACATTTTGTGACATTTATCAAAAGCAAAATGTTTGCATCTATCTGTACATATTAGGGATGAGCAAAATTGATTCAATAAAAATCATCTAAGAAACCTGCTGCCAATTCATATTTCGCAGTCGCCATAGAAAGTTCACATAAGCTTTAGTGAACTTCCCCATAATGTCTTACAGTTAGTACATCACATGGTATAGCACAGCCAGTGTTGAGGGACTATCAAAGACTATATAAAAACAGAAGCAGGAAATGAGGTCCAGACATTTTATGGTGAATCTGGATAGTTAGAAGACATCAAAACCCAAAGCTTAGCCATAGAGATAAGGAGAAAAGGACATAAAATACTGAAGAAACTAAGGCTGCTTTCACACATTGCTGTTGGTGCAGTTCTCTTCCGAAAAATTGTGGCAGAAACGTGGCAGTTGTATTGCGATTGTAACAAAAAATACAATTTCCGGATTATGGAAATGCACCCGCAAGATGAAGATTAGTGCCTGAGAAAATGGGAAAAATGTCATACAAGTTTTTCAGTGCAATTGGAGGCTTTGGAGTACTTCAGATTTGCTGTGAATCAATTCGCTGCAAACAATATTCCTGGGAAAATTTGTCAAATTTGAATGATAAAAAAACCCACTTATCTCAAGAACAGGGTTCTAGTAGACAGTAGGACCTGCATCTGCTGGAAATTTATGACTAGGCTTTTCAACTATGGTGCGACAGTACCATTAATTTGCCATCTATTAGAGCTATTAAGTGTCACATGATAATGCAGTCAGCCAAGTTTTTCAGTTTAAACATTTTTGCTAAACGGCCATTTTACCATAAGTTAGAATATGTAATTATACATGAAATTTAATATTAAATGCCCACTGCAGGAAAAATATAATACAGCCAGATGCTTGCTCTGCCCTTTACAATGCTTCAAGATAAATCTATATCTGTCCTTTATAACGAATATTCTACTAATGTTTGCACACCTAATAAACTAAACTGCATATAGCAGACAATATAACTCGGCATGTATCATGCATTAACACATCGCATAGTGTGTAAAACAAAGCAGATGCCATAGAGGACTTTAAACTAGAAAATGTACAAAGTGGATTTACTGTATGTGTGAGATACAGTAGCTAATTATACAGCACCTTTAAAGCTGACATGGCTATAGTAGATAGTACAGAATATTTAACTCTAAATGTCTTTGAAGATATCCCTGTATCATTGCCTCTGAGAAAGGCCACCTTGTAAAATAGTGTCTAAGAGAAACAAATAAGGTAATTACCATTCTTTAAAAGGTAATTTTAAAATAATCCAAAGCCAGATATATGAATTGATGGTACACATGCAATATTTTAAAATACAGAAAAATTGGCATCTCTGCTAATGACCAAAACAGCTAAAACAGTTGAGGACTTTTAAGAATGTCCCATCTGTGCTCCGGCACTTAAAGGGGATGTTACTGGGAGCAGTGGGTGCAAGACCACAACTATGTAACTTGCATACATGTGGTCAAGTGCTAACTAGACGGATGAGGCCTTGCTCAATGCAAGTGTATTGGGCGAGGCCAGAGGCTACTTGGAATGCTTGGAATCGGAATCGCCTGCTTGCGGTGACATGACCACCCGGCTCCTGCATCAGTGGATCTTCACAGTGCGTGAAATGTGAGGATTCACAAGCCTGAGGTCACATAGGCCGGACAACCCTTTTAAAAGATTCTTCCTAAAATAACAAGTTATCCCTCATCAGCTGATCATAGGGAAACGGATTGCTGGGACCCTCGACAATCTTGAGAACGCTATTCCGAAACACCAAGAATGGACTGCAGAGCAGTTTCTTGAATAGAGCAGAGTTGCTATCTTGGGAATAATTAAGCTGGCAATACACTTTCAAACTTTGTTAGGCGCATGCTTGTTTGCCGGACGGTCATTTCTACACTGAACATATAGTACATGTGTTAAATCGAGTAATAATCGTCAGCCAGGCATCTGTTGAAGAAACTTATCTAACTTAATGGGTTATTCCAGTGGAAGTCTGACCACCTAGACTCTCATCAATAACCAGAGTGGGGAAATGTGCTCTCCATGTGAATAGAGATCTGTATGCACCACCACTCTACTGTATTCACTCTACTACTACTACATATAACTGAATGATGCACTGATATTTTTAGCAATTTCATAAAGAATAAATGGACCAGTGGCGCACATGCTCGACTTCTGCGACAGATCCTACCAGTTGGACTTCCACTAATTGAGTAATTATTACATATCCTGTGGATAGGTTATCAAAGAATATTCCGTTAGGAAGAAGAAAAGTGCAAAAATTTTGGACGCTGAAATTCAACTTGCTAGATCCTTCCGTAACAACATTATTTGTCAGAAATGCTTTAACCCCCATACACATTACATTGTCAGCCAGTTGTACCAAAATCAGTGTTATCCCAACTTACGTATAATTTTTATTGACACCTCTCTGCCAAGTCCTGACACATTGTAAGTCTAATCTCAGTACCAGTAGTATAGACGTATGACGTGGCACAACCGTCGGTTGGTCCTCAAAGTAGGGTCCCAGACCTTAAAATGTTATTGAATGAAACTTGGCACTCAACGGATGTGTGGGCAAGAATTTAATGTGGTCCAAACATAGTACAGTCATGGCCAAAAGTTTTGAGAATGACACAAATATTATATTTTCACATGATCTGCTGCCCTCTGGTTTTTATGTGTGTTTGTCAGATGTTTTTATCACATACTCATAATATGATTGCAATTATATTTCTGTAACAAAAGGTTAGATTGACAGTTAGAATGAGTTAATGCAGCAAGTCAATATTTGCAGTGTTGACCCTTCTTCTTCAGGACCTCAGCAATTCTCCCTGGCATGCTCTCAATCAACTTCTGGATCAAATCCTGACTGATAGCAGTCCATTCTTGCAAAATCAATGCTTTTATTTTGTCTGAATTTGAAGGTTTTTGTTTGTCCACCCGTCTCTTGATGATTGACCACAAGTTCTCAATGGGATTAAGATCTGGGGAGTTTCCAGGCCATGGTCCCAAAATCTCTATGTTTTGTTCCCTGAGCCATTTAGTTATCACCTTTGCTTTATGGCAAGGTGCTCCATCATGTTGAAAAAGGCATTGTTGATCACCAAACTGCTCTTGGACGGTTGGGAGAAGTTGCTCTTGGTGGACATTCTGGTACCATTCTTTATTCATGGCTGTGTTTTTAGGCAAGACAGAGAGAGCCCATTCTCTTGGCTGAGAAGCCACCCCACACATGAATGGTTTCAGGATGCTTGACAGTTGGCATAAGACAAGACTGGTGGTAGCGCTCACCTGGTCTTCTCCGAATAAGCCGTTTGCCAGATGTCCCAAACAATCGAAAAGGGGATTCATCAGAGAAAATGACTTGACCCCAGTCCTCAGCAGTCCACTCCCTGTACCTCTTGCAGAATATCAGTCTGTCCATGATGTTTTTTTCTGGAGAGAAGTGGCTTCTTTGCTGCCCTCCTTGAGACCAGGCCTTGCTCCAAGAGTCTCCGCCTCACAGTGCGTGCAGATGCACTCACACCTGCCTGCTGCCATTGCTGAGCAAGCGCTGCACTGCTGGTAGCCCGATCCCGCAGCTGAAACACTTTTAAGAGACGGTCCTGGCGCTTGCTGGTCTTTCTGGGCGCCCTGGAGCATTTTTGGCAACAAGGGAACCTCTCTCCTTGAAGTTCTTGATGATGCGACAGATTGTTGACTGAGGTGCAATCTTTCTAGCTGCGATACTCTAACCTGTTAGGCCATTTTTGTGCAGTGCAATGATGACTGCACTTGTTTCTTTAGAGATAACCATGGTTAACAGAAGAGAAACAATGATGCCAAGCACCAGCCTCCTTTTAAAGTGTCCAGTGGTGTCATTCTTACTTAATCATGACAGATTGATCTCCAGCCCTGTCCTCATCAACACCCACACCTGTGTTAATGGAGCAATCACTGAAACGATGTTAGCTGGTCCTTTTAAAGCAGGGCTGCAATGATGTTGAAATGTGTTTTGGGGGATAAAGTTAATTTTCTAGGCAAATATTGACTTTGCAAGTAATTGCTGTTAAGCTGATCACTCTTTATAACATTCTGGAGTATATGCAAATTGCCATTAGAGAAAATGAAGCAGTAGACTTTGTAAAAATTATTATTTGTGTCATTCTCAAAACTTTTGGCCATGGCTGTACAACAATGCAAACGTTTCAGTCAAAACATGACCTACATCAGTATACAGACTAAATTGGTGGATTCAAAGTATTCAGAAATGGACAAGGAGTTCTATATGCCAGGACGGTCCTTAGGCTTGCAAATGAGGAAAAAATCCTAATGATATCGGTACTTAATTGCAGTATACCGGTGTGTCAAAAGTATGCAGGTCTCTCCTCTGACGTGGTATCCACCACTGGTCAAAAGTCAGACTCTTGGACCACATTAAATTCTTGTCCACACATCCATTGAGTGCCAAGTTTCATTCTACTAAGCTCAGTAACACACATGATGTTTAGACTTTGCATAGTCACAATGATAAATATTAGGCAATTGGTTATTGCATGCTTTACATACTTCCAATGAACCATGTTGCTAAAAAAAATATTTAAACTGTAGGAATATAGAATTAAAAGTCAAAAATTATAACCTGATGTTCCAACCTTGAGAAGGTGTTCCTTGCATAATGCATGATGCTCTCGAAATCATATGGTTCTCCTTGTGAGTTCACCTCCCCTGGCTCCATTTTCAGAAAGTTGTATTCCTGGCCTAGGAAATAAAAAAAAAAAAAAAAAAAATCAATGTAGCTTATCTATGCCATTAAAAGACAAAGCGGTTTAGAAAAAATTTCATGAGAAAAATACACTTTAGCATAAGAGAAAGAGACAGAAAGAAATACCTGGTTGAATATTTTCCCTGATAATGGTCACATGATCATCTCGGTCTGGTCGTGTGTGCTCATGCCAAAAGCCAATTACATGACCAAGCTCATGAACCACAATTCCAAACTTATCACAGTTTTTGCCTATTGATATTGCTTGAGGGCCATTTCCTCTACGACCCACATAAGAACAGCACCTGCGGAACAAATTACAGAACATAACCTTCTTTAACACCTAGTGGCAAATACTACAGATTTCCACTCAATTACTAACTTCTTCTTTCTGATCGAAAAGGAGTTAAATTTATTAATAGACCAAACACTTGAATCATTTATTACATGTCACATCTGTTACACTCACAGATTTCCATCGTATCATAGCAACAACAATTCTGAGAACACTGCGCCATGTATTGATGTTTTACTAAAAATACAATTCTGCAGGGTGACATCGAAGTCAATGTCCTCATAGCAATTGTTTAATTGTAATCAGAGGCATTTGGAATTTCTAAGAGCATGTAAATATTGGATTATAGAAACCTACAAATGAATTGTCCATGTAGAAGGGCAGAACTTGGCCTTCCTCGTTCTTTATATCTTGTGTGGCTCAAATATCCAGAATTCCACCAATTTCACACTACAGCAAAACCCTTTCCAATGGCTACCTCTTTGAGAAAACCACAGATATAGTATACCATCTTATTATTTGTATACTGGCCCTATTCTTCTCAAGCAAGCCAACAATCCCTCTGGAGGGTAATTATTCAATGCAATTTTGCATGTTCATGGCAAGGAATATTTATATACAAATACACCATAGGGTTCATTCTTTTACAGAATAGAATGAAATTGTGAGTTTGTATAGTTTTAATATAAGGTGCATTTACATTGCATGATGGATAGCGTTAAACAACAGTCAACATGTTTCAAGCTGGTGGTCACTTAATAGCCTGTTTAAGGCTACGGTCCCATGTTGAGTTTTTTGGTAAGTTTTTGCTGTTGCACATTTTCAGGAGAATTTCTGCACCCAATAATGAAAAAATATGTTACTTGGACTTTTTCAAAAATAAGCAGCATCAAAAACTTACAAAAAAACTCCTTGCGGGAATGTAGTCTTAAAGAGTAGAAACTACACACAAAAATGCTAAGTGTTCACGTAACCTAAAAGATTGTTCAATGTGCATAGGCCGTCAATGTTCTCGGCAAAGCTGGTCCGGATTACACGAGATGATGCTCTGCCAAGCACAATGATCTTTTGGGCAAATCAAAAAATAATTTCGCCCAATGGAGCGTTTTTTATTGTTTGTCTGGTCACCAGTTGCCTATTGTCATGCTCGGACACAGGTAAGTTCAGCGGATGACAAAGAATGTAAATAAGACATAATTTAAAAAGGAGAGAAAGGCCCTAACGGTAGGGAGCAGGGGATTGGACACCTCCTGACACCAACCTGTGCCTGTCCCTAAACTTCCCCAAAACCTTCACGTGCCTAGTCCCTTACTGTCACCTCTATGTACCCTGACTAGTGCACTGGCCTGCAAGGACACCACCCTTGCCACTGCAGATGGTAACACAAAGGGGAAGAGACGAACAGGGGACAGACAAAAAGAAAACTACTCAGCTTAAGCTCTGCTGCTATGCTTCACAACAGCAGAGTAAATGGCACCAGGATAGCAGAACTCCAACAGCAGCAACACCACAGTCACAGGCGAGTTCCACACCCCTAGGTGATCTGCATAGAACAAAAACTCTATAACCAACGATCAGCTGATGGATCATGTGACTATTTAAAGGGAGGTGGAACATCAGCTGATCAGCCTAAAAGACAACTTCTAGCAAGAAACTGACATTAACTCTTGCTGGATTAAAGGGAATGAACAACATTTAAATTTCAGTAGTCCCAGAGCTACCACGAATTCCTTAATGATTCGAGACACCTATTTTGACCGCATGGTTATATTGGGTGTGCTCACTTCATGATAATCATGCACTATAAGTGCCCTTGTATTCTTCCACTGTGTACTTTTGGCTTCAAAACCATAATAAAATTGCCAATTCTCAAAAAATTTGAACTGTAGCAACCAGGTAGCCAGATATTTACAAGATGAAAGGTTTATGCGTGTTAAATCAAGATCTTATCTCTTCGTGTCTGGCCTGAGATTTACAGCTCCTAAAGATGTATTACAATGTGCAGAATCACTCTACTGGAAATTACTGATCATGATTGTGTGGGTTTCCACTCATTCATGGAGGAGTTTGTATATGCGCTTAGTGTTTATAGTATCATTCCCTTAAAATAAAACCTGAATTTTAAGCTTCCACATTCTGCATTTAGAATTCCTAATCCACATTTTTAACATTTTCACCTGCATTCGATAATTCATATATTAATATTGCTATAAAATATGAGCTTTAACAGACCACAACCGAGGTAGCTAAAAAAAATGGTGATTTAGACAAGAAAGTTTATTTTCTGGGAAATACCAAATGCTCAGTGTGACTCAATCGCAGATAAATTATTGCTATGAAAAAACTCAGAACTAAAAATAGGAAAAGAAGTAGACTGCAGTCGATATTCCAGTTCCTGGATGACCCATAGACCATTTGAAGAGAAGAAGTCAACAGTACTCCAAGCATTAGGTATTTATCTACCATGACACAGACATATTATGAACGTTTGGAGTGCAATTCGAGTTCGGTCATTTTCTTGTCTACATAAAGGAGTTAGTGAATAAATACATTTATTCTGCTTAGATCACTCTGCTGAGTGACAAATGACCATGTTGCAATGTCAGGTTAACATATCCTTGGAAAGAAGTACTCCCATCAAAATGTTTATCTTCTTAATATAATGCAATCATATTATATAGCAGTGTGTGCTTATATTTGCTCATTTTGCCCTTTTACCCAGGTAATTCGGTGACAGGACAATTGTGTACAAGATAATTGTGTACGGACTATTGTGTACAGACAATTGTGTACAGGCCAATTGTGTACAATGACAATTGTGTACAAGGCAATTGTGTACAAGGCGATTGCCCTGTACACAATTGTCCTTGTACACAATTGTCCTTGGACACAATTGGCCTGTACACAATTTTCTGTACACAATTGTCCGTACACAATTATCTTGTACACAATTGTCATGGAACCATTGTAAGTACACAGTGCTATATGATATGAGGATTACATTGCAATGATGACATCTTATCCATGATTTATGAGACCACTACATCCAAATACTAGCCTTAGTTTTCATGTGCCATACAGGCAAAAGTTACTGCTGAAGCCAGTGATTGGTGGATGTGAATAATGGATGGGATATTGTAAGGGCAAGACTCGAAGGAACCAATGAAATGGCTCATCTGGAGTGATAGAGTAAAGGAACTTTTGGCATCTGTTGCCAGATGTAAGAACATCATTTAGTGATTTTTTGCTGACAGCACATGGTCCTAGGTGGAAACTATGGGTAAGAACATTGCTTAGCTGGATGTATGTAGTTTTGGCTACCTTAAAGACGTATACATATTACTACTAAGCTAGTGATATACACCTCTTTAATGTAGATCTTTTACACGTTTCTCAACAATAAGTATTTTTTCCACATGGGAGCATCAACTTCATCGGCACTGGCACTTTATGAAATTTTCTGCTATTTTTTGGTCTTCCCATCCACTATATTGACTGTGGTCCCTTTGCTTTATACTTGTGTAATTCAACTATCCACTTTGTCTTATGTGATTCGTGCTACCTCTTTTTGCATTTAAAAATATTTTTTGAATAAGCGTTGATTTTTTTTTTTTTTTTTATCTGGGACAATTCTTGCTCTTTTTCCTCTGCGTTTTCAGTGAATTTTTGCTTGTATGAATAATCAAGGTTGTAACAGCGTTGATTTGTTAAATGTTTTAGCTGAGGGTTTTTTTTATTGACCGGTATAAATAAAAATCCAAAAATATATATCGATAAAAAGGCATCTTCCTTACCCACAAGGCCTATATGTAAACACAATGTAGCTTTCTTCATCAGTACGCTCTATAAAGGTTACACAGGTGTGTTTTTCCCAGTGTCTCATGGCCTGCTTGAACATGGCTCTCTGACTTCCTAGAGGAAATGTAAGATGGAGTAAAAAATTTTTTTATACAAGCCATAATTTAAAAGCAAGAATGAGCAAGTGACACAAGACAGCTGCAATTTTACATCACAGCCAATACATATACTAGGCAATGTATACCTTACGACTTACAATACACAAAGATTACGATGTCTGACTGCTCTACAAATACAAAAGAATCTAGAAGTTTGCAGACAAATGTATTGTTTGTAGATGTGTACAGTAATTTTTGCAGCAAGTAATGGGTCATTGCCATAAGGCTGGCACAAACATTTGAGAGAGGCTGTGGAGTGGGAACACTGGTATAGAAATTCCATTAGAATGTTATTAATGTGTAGGCACTACAATCGAGCCTACACTATTGTGAGCCGTATCTGTAAGGCCGCATTCACACATCACTATTTGGTCCGTATTTTGCATCAGTGTTTACGTGCCAAAACCAGGAGTGGAACTTAGAGAAAAACTATTTGACAGATTGACACCTGTTCTGTGGTTTGGAGACATTCCTGGATTTGGTATAGAAATACGGATCAACAATACAGTTGTATGAATAAAACCCAAGATGGCTTTCTGCATTCCAATTTGAAAGAATCCAGATGGCATGAGGGTAAGACAAGACGAAGAGGCTAGGTTGCAGCTGTGGTGCAGCCATGATGTGGGAGAAAATCAGAGTGGCAATCACCACTGCACTTTTATGATTAACCCATTAGAGCAAAAAGACATTTATGTGAGATCTGGGGCCACCGTGTGTGGAGGGAGTTCAGGAGCTGATCTTCCTCCACATGGCGTCTATGCTGGCATCTGTCTTAGACAGCAGCGAGCAGAGCTGAGCTTCAATTGCTGCTAGTGACCATTTAGATGTCTTTACTTCAATATTGTGGTATTGCAAGCGATCAGACAACCATAGGTTCAATTAATATAGAAAATGTATTAAAAAAAAATTGGCTGGTAAGCAAAGATTAACAAGCAGTAAAAGTTGATTTTGTAGAATAGCTGATAAATATAACAATAACCCCCCCCCCCCCACAAAAAAAAAAAAAAAAAAAACAACATGGAAATTACAAAATACTGCATGGTTTTTAGGGTAAATCAGCTGTTCCCCTACAAAATCAAGCGACTGCATGTTTAACAATTACAAAATAGAAGTGGCTAATTGGCACTATGTTTCATGGCCGCAGCACGGTGGCCTTAATCTGGTCATACGCATTAGGTTGATGTTGGCCGAATGACACTTCAGCCGATCGTTTGGCCGACAGCCATCTCTGCCAACTCTTCCATATACATGAGCACTCTTTTGAACCAGTCCTCCTGTGTTCTCTATGAGAAAGCTGCAAGCCTGACATGTCAGCTGGTGACTTATCTCAGAGAGAACAATGTGATCAGCAGTCTGAAATCGGATATGAGATATCAACATCTCTTCCGACCATGAGCTGTCCATGCACATTACGTTATCTAGAGGCCATACAGTGCCCATACACATTAGAACATCAGCCGAACCCGTTGATATTGGTGGGTTTGGTCGACATTAGTGTAAGGCTAGGTTCGCATTGCGTTAGGGTATTCGTTTAACGGATCCGTTAAACGGATGCACTAACGCTGATGTCATTTTTGACATCCTAAGTGACCTAGCGCTAATGGTATGCGTTAAACGCTAGGTAGCTTTCATGTACCATGAGCTACCTATCGCTAGCCCACTGTTCTATGCACAGCGAACCCAGCCTAACGCTAATGAGTAAGGAGGTCTTTACTCTCATTAGCGCTACTGTAGGTCTGAGAACTTCAAGAACACCGTATTGGAAGTACAACCTCAGAACCATCCATAAGGCATGGTTACACTTTGCTAAATGTGTCTGTTGGAAATACTATTCCCCTGGTATAAATTTTGTATAGGAAAGTCTAGTGGTCTTTTTTTCCAGAGGGTAAAATAAAAATATATATATTATATGCTGGACCGGAATATATTAAACAGATATTCTTGACATTCGCTGAGTGCATGGGGACCTATGAACAGATTCCATGTGCTTGCCAAAAAAATGAACAGTGCACAAGCATCAGAGTATTATATCCAAATAATTTGCTGAGGAAAAGTTCCATAATTAAAGCTTTGGAATTGCACTCTATGAATCTTTTAAGCTCCCAAAATACAGTTATGTCACCTTCCCAGCTACATATAAATGTATACAGGTGTATATAAACATGCACACGCATTTTGTTTCTTATTATGAGAATGTTTTCCTTAGAATTATGCTCTGATCTCAAGTGTATATTACTATGCAGTTTACTGTTCATCAAGTGCTTAAAGAGGCTGAATTCTGTTGTAGGATTAATGATACCAGAATAGATTCCCTCTTAACCTTCATCTTGGCCACACACAGGGATGTGCCGAGTTCCATGTATACAATCATTATATTACTCAAGTCAAAAAGATATCATGACGATCATAAACATATCTTCTTAAAAAATAAAGAAAAGCATAAAAGTCACATTATATTCCTTTTTTTTTTCTTCAGTTTTGATTTTATGGTTGTGGTAACTTTTTTAGGATAGCTCAAGATTAGATCTACATTAATAATGAGAACAGTCTATATACTTGAGAGGGGCCATAAAGAATCACTCCTATGAAATTATTTTTTCTGTAAACCTGACGAAATGTACATGTAATGTAAGTGCGTTCGTAAACTCAGCAATTGAAGTCTTCCTCCGATTTCCAGTGGGGCTTCGGTACTTTTCTCAAATCAATTGACTGCAATTCTGACGTGCCAGATCACACTAGGGTATACAGGTGTGTCTCAGAAAATTAGAATATCATCAAAAAGTTAATTTATTTCAGTTCTTCAATACAAAAAGTGAAACTCATTATATAAAATCATTACAGAGTGATCTATTTCTAGTGTTTATTTCTGTTTATGTTGATGATTATGGCTTACAGCCAATGAAAACCAAAAAGTCATTATCTCAGTAGATTAGAATACTTTATAACACCAGATAGAAAAATGATTTTAAAATCAGAAATGTTGGCCTACTGGAATGGGGTGAAGGGGCTACTAAATAAAGTAAAAAAAGGGGAAAAAAAAGTTTTAATATGAAAAAAACCCAAAAAGTTCAAATCAGCCCTCATTTACGCCATGAAAAATATTATATATACTAGATGGAGGCCCGATGCTATCGCATCGGGAGGGTGGTAATGTCATGATGGGGGCAGGCTTTGCAGCGTTGAGAATCTCTCCCCCCCATGTGCTCACCCACCTATCCACTCGCTCTTTCCCCATGTGCGGACTTCTCCCTTCTGTTCTATCTTTGACTTGTCTACCCCTTGTGCTATCCTGTTATGAGCTCATTTTCTGTTCCACAAGTTGAGAGTTCTCCTTCTGTTCTCCCTCTGGTGGTGACAGGAGGTAGTAAGGTTGGTTTAAGTGGTAGTGATCTGCCACCTGATAAGGAGGATAACGATTGGGGATCTCTGGAGTATCAGACTGGATATAAGACAGCCGACGCCCTATCCTGGTGCTGGTGATTCAGTCTGCTTCTCAGGTCTTGGACTTCAGCTCTCTTCCAGTCTTCTCAAGTTAAGTTTGTTTTTTGCTAATGTTCACACTTGCGCTTGTTGGTCAATTCAGTTTCTTCTGTGGTCAGCCTGCCCCTGCTGTGGCTATGCTGAACTTCCATTCCTACTTATCTGTATTTTCCAATTTGCCTTTTTGTTTCTTATTAGATTGGCCTCTTTTTGCTCTGTTTGATAATATTTCAGAGTGCTGATATAGAGGGAGAAGTCTAGTGACTTCAGGGTTAATCTTGCTATCAGACATGTTGGACATTTTGGTAGGGTTTTTTGGCAGATTGCAGACAGTGGCTTTCCTTTCCTGTCCTTTCTAGTTAGTTGGGCCCCATCGTTTGCTCAGCCTATTTTCCTGCCTTTGTTTGTATTTTCATCTTGTTTCACTGTCAATACATGTGGGGGGCTGTCTTTCCTTTGGGGTCAGCTCTGGGGCAGTTAGTTTTCCTCTTTTCCTGCTTCAGGCTTATGTAGCTCTCCGGTTGTGACGAGGCATCTAGGACCATCGTAGGAACGCTCCACGACTGCTGCTAGTTGTGTGGTTAAGATCAGGGATCTGCAATCTGCATAGTTACCAACCTCTCTGGTTTTCTGAGACTTAGCTTGTTGTTTTTTTTTCCTCCTCGGTGACCCATTCATAACACTATCCCCCTTGTCTGCTGTCTCTCTCCTTCCTGTGTTCTCCCCTCATGTGCTGTCCAGTTTGAGCTGTCTACCCCCTGTGCTCTGTCTCTCTCACCCCTGTGCGCTTTCTCTCTCCCCCATCTGCTGTCTTCTCCTCTCATGTCATCTCTTGTTTGACTTGTATACCTCATCACTAAACAGTCAGTGCAGAGCATGTTAGGAGGAATTTCTATTTAAAGGGCTTTTCCTGTGAACAAAAGTTCATTTTAAAAATTGTCTGTGTCTGGCCATGTACAGAACATACCACAGCTCCTGGGCAAGGGAGGAAGCAAAAGACAATACTGACATTACAGCAGGAGATCGCAGAGGATAAATTTTGTGAGGTAAAATATTGTTTAAAAACAGTCAGTGAATTATTTTAGCTCACAAAATGAATCCCTTTAATGTGACCGACTTCCTCTGCCTGTAGACAACATCACGTATCTGCCGCCGGGATCAGTCGAATGATTCACTGCGCTTGCGCGTAATTCGCGCATAAGCAGTGTGACGGTGTTCCACTGGAGGTACCGTGCAAGAGGCTGCGTGAGTGTGTGAGAGTGTGTGAGATTGTAAGTGTGTGTGTCTATATGAGTGAATGTGAGAGTGTGAGTGAGTGAGAGTCAGGGTGTGAGTGTGAATGTGAGAGAGTGAGACTGTAAGAGTGAGAGTGTGTGAGTGTATGTGTTAGGTGTCAGGTGTCGGGTGTCGGGTTCCTGTCACTGCACAGCAGGAATCCCGAGCCTTGCCTTTGGCGGTCTCCCATTCCTCTCTGGCCACAGAGGAGGTTGCTCAGCAGACTCGTCGATCCCGGTGCTCTGCTCAGACTAGCACTGTGAGTTTGGTTGCTGCTGCTGCCACCTCTGGTCCAGCTATAGCAACGCATGCTGGTCAGCAGCAAGCTACTCCAGGGACTAAGTCCTACTTTTGGGTCTACTGAGAATGCCTGTGGGATGATCTCTCATTGGAGATCGGAGGTCACATGATCAGGTCCTTCTCTAGCTCGGATTGGACCATCAGGAAGGTCCCGGAAGGACGCGGCTATAAAAGGTTTCCATGGCTGCTCAGCCATGCGCTAGTATACATAGCATTTGGTAGAGATGTGTGTTGATGGATGCTTGTGAAACGCTGACTGACTTATTATGAAACCCCTTCCCTTTGATACGCATGTTGGTAGGGTTAGAGTTTGCAGTCAGCGCCGAGTTGTGGCACTGCCTAACGCTGCAGTGCGCCCTGCTCCTCACACATGCTAGCACCAGTGTGCACCATGCTTTAAGGCACCACTGTACCGCATCTACTGCAGCGCCTGTCAGAGCGGTGCCGTGCGTACTTCTGTACCATTAGAGTGTGCTTTATAGCCCTGAGTCTAGGTTGGTTAGTGGCGTCCGCCAGTACGGCACTGCATGCATGTCAGTGCAGTTTTCTGTTAGTTTAGCTTCTACCTGGACATCTTTGGGGCTGAGTCCTGAGATTGTACACTAGTGCTCACTCCGCCGAGTCCTGTGACGTTAACAGGCTTCGGCATTTGTTACAGCGGCTCTGTGAAGCAACAGAGTTCGCTCCCGTACACACCGGGTCAGCAGTTAATCAGCCGGTGTGTTGTTAGTACTCTGCCATTACTGAGCAGCAGTTTTCCCATCTTTGCACGGTGGACCCTGGGTTGCAATCACACTTTCTTATATTTTATATTTAGTGTGATCCGCAACCCTAACAGTATGAGTGTGTGCGAGAGTGTGTCTAAGTGCGAGAGTGTGTGCGAGAGTGTGTCTGAGTGCGAGAGTGTGTGCGAGAGTGTGTCTGAGTGCGAGAGTGTGTGCGAGAGTGTGTCTGAGTGCGAGAGTGTGTGCGAGAGTGTGTCTGAGTGCGAGAGTGTGTGCGAGAGTGTGTCTGAGTGCGAGAGTGTGTGCGAGAGTGTGTCTGAGTGCGAGAGTGTGTGCGAGAGTGTGTCTGAGTGCGAGAGTGTGTGCGAGAGTGTGTCTGAGTGCGAGAGTGTGTGCGAGAGTGTGTCTGAGTGCGAGAGTGTGTGCGAGAGTGTGTCTGAGTGCGAGAGTGTGTGCGAGAGTGTGTCTGAGTGCGAGAGTGTGTGCGAGAGTGTGTCTGAGTGCAAGAGTGTGTGCGAGAGTGTGTCTGAGTGCGAGAGTGTGTGCGAGAGTGTGTCTGAGTGCGAGAGTGTGTGCGAGAGTGTGTCTGAGTGCGGGAGTGTGTGCGAGAGTGTGTGCGAGAGTGTGTGCGAGAGTGTGTGCGAGAGTGTGTGCGAGAGTGTGTGCGAGAGTGTGTGCGAGAGTGTGTGCGAGAGTGTGTGCGAGAGTGTGTGCGAGAGTGTGTGCGAGAGTGTGTGCGAGAGTGTGTGCGAGAGTGCGTCTGAGTGTGAGTGTGTCTGAGAGTGAGTGTGAGAGTGTCTGAGTTTGAGAGTGTGAGTGTGACTGTATGAGTGTGAGTGAGTGTGCGAGTGTATGAGTGTGACTGAGTGCGAGTATGAGTGTGAGTGAGTGTGAGTGCGTGAGAATGTGTGAGAGTGTGTGTGAGTGAGGCTAGTTTCACACTAGCGTTTATGAGCGCAGCGACGGCCTGCGCACGGCCGCCGCTAAGCCCTGCCCCCTGCCGCGCCCCCGCCGGTAGCTCCGCCCACCGGCGCATGACGCTGCATGCGCCCTGCGTCCCCTATCTTTATCACAGGGGGCGCAGGCCGTGCGCAATATGCGTTTGGCAGCGCATGCGCCTTTTTGACGGTGCGCCGACGCAACCAAACTGCAGCAGGGTGCGTTTGGCGCAGGTCAGCGCACCGTCAAAAGGACGCATGCGCCGCCAAACGCATACTGCGCACGGCCTGCGCCCCCTGTGATAAAGATAGGGGACGCAGGGCGCATGCAGCGTCATGCGCCGGTGGGCGGAGCTACCGGCGGAGGCGCGGCAGGGGGCGGGGCTTAGCGGCAGGCCGTGAAACTAGCCTGAGTGTGTGTGTGGTGCATATAGTGTGTGTGTGAGTGTGAGTGTGAGTGTGTGTGAGACGGTGTCCCGCTGGTGGTACCGCACAATAGGTTGGTACCTGCAGCAGTTTCCATATTGAGACACCCATCACTTGGGTATCCCAATATGGCGGTCGGTGAACTTCCACTTCCTCCACTTGGAATTCTGGGATACGGTGACATCTGGACAGAACAGGAAATGAAAACATTACAAGGCAATTATATAAACAGATATTTGGTATCGCTGCGTTAAGAAATGTCTTATCTAGCAAAATATAAAATAAATTAGTCCAACCACTAAACAGTGCAACGAGACCAAAAAAAAAAAATCGGAAAGCCAAAATCATGTTTTTTTGGTCACAGCAACAATGCAATAAAATGCAATAAGAGGTGATCAAAATAGCATATTTACCCCAAAATGGTGTCAATAAAAACATCAGCTCAGAGCACAAAAAATAAATCAGCCAGCTTCAGATGCTGAAAAATGAAAACGTTATGCTCCTTGGTAAATGGTGACAAAAGCAAAAACTTTTTTTTGTACAAATTTTTTTTTCACTACTTGTAAAAGAAATAAATTATACATGTTTAGTATCTGCATAGTATCTGCACTTGTACTGACCTGGAGAATCATAGTGGCAGGTCAGTTTTACCATAATAGTGAAAATGAGAAATTAAAAAAAAAAAAGCAGAAAACAATTGTGGAATTGCACTTTTTTTTGCAATTTCACAGCACTTGGATTTTTTCCCCCATTTTCCAGTACATATGGCAACATGAAGGGTGCCATTCAAAAGTCCATCTCATCCCAGAAAAAAAACGAACGGTCATTCGGCTTTATTGACTGAAATATAAAAAAGCTGTGGACCTTGGAAGAAGGGGAGAAAAATGAAAAAACAGAAAATGGCCTGTGGGTGAAGGGGTTAATCAAAATATTGTTTACACCAATATTAGAACCATACACTACTGAAGGTCCATTTACATGGAATGACCAGCGGCACGTTATAACTGCTGATTGGTAAACTTTTACCAGTCGGCGCTTGTTTAAATGTCTGTTTACACAAACCAAAGTAAACAATGCATACTGAGCAATTTATACTAGGCTACGATAGTACTTGGTAACGCGAGTCCTGTTTACACAGGATGATGGACCACTAAGAACGACGATATTTTGTGCTGCACAAAAGAACATTTCAGCCAATGAACAAGCATTTTATTCATTCATTGGATGATCGGTAGACTGTTTGCACGGCAAGATAATCGTGAAATGAGAATGTTTAACATTGTTGGTTCATGATTATCTTGCAGTGTAAATGCCCCTTAGGCCACATATAACGAACCTCTGCTGGCTGCTTTCTCTCTCTGCTAACCCACACAAAAAGAACACTTGACTCATCCGAACTCTCCTTTGATCTCTACAAGAGAGACACTGAGAGACCTCTGGGCAGCGGCTTATTTCCAGTGAGAACAGAAGGACACTTCTGTCATCAGGAAGGTCCCTTCTGTACCCCAGCATCATTTGTCACAGGAAAGCCAGGAGGCCCCCATGTACTTAAGCTGGCTTTCAGACAACCACGCTGATACCAGCACAGGTTGACAACTTTAGTCTAACGTGTATGGGAACCTGTAATGCTGAATAATGGAAAAAACGCAATGGGGTAACACTTTCCCCGCAATGCTTTTGATCTCTATAATAACAAACCATGAGTATTAACAAAAGAATGCATCTTACCAGTGAAGTTGCCTCCAATAATATATGGAATAACTCCCCCAGGCCATATTCTTTCTGTTCGTGAGGTAGCAGCTCTGGGAATTCTTCTCTTCTCACTTTTCCCTGAGGTTTTCAGATCTGCTTTTTCACCGGTTGCATTTATGCGCTCATTTCCTGTGGATTCAAATATCCATGTGTTAAACACAATGAGTGTGTATGGCACGATTAATGTGGCTTTAAAATACTATCATGCTGCTTTAAAAGGCTTATATAAATAGTTGGAATACCAGAGCCAAATCTTCTTATCCTGTCTATAAGCTGATAGAGTGCTCCTCTTTTTTTTGAAAGATCATGCTCTTCAAGGCCACCTTGAAAACATAAGAAAATATGTTACTTGCGATCATCAACAGTATTGCCAAACTACAAAAGCTATACACTAGACTTATAAGGAAAGCTCGCTTAGCTCAAGTCATTTTTAATCTGATTTCTAGAGCCTCAGCCAAGAACTCTTTTTTTTTTTTTTTTTACCACTAAACAAGTCACGACAATGACATCATCAAATTATTATCTAAAGTGTCTCTGCTCCTTGTGACCTTCACATCTTTTGTGAAATATTGATTGGCAGCCAGATGCACTGCTTTCATCTAGATTGCATACTGCTGACTGTTTTCATCTTCTGGTAATTAATTTTTCCCAACAAAAGGCTATTATGCGATCTAAAAAAAGGACACCCAAAACTGCAGTCAACAAACGTTTTTTAAAAACCTTTATTGGGTTTGAAATGGATATGAAAAACCACATCCTTAAATCACACTAGAACAGCAAGCTCTAAGGTTGTGGCGTCTTGTAATAAGATCTCAGAGGCATTCCCTGCATTGCGTTATAATCAATAGCACCGAGCTTCTCTGATACAACTAAAAATGCCAACAAAGGAAAACACAGATATTGGTTACTCTACAAATTAATAAAAATGGGTCATGAAAAATATATAGAAACAGCAATAATGGATTCTAGTTTGCGCAGTCCAATTACTCTTCCATGAGTAATGGAATGGAACTCACAAAACAATAAGGTTTATAAGGTCTGGGAAACAAGATAATGGCCACGTAACATTGAAAGGTGGGAGAGAATACAAAAAAGTGAGAAAGTAATCTTGACTTATCCCAAAGTTATTTCTAGCCACAACTTTAACCAAAATTTTCTTTTTGCCTAAAAGTGGCCATACACACTAGTTAGCAAGACTAAACAACCATTTGGCAAGAAATTGGAAGATAATTGGACAATAGACTCAAATCTATAAATACTAGACAATATTACATATATTTGCAACAAAAAGAGGGAAAATAAATCAACTTATTAACAGGCATAACTAAATTACTTATCATTATTCATTTATACAGTGGGGCAAAAAAGTATTTAGTCAGTCAGCAATAGTGCAAGTTCCACCACTTAAAAAGATGAGAGGCGTCTGTAATTTACATCATAGGTAGACCTCAACTATGGGAGACAAACTGAGAAAAAAAAATCCAGAAAATCACATTGTCTGTTTTTTTTTCATTTTATTTGCATATTATGGTGGAAAATAAGTATTTGGTCAGAAACAAAATTTCATCTCAATACTTTGTGATATATCCTTTGTTGGCAATGACAGAGGTCAAACGTTTTCTGTAAGTCTTCACAAGGTTGCCACACACTGTTGTTGGTATGTTGGCCCATTCCTCCATGCAGATCTCCTCTAGAGCAGTGATGTTTTTGGCTTTTCGCTTGGCAACACGGACTTTCAACTCCCTCCAAAGGTTTTCTATAGGGTTGAGATATGGAGACTGGCTAGGCCACTCCAGGACCTTGAAATGCTTCTTACGAAGCCACTCCTTCGTTGCCTGGCGGTGTGCTTTGGATCATTGTCATGTTGAAAGACCCAGCCACGTTTCATCATCAATGCCCTTGCTGATGGAAGGAGGTTTGCACTCAAAATCTCACGATACATGGCCCCATTCATTCTTTCATGTACCCGGATCAGTCGTCCTGGCCCCTTTGCAGAGAAACAGCCCCAAAGCATGATGTTTCCACCACCATGCTTTACAGTAGGTATGGTGTTTGATGGATGCAACTCAGTATTCTTTTTCCTCCAAACACGACAAGTTGTGTTTCTACCAAACAGTTCCAGTTTGGTTTCATCAGACCATAGGACATTCTCCCAAAACTCCTCTGGATCATCCAAATGCTCTCTAGCAAACTTCAGACGGGCCCGGACATGTACAGGCTTAAGCAGTGGGACACGTCTGGCACTGCAGGATCTGAGTCCATGGTGGCATAGTGTGTTACTTATGGTAGGCCTTGTTACATTGGTCCCAGCTCTCTGCAGTTCATTCACTAGGTCCCCCCGCGTGGTTCTGGGATTTTTGCTCACCGTTCTTGTGATCATTCTGACCCCACGGGGTGGGATTTTGCTTGGAGCACCAGATCGAGGGAGATTATCAGTGGTCTTGTATGTCTTCCATTTTCTAATTAATACTCCAAGCTGGTTGGCTATTGCAGATTCAGTCTTCCCAGCCTGGTGCAGGGCTACAATTTTGTTTCTGGTGTCCTTTGACAGCTCTTTGGTCTTCACCATAGTGGAGTTTGGAGTCAGACTGTTTGAGGGTGTGCACAGGTGTCTTTTTATACTGATAAGTTTAAACAGGTGCCATTACTACAGGTAATGAGTGGAGGAAAGAGGAGACTCTTAAAGAAGAAGTTACAGGTCTGTGAGAGCCAGAAATCTTGATTGCTTGTTTCTGACCAAATACTTATTTTCCACCATAATATGCAAATAAAATGAAAAAAAAAACAGACAATGTGATTTTCTGGATTTTTTTTTCCTCAGTTTGTCTCCCATAGTTGAGGTCTACCTATGATGTAAATTACAGACGCCTCTCATCTTTTTAAGTGGTGGAACTTGCACTATTGCTGACTGACTAAATACTTTTTTGCCCCACTGTATAGCACCATTGGTTCCATGGTGCTGTATATGAGATTTGGTTACATCAAAATACAAATATCACTTACAGTAGACAAACTAATAAAGGCAGACTGGTAAAGAGGAGAGGACCCTGCCCTTGGGGGCTTACATTCTACAGGATGATAAGGAAGGAGACAGTAGGTTGGGGGTTGCAGCAGCTCCGGTGGTGTTGAGGTGGCAGCGTGGTTATTGCAGGTTGTAGGCCTTCTTAGAGATGGGTTTTCAAGTTCTGTCTGAAGAATCCAAATGTGGTAGATAATCGGACATGTTGGAGCAAGGATTCCAGAGGATGAGGGATATTCTGGAAAAGTCTTGGAGGCAATTGGGTGAGGAGAAAATAAGTGTAGATGAGAGAAGGAAGTGTTGGGAGGCCCAGAGATTACGTGAGGGAAGATATTGGGAGATTAGTTCGGAGATATAGGGAGGAGAAAGGTTATGGATGGCTTTGTAGGTCTTTGTTAAATAGTTTAAATACACTCACTGGCCACTTTATTAGGTACACCTGTCCAACTGTGTGTTAAGACTTAATTTCTAATCAGCCAATCACATGGCGGCAACTCAGTGCATTTAGGCATGTAGACATGGTCAAGACAATCTCCTGCAGTTCAAACCGAGCATCAGTATGGGGAAGAAAGGTGATTTGAGTGCCTTTGAACGTGGCATGATTGTTGGTGCCAGAAGGGCTGGTCTGAGAATTTCAGAAACTGCTGATCTACTGGGATTTTCACGCACAACCATCTCTAGCGTTTACAGAGAATGGTCCGAAAAAGAAAAAAAATCCAGTGAGCGGCAGTTCTGTGGCCGGAAATGCCATGTTGATGCCAGAGGTCAGAGGAGAATGGGCAGACTGGTTCGAGCTGATAGAAAGGCAACAGTGACTCAAATTGCCACCCGTTACAACCAAGGTAGGCAGAAGAGCATCTCTGAACGCACAGTGCGTCGAACTTTGAGGCAGATGGGCTACAGCAGTAGAAGACCACACTGGGTACCACTCCTCTCAGCTAAGAACAGGAAACTGAGGCTACAATTTGCACAAGCTCATCGAAATTGGACAGTAGAAGATTGGAAAAACGTTGCCTGGTCTGATGAGTCTCGATTTCTGCTGCGACATTCGGATGGTAGGGTCAGAATTTGGCGTAAACAACATGAAAGCATGGATCCATCCTGCCTTGTATCAACGGTTCAGGCTGGTGGTGGTGGTGTCATGGTGTGGGGAATTTTTTCTGGGCACTCTTTGGGCCCCTTGGTACCAATTGAGCATCGTTGCAACGCCACAGCCTACCTGAGTATTGTTGCTGACCATGTCCATCCCTTTATGACCACAATGTACCCAACATCTGATGGCTACTTTCAGCAGGATAATGCGCCATGTCATAAAGCTCGAATCATCTCAGATTGGTTTCTTGAACATGACAATGAGTTTACTGTACTCAAATGGCCTCCTCAGTCACCAGATCTCAATCCAATAGAGCATCTTTGGGATGTGGTGGAACGGGAGATTCGCATCAGGGATGTGCAGCCGACAAATCTGCGCCAACTGTGTGATGCCATCATGTCAATATGGTCCAAAATCTCTGAGGAATGCTTCCAGCACCTTGTTGAATCTCTGCCACGAAGAATTGAGGCAGTTCTGAAGGCAAAAGGGGGTCCAACCCCTTACTAGCATGGTGTACCTAATAAAGTGGCCAGTGAGTGTATATACAGTGCCTACAAGTAGTATTCAACCCCCTGCAGATTTAGCAGGTTTGGTAAGATGCAAATAAGTTAGAGCCTTCAAACTTCACACAAGAGCAGGATTAATTAACAGATGCATAAATCTTACAAACCAAAAAGTTATGTTGCTCAGTTAAATTTTAATACATTTTAAACATACAAGTGTGGGTCAATTATTATTCAACCCCTAGGTTTAATATTTTGTGGAATAACCCTTGTTTGCAATTACAGCTAATAATCGTCTTTTATAAGACCTGATCAGGCCGGCACAGGTCTCTGGAGTTATCTTGGCCCACTCCTCAATGCAGATCTTCTCCAAGTTATCTAGGTTCTTTGGGTGTCTCATGTGGACTTTAATCTTGAGCTCCTTCCACAAGTTTTCAATTGGGTTAAGGTCAGGAGACTGACTAGGCCAATCCAACACCTTGATTTTTTGCCTCTTGAACCAGGCCTTGGTTTTCTTGGCTGTGTGCTTTGGGTCGTTGTCTTGTTGGAAGATGAAATGACTACCCATCTTAAGATCCTTGATGGAGGAGCGGAGGTTCTTGGCCAAAATCTCCAGGTAGGCCGTGCTATCCATCTTCCCATGGATGCGGACCAGATGGCCAGGCCCCTTGGCTGAGAAACAGCCACACAGCATGATGCTGCCACCACCATGCTTGACTGTAGGGATGGTATTCTTGGGGTCGTATGCAGTGCCATCCAGTCTCCAAACATCACGTGTGTGGTTGGCACCAAAGATCTCGATCTTGGTCTCATCAGACCAGAGAACCTTGAACCAGTCTGTCTCAGAGTCCTCCAAGTGATCATGAGCAAACTGTAGACGAGCCTTGACATGACGCTTTGAAAGTAAAGGTACCTTACGGGCTCGTCTGGAACGGAGACCATTGCGGTGGAGTACGTTACTTATGGTATTGACTGAAACCAATGTCCCCACTGCCATGAGATCATTCCGGAGCTCCTTCCTTGTTGTCCTTGGGTTAGCCTTGACTCTTCGGACAAGCCTGGCCTCGGCACGGGAGGAAACTTTCAAAGGCTGTCCAGGCCGTGGAAGGCTAACGGTAGTTCCATAAGCCTTCCACTTCCGGATGATGCTCCCAACAGTGGAGACAGGTAGGCCCAACTCCTTGGAAAGGGTTTTGTACCCCTTGCCAGCCTTGTGACCCTCCACGATCTTGTCTCTGATGGCCTTGGAATGCTCCTTTGTCTTTCCCATGTTGACCATGTATGAGTGCTGTTCACAAGTTTGGGGAGGGTCTTAAATAGTCAGAAAAGGCTGGAAAAAGAGATAATTAATCCAAACATGTGAAGCTCATTGTTCTTTGTGCCTGAAATACTTCTTAATACTTTAGGGGAACCAAACAGAATTCTGGTGGTTTGAGGGGTTGAATAATAAATGACCCTCTGAATAAACTTTTCACAATTTTAAAAAAAATTAAACAAAGAAATAACATTCTTTTTTGCTGCAGTGCATTTCACACTTCCAGGCTGATCTACAGTCCAAATGTCACAATGCCAAGTTAATTCCGAATGTGTAAACCTGCTAAATCTGCAGGGGGTTGAATACTACTTGTAGGCACTGTATATAGTATGGAGGGAATGAACCTTTTGGAAATCTCTATAGTTCTGAAATGCTTACCAATAAAACATGGTCTGATGTTCATCCAAATCACAATTATAGACCATCTACGTAAAATAACAACGTATGTAGCAAAGACAGGTTGGCTAGGGTTAAATTCTAGCTCTAATGGCTATGATTATTTGCATCTTGTTGGCTCTGCATGTAACCAGGCTAGTTGATCATCCAAATTAGTCCGCTAGGGAAGGCTAACCAGACTGGATGTGCCTTGGAGCTGAAGAGAAAGAGGATGGATTTTTTTTCAGAGAAGAGTCTGCCTAGGCAGTGAGCACAAAACTTCAAGTATAACTGGTAGTATTGGGCCTAGTGGCCAGTGTCAAGACTTCTGATATTTTTGTTTCATAGATAGAAGGAGTGCTTACATTTCCGTGCCTTAAAGGTCTGATATGTGCGTTACATACACATTTGTTGAGCGTGAAAATTGCTTCAAGACAATTAGCTAAAAGGTAGGTGAGAAGTGCAGATTACAGAAGAATGGAGCAAGATGCTAGAGTCCCACTACATTGTTTTCCTGCTGTGAGCAATAAGCAATATGTTTTCATTTTTTGATCAATGCCATTTGTCTCCTCAACAATTCCATACATTCTTATATGGAAAATAGAAAAAAAAAACACAATTATCATATATTAAAAGGAAAATTCTGCCAACATATAAACCTGACAAACAATAGGTAATTGTCTGATTTCCTCTAAGGTAAACGATTATACCAGTAAACTATTAAAAAATGGCATTAAACCAGATTACTTTTCCTCCTCACTCTGTGGAATGTTCTGGACATGGACAGTGCAACTCTGTGGGATTAGTTTGGTTAGATTGTGCTGGTCTATAATTGTAATTTAGATAACACTGGCCGATAATCGGGAACGAGCATTCCTAGAAACAGGCTATTAAATCTCTGGGCAGACGAGCAAAATGCTCATTTATAAGGTGATATGATTTTTAAGTTTACTTAAAAATCATTATTCTTGAGAGCACATTGTTTTGTGTAGACAGGACATGTGCTGCCGAGGAGAACGATACTTTACGTGCAAAGTGCAATCAAATTAACAATTGTTCTATTCACATGAAAAAGTACGACCAGCCTGTTTAAACAAGCTATTAAACAATTGCCCTGTAATAAATGCAGCCTTACTTTTTTTGCAACTATACAGAGACTTAGCGAGGATGAAAAATGACAGATGTTTGAGCACAGCTAGATCACATTGGCTCAGAAGTATTTCTGAACCTAGCAAATTCAATTATGAATAAAAACATAGAGATAATGCAATTTTATGAGATCACACATTTCTTGCCCTAACAAAATGTGATTCGTTACACATATTTATACCTTTTATGGCTGATGTTTTCTCAGCAAATATTTAAGACCAATGACTTCTCTGAACTGTTTTTCAGCGCAGAAATTAAATCTCGGAACTGGTGTCTCGCCTGTCAATCAATCTTATAGAGATAATTCAATAGAATAACAGCACACAACTGTTAATTTTGGGAAAATATGTGTGCAGTCTTCTGGGAATTTCTAGCGACTACAAAATAATAATTCTTACAGGCGTGTTTCTGGTCTACATAAAAAAAAAAAAAATCACTGAATTCTTGGTAGCAAAAGCATTCAAGTCATCCAAGGTTTCATTTGTTTTACAGAAGCAGAAGGCTTTATCATTATACTTGCCTTTCTCCAGTTTTGTAATCTTCACAATTATGTAAGATTTGCTCTAATCAATTCATTTTGGAAACCAAAGATGGTCACAAGTCAGGAGCAGGCAGACAAAAGAGGACCCTGTGCAAGAACAGAATATGGGCCCTTCGCAGTTCTATAGATCATAATGTACAATTCCATCTCCCTTGGAGGTACAAGTGGGCTCCCTTACCACTTGGACCCCTGAGCAGCTGAATAGGTTGCACCAATGGTATGTCTGCGCATGCTACAGTCATGACATATGAGTATGCTAAATAATACAACCCCTAAATAACGTATTTTAATGAGGTAGAAGAAACAAGAGGCTGCCAGACATTGCTACTTATCTCAAAGGGGAACCAAGGAACAAATATCTAGCTCAAGTCAGATGATTGTTAACCCTCAAACCATGTGGATGACAAACATTGTTCCAAAGAGTTCCAAGTCTGTCCACAGGTTGTTTGTGATACTTTAGCTCATCTGAATTTGCTTCAAGCATCACTGCAGCATTTTTTTTCTATTTCAGCGCTGGAGTGATCCTACTAACCTAAGGTTCCTGCAGCTAATATACTTGCAGCCTGCTGTTGTCAGCTCCTCTTGGCGCCATCTTGTGCCCTCAACTTCTAAATGAATGGAAGGCAGAAGTAATGGTCACAACATCTCAATGCAAGTTTCTGAGAGCCAGGTCACAAACTGCTGGAGACCGACCAGAACAGCGCTGATAAAAGATGAAGACGACAGGCAAGTATGAGACTAGGGACAGGGTACTTACATTAGTAGCACCACTTCAGGGCTGCAAGGGAAAAAAAAACACTGGAGTGGTGTTTTTGGTGAAGCTGATTTAGATCTTATTCCTGTGAAACCCCTAGCTGTTCACTGCCATAATGACAGCAGCAACCAACAGCAGGAGAAGAATGGTTTGACAAGTCAAAACTGCAGCCTTTTCATTACGTCAGAGTCAAGCTTCTTGACTTGGATGGAATGAGAAGGAAACAGTCACTAAGTTGCCGCAGATTGACTGTAGTCATCACATGGCAATCCGACAGTCTGGAGGTGAACACAGCTGCGAAAAGGAAGGCATGGCACTGCTCATGGAAGTCAGTACAGTTTTTATTCCTTATTCTTATTATACCCCCTTAGCCAAATGAGCAGGACAAGAGAAGAAAAATCCAATTCTCACACATTCTCCAGACTACTGCCTGTTGAATACAGGCCATCATTGACGATTCCATTATGTTTAGAAGCATTTCTGTTAAAAGATTATGAGAAATACAAATTTCTTGTTTCGTCCCTGTCAGTAGATATCAAATAATGTATAATGGAAGGTGAATGAAAATCCTTTTATAGAAGAATTGATTCACTATAGAAGGCAAAGTTATGACATTCTTGAAGAAAGGCAAATCTGTGCTTTATAATAATTTAATACATCAGGGCCAGACTGCCATCTAAAAATGTTGTCAAATTCCTATGGACAAGTGTAGGCAATAGGCAACTCCTGGTCTGAATTTCAACCCATGTCTGCTGAATCTTTTTTTTTTTTTTTTTTTTTTTTTAAACCATTTAAAAATTTAGAAGGCTTATGTATTTATTGACCTTTATGAAAGCAATTATACCTGGAGATCAATGAGGAGTCCACATGTTTTCCTCGTAACTAGTATATGATATAATTAGTTCTGGCAGGAAAATGACAAAGTTGTAATTGCTACAAAAGAGTATGTTACCATGCGTGAAGAAGGTATCATTATACACTTAATAATGGGTCTGTCTAAGGGAATAATCATGCATCATCAAAAGTTTTCTATCATTAAGATAGCATTCACGTAGGTGAAAGTGTCAACGAAAAACTATTTAAATAAATTACACTATATTCTCCTTAAGATGTGACTTGCTGTAGGTTCTTACTGTATTTGAAGGTCTCCATTTTTTTACTATATAACTTAGAATTATAAAACAAAAATAATCTATTTTTAATCCCACTATAAAGCTGTCCTTTGGATCTATAGTTATGTATCTTGCTTCTTAGGGTTCACTTAGACAGGCCTATAAGGGAATGAATGTTTCTCAGTTTCCCAATTATTGGCATGTCTAAACAGGCTGGCAATTACATGATGAACAAGCAAAATTATTTGCTCGTCAGGCAAGCTGATTTTTAAGCAAGCTTAAAAAAAATAGTTCTTGACATTATATAATCCTTTGTAAAAAGGACAAGTGATACTGAGAACATTCATGACTATTTATTTATTTTTTTTACCATTGACTTAAGAATAGGCAAGTAGTTGCAAACTATTTGCCTGTTGTACCCAACACCGATAACTGCCGGCTATTCAGCAGCTTGACTGATGTCACATAGACAGAGCAATGGCATTTCTTTCATTCTGCTCTGTTGACAGGACGTGACAGCCAATGTCACACTAATTGTTAGCCGGCTCACCGCTGCTTATCTGCATTGTCAATCAGCATGACGATGGCAGTCACACCCCGTTGACAAAGTAGTTTGGAATTGGGTTGCTCTGTTGACGTTGAGCAGCTCATTCACTGGCAGGAGCAGTCGGTGACCACTCTGAGTTGGCGTTGTGTAGAACAGGCAGGAAGTTGCCTCTGCCTGTACTACCATCATGTTAGTTTTTAGGCCAATAGTAAAAAAATATACAATAGTCCTAGACAACTCCTTTAACAATTGTTCTGTGTATATGGAAGTGAAGTCATCTGATCTAAACAAGCATATAGCCGATTGGCTATTAACATCTGAAGTCGGCTAGTTTAAGTGTGTCCTGAGGCAAGCTTCACAATCCTAACACAACCCTTTGTAATAACACCTCATACCTCAGCTGAGGCATTTGGAATAATTTTTCACGTAATAGAACTATGAGCAGAGAAGCAGAAATATATTTGTTAGCAGGCGAGACTGTTCTGTTTTGTTCTAGACATATCTGTTACCGACAAAAAGATCGCAGTCCAAAAAAAGGAGGATGTTAATTATAAATTGACCATGCACTACAGTACTCGTATAACTCCAAGCTATAAAAGTGACACATCCACAATCTAATAAAATGCAAAAGCATGCATCTTTCAAACCAGAAATAGTTGGCAATACATATTACTGTAAGGAGGCCATACACTACAGCGTAAACAAAAGTCAAAGCATCCTGAATATTACATGTATCACTGTAGATACTTAGGGTACCGTTACACTTAGCGATGCACCAGCGATCCCGACAACTATATGGATCGCTGGTGCATCGCTAAGTGGTCGCTAGTGAGCTGCCACACAGGCAGATCTCACCAGCGACATCGCAGGGGTCGGGGGTCACTACTTACCTGTCAGACGAGGCGATCCTGACGTCCTCCCGCCCGCGTCCACGTGTCGCTCGTCGGCGCCACAGGAGGCCCAGCAGGAAGCGCCCGACGAGAAATGGTCCAGGAGCTTCTCGCGCGATCAGCGATTACCAGTGGGGGAGCGGTCGGAGGCAAGTATCAAATGTAGCGATATCGCTAGCAATATCGCTGCTACGTCACAAAAACCAGTGACGTTACAGCGATATTGCTATGTGTAACGGGGGCTTTACCCATGTTAGATCACACACTATACATTGCTGCTGCCCCACACATCTGTGCAGCGACAGTAATGGAGGAGGGGAGTAATTAGCAGGAATCTGATTAGCTGTTACAAGCAAAACATACTTTAAATTAGAAAAATGAAAAAAAAAAATAAAAAAAAATGCATGAACCTCATTACGCTACTTTTGTATTTTTTAAGTTTACGCCTTGACATTAAAGACAATAAACTAAAACAACTAAAACTACCTTTACAAGTCTTTGCTGTTTAACTGGACAAAAGCTAATAAACACCATAGTTTAGGGAGGATCACAAACCTGCAAGTGATTTATAGAGTCAGTTAAGTTTAAAATTGTTTATGACTTTTAAAAATAGTTCAAATCTGTCTACATTAGAGCTGGCTTCTCCGTGATGCTTTCAAGAATACCTGGCTATTTTGTTCACAAACACCAAGGTCCTGATTCATCAAAGCTTTTACACCAGAAAACAGGCAGAAAAAGCCTTAAAGAAAACCTTTCAGTGCAATTTTGCAATGTGAGGACCTGGCTGTAATGGTGCTGTAGTACTGATTACACAGATACCTTTAGTGAAGAAATCTGCTTTGTGATTCTTCTGTAATTGTAAGGGGGTTACAGTAGCCATCCTAAACCCCTGAGCATGTCCCCTGGTCTATAGTGTAAATACTGTATATGTATAGTTATATTTCATTCCTCTGTATGTGTAAATGTGTTGTAATATATGTATCATACAGGAACAGTGTACTATTAGTGTTAGTTCACTAGATGTAGATAGGGAGCCTAATATAGGCTTGATAAGAGTGTAAATAGTTAACTGTAGGAGGGGTCACTGTGGTTAGAGGAAGGGAGCTTCCCGAATACAGGTAGAAGGATGAGGACGCCCATAGAGCTCGGGTGGGCTAATAGCCTGGGCAACTTAGATACCCCGTAACGTTTTGTTCAAGCAAGAGCCCAGATGTCCAGAGCGAGTGGGACAGTACAGTCACAGCTGCAGGAGCTACAAGTGTGTAAGCTACAGGAGAAGACCGCTCACCATGTGGCAGGTCATAGCATGGACTGATACCCTCAGATGCTGGGCGAAATGGCTGAGGGAACACCCAGTTGCAGTGAGTCTGGACAGGGAGGACGCCGAGAAAATGTACCATAAGGTACGACCCAATCTCGAGCCGTGTGACAGGGAGAGAAGTGAAGGGAAAGCTGGAGTGATGTGTAATGTGGAACCTGCAGTGGATGCTGTACTGAACCTGAATGTGCTCCAAAGACATGAGAGTAAAGTTTTGCGTTTTGAGTTACAACTGGATTGTTATTTCACAAACGGCTAGAGGTGACCTTAGAGAGCAAAGGAAGAACCCTGATGAACCCTGATGGCGCAGAGAACGGAGACGCAAGTAAGCTGAAAGTGAAATGTGATTTTTAAGTAAAAGGAGGTCAGGGTCTGCAAAGCCCAATAAACTCAGCCATGACTACTGCCCTGGCCAACCTTTAAACAAAAACCATTTGTAGTTTTCTGCTAAGTAGATTTTGGTTCACAAGGGTCGGACTGTACAGGGAGGTCTTCTCCTCCCTGTCTGTGATTCCCTGGCCCCTTTACCTGCCTCCAGTTTTTGAATGACCCACTACTCTGCTTGAAACCTCAGCAGTGACCCGTCAGTCAAAAGAGCAAAGGAAGGTGGAGGGGCTGGGGAATCACAGACTGGGAGGAGAAGACCCAATGCGCAGTCTGGCCCCTGTGCACTGAAATATAATTAGCAAAAATTGCATCACTGTAGTGAGTATTATAGTGCCTTTAAAGTCATTTCCTTAAATTCCAAAATCGTGCTGACGGGTTCTCTTTAGAAAGTGTAAAAATCTTTTGAACAATGCCATGCTTCATGCCATTTTCGTGTATCTTTGTCAAAGTGGGTGGGGATAGGCCGTGATGGGGGCAAAACTGGTGTAGCGATTCCCACTATTTAAAATTCATGATGAGCCGTGGTGTACCTTAAACCCCAAATATTACACCAATCCTTGACTGACTGGAGTAAGATGTGTACCAAGGTTTATATGGAGGCATACGCCCCTTTGTGCCTCACCTGACTCATTAAGAAGCATACACTTCCAACTCCTCATTACGGCCAGAGTAAAAATCGTCGGTCTTGATTAATGAGGGCCAAAATGCCTTTCAGGAAAAATTATCCAGGGAAAAGTGTAATAAATAACAAATATGCATTTCAATAAATTACAAAAGAAAACGTAGTTACTTACCGATAACGGTATTTCTCAGAACCCATGACAGCACCAAGGAGAGACGGGTTCCGCCCATCAGGGACAGGAACCTACAGATAAAAGGGCGGGACCTCTCCTCTGCCCCCCAGTTGGTTACAGAGCATCAGAGGGTCTCCAGGTTAGTTAAACAACAGAATTATATAACATTATAATATTGCTTATTATCAAAGAACTCCGTGCCTATACGAAAACTCTGAACAGTAAAACGTGCTCACCGCACACGTGATGGGGGAAAAATAAGCAGGTGCTGTCATGGGCTCTGAGAAATACTGTTATCGGTAAGTAACTACGCTTTTCTCTCTCACCCATGACAGCACCATGGAGAGAATTACAGAGACTGGTAGGGAGAGAACACAACCTGAAGGACCCTTCTCCTGAAGGTCAAGTCAGATGTAGAGGCTAAATCTAACTGATAGTGTCTAAAAAAGATTGAAGGTGATGACCAGGTGGCCGCCTTACAGATCTGTTCTATTGACACCTCAGATCTCTCAGCCCATGAGGTTGCCATTGCTCTTGTGGAATGGGGCTCTCAATCCATCCAGGATGGCATTCGCGCTGGAAGAATAGGCCAGGACAATCACATCCCTTATCCACCTTGCCAGGGTACTCTTGGACACGTTGAGTCCCTTCCTGGGCCCCTGGAAACACACACAAAAAGAGAACCTTCTTTCCTACACCCCTTAGTGGCCTCTAGGTATTGAACTAGGGATCTCTTCACATCAAGGGTGTGAAACCGCTCTTCTCCCCTATTCTTAGGATTCGGGCAGAAGGAAGGACTACTTATTGGGACCTATGAAAATGCGATGCTACTTTAGGTAAGTAGGCCGGGTCATGCTTTAGGATGACTATCTTCCAAATTTTTTGTAAATGGTGGTACTGCAGATAAAGCCTGAATATCGCTCACCCTACTGGCCGATGTTAGTGCTACCAGCAGAACAGTCTTTAACAATAAGATTTTTATAGAGGCTGTCATGGGTGAGAGAAATCTAGACTTTTTTAATCTTTATATATTTATTAGTAAAAGAAAAGATTCTTTTAAAAAAAATTTCTATCACAACTCCGCTCTATTTGCCAGCTTGACTGCTCCTAACACACATATGCCAATCACATATCGTCATTCACGTTATGAATACTTCAGCTTCTCAACATCAGGATACTGACAATATGAATATGATTAATCAATCTGCAGGGAGATAGTGGTACTGAAGAAATATAAGTTTAGACTAGTAAATCCCACTAATAAGCTAAATTAGGTTACCATATATACTCGAGTATAAGCCAACACCCTAATTTTGCCACCAAAAACTGGGAAAACTTATAGACTCGAGTATAAGCCTAGGGTGGAAAATACAGCAGCTACTGGTGAATTTAAAAAATAAAAATAGATACCAATAAAAGTAAAATTAATTGAGACATCAGTAGGTTAAATGTTTTTGAATATCCATATTGAATCAGGAGCTCCACATAATGCTCCATACAGTTCTTGATAGCCCCATAAGATGCTCCATACAAAATATATTAATGCTGCACAAAGGTTAATAATGGCCACATAAGATGCTCCGTAGAATAATATGCCCCATATGCTGCTCCATAAAGGTTATGGCCCCATGAGATGCTCCATAGATTATGCCCCCATAAGATGCTCCATAGATTATGCCCCCATGTGCTTCCGCTGCTACTGCATTTAAAAGTAAAAAACTACATACTCACCTCTCTGTCGCTGGGGGCCAGGTGCCGGTGTCACTGCTGGCACCTGAGATATTCACCTGTCCGGGGTCCATCGCTGCTTACTGCTGTCTGGCACGTCATATGTCAGTGACATTCAGATGACGTGCCAGACAGCAACAAGCAGCGAAGGAGCGGGGACAGGTAAATAGCGCTATACTTACCCATCCTGGCGCGGTCTCTACAGCCCCGTTCTCCCACGGTCTCCCTTCCTGCCTTCAGCGGTCACGTGGTACCGCTCATTAAACTCATGAATATGCGCATATTCATGAGTTTAATGAGCAGTACCATGTGACCGCTGAAGGAAGGAAGGGAGATCACGGAGAAGCTGGGGGCTGCAGAGACCGCGCCAGGACGTGTAAGTATGACCTGGCACCCCCGCCCCCCTGGGGTATATGACTTGAATATAAGCCGAGAAGTGGACTTTCAGCCCCAAAAAATGGGCTAAAAATCTCGGCTTATATTCGAGTATATATAGTATGGTTTTTTTAATTGCATTTTTACATAGTTTTTCTTCGAATAAGGGTTCGCTAAGGGTATGTGCACATGTTGCGGATTCGCGTGTGGATTTTTCCGCATGGAATCTGCAGAATCCGCAGGTCAAAATGCCTGCATTTTACCTGCGGAATTTCTGCGGATTGCTAGTGGATTTTGCATGTGTTTTTACACCTGTGGATTCCTATAATGGAATGGGTGTGAAAATGCTGCAGAATCCACACAAAGAATTGACATGCTGCGGAAAATAAATCGCAGCGTTTCCACGCGGAATTTCCCGCATGTGCACAGCGGTTTTTATTTTCCATAGCCTAGTATTGTACTGTACTGTATTGTACTGTTCCAATAGGTGGCACTAGAGTTCTAGTCCTCTTCCTCTCTGAAGAGACAATTTGCATAATTAGCATATTTCCCAGAGGAGCATTGCAGCTTTAAGTCTCCTCACCTCGACATGCTTAGCATGTCATTCTCCGCAAGGATAAATGATACTTCTTGGATATCGGTCAGACGCCTCTCACACAGCCAAACCAGATCTCACACTTTGCACTGACACAGTGTCTGCAAATTGAGATTCTGGCTTGGCTTTTATCCTAAGTCATGTAACAAGGCTTTTTAAAGGGTCAACATTGACTTTTAGGATTGCTACTTCCAATAGGTGGCACTAGAGTCCTAGTCCTCTTCCTCTCCTGAAGAGACAATGTGCATAATCTACAAGTAACTGCACACATTAGTATTCCCTGCAGACATTTCTGCATTGAAATTGAGTCATTTAGCAGGAAAAACGCTGAATAAAAAAGTACATTTCTGATGCATTTTTTCTATTTATTAACCCCTTTATGACCTTGAACGTAGCCATATATCCAGGTTGCCTGGTACTTCATGACGATCGCCCACGTACTTAATGCCAGAAGCGGTGCTGCACTGCTCCCGGCACTTTAACCCCATAAATGCTGTGATCAAAATCAATCGCAGCATTTAGAGCAGACAGAGTGAGGAAGCTTCCTCTGCCCTTGGATCGGCGCCCCGCAACACGATCGCGGGGGCCCAATCCTTACTATGGTGACCCAATGTCACCAAGTCACCAGAGCTAGAAAACGTGCTAGGATTATGCTCATTGCATGATCTTAGAAGTTTGTCTATCAGTGCAGTGATCTTGCATTCCTATGCTGTAAAAGCGATAAGCCTGCTAAAAGTGAAAGTCTCATAATGGGGACAAAGCAAAAAAGTAAAAAAAAAAGTTTTTTTAAAAATCAGATTTAAAAAAACAAAATCACAAAATAATTAGAAAAAAATAGATACTGTGCCCATAAATAAATATTTTTTACGGAAAAAGTACACATATTTAGTAACATAGTTTTGAAGGCTGAAGGGAGACCTTATGTCCATCTAGTTCAGCCTATTTGTAGTGCAGCTGTTCTGCATTGTTGATCCTGGGGAAGGCAAAAAACCCACAGAGTAGAAGCCAATTTTCTCCATGGGGAAAAAAATTCCTTCCCCTAAGCTGGGTCAACCATCTACCTATATTATTACGTTATTCGTAACCTTCTATACTGTTACTCACAAGAAAAGCATCCATTCCTTTCTTTAATTCATTCAGTGAGTCGGCCATCACCACTTCCTCAGGAAGAGAATTCCAGAGCCTCACTGCTCTTACCGTGAAGAACCCTCTTCTATGCTGGTGCAGAAATCGTCTTTCCTCCAAGCGAAGCGAATGCCCCCTTGTTCTGTTTAGTATCGCCGCATCCGAAGCTAACCAACCTATAAAACTGACCCATTAGTTAACCCCTTTAGTGAACACAATTAAAAAATAAATATCATCATACTGCTGAACAAAAAGTGGAATAAAATGTGATCAAGAAGATGAATGTAAATAAAAATGGTACCGCTATAAACTTCATATTGCCCCGCAAAAAAAAAAACAAGCCGCCATTCAGCTCAATCAGCAAAAAAATAAAAAGTCAAGTTATAGCTGTCAGAATAAAGCAATGCAAAAATAATTATTTTTTCTACAAAATAATTTTTGTGTAAAAGTGCAAAAACATAATAAAAAAGATATAAAATGTAAGTGTACTGACTCGAACAACAAATCTGCCTTATCAATTTTACCACACATGGAACGTCATAAAATAAAACCCCAAAAAACTATTCCTGAGTTGCTGACGCTTGTTCATTCTGCCTTCCAAAAAACGGACAAGAAAGCGATCAAAAAATAAGTGACCATGGCTCTGTCGGCTGAACTATGGAAAACTTACAGCTTTCAAAATATGGGATACAAAAAGTAGTTTTTGAAAAAAAAAAAAAAAAAACGCCTTTTAGTGTGTGACAGCTGCCAAAGAAAACTATCTAAATTTTGAATTTCTGAAACCGCACTGACCCGAACTATAAGGTTGTCTAATTACTTATACCACATGAAGAACGGTGTAAAAAAAAAAAAAATAAATAAAACCAGTTCTTCACCTGCTGTTGATTTTTTTCATTCTGTTGTTCATTCTTACCCAAAGATCGCAGTAAGGCTTGACTCACCTGCGCTTTACGCTGAGAGCTTGCATCGTGATTTTCATGTAAATCTCTGAAATACGTGATTCAGATGGAACCCCTGGCAGAAGATTCCCTATAATGAGGCTGATGGACTCACTGTGGATGCCGTCTGACCTGTAATCCAGCATTGTCCGTCTTTTTAGGCGTGCATAAATGTGCAATCAGCTACCGTTTTGTGCACTTCTGAAAAGAAGGACAATGCTGATAGAGGTCAGAAGGAATCCAAAGTAACTCTGCTTCCTCATTATAGTGAATGGCTCCCTCAGGGGTTTCATCGGAATCATATTACTCAGAGATTTAGATTGAAACTCCTATATAAATGTTCACCGTAGAGCGCCGGATAAATGGGATCACAAACGGTATGTAAAATGTTTCTAGCAAAAGCTTCAAATCAATCAACAAAAAAAAGCAAATCTCCGCTCAGGTCCATCATCTGTCAAAGGAAATATCGGAGCGTCCACGTTACTGGTAGCACAAAGGCTCTTTAAAAGCGCTATGACTCTTTGCCCCCCAAAAGATATCCAGCTAATTCTGCGCTCTCAAATAAAATTACCCCCTCCCTTCTACGCACCACAGTGTGCCTAAACTGCAGTTAGCCTCCATATGTTTGGCATTTCTGTAGCGATGAGAGCCCACTTAATTTATGGGTGCATATCTCCAGAAGCACAAGCTGAGCACAACGTACTGGTCTCTACAACGTTCTGGTCACTACAACGGCAGTTTGCAAGTTTCACTCCGCAACATCCACTGCTGCTTGTTTCTGGAAAACACACATGGAGTAAAAATCATCACTACACCTGTAGATAAATTCCCAAAGGGGTATAATTTCCAAAATGGGGTCACTTGAGGGGGGGATGCTGCTCTTCTAACACTTAGGGGTTCTATATATGGAATCTTCAAAAACATTGTAGAAAATTATGCGTTCCAGGAGGCAAATAGTGCTCCGACCGTCCCTCCTGAGTCTTGCCGTGTGGCTACAACAGTACTGTAAAGCCATATAAAGGGTATTTATACATTCAGCATAAATGGTTCGAAAAACTGTGAAAATGTAAAATCTCGAGCCAAAACAAAATTTTGGTGGTAAAAATATAATTATTTTTTCTTCACTGCCAAATGGTATAAAATTCTGTGACCCACCTATGTATGGTGTGAACATGATCACTGCACCCCTTGATGAATTCATTGAGAGGTGTAATTTGTGAAATGGCGTCTTTTATGAGGGTTATGCTGTTTTGGCACTTCAGGAGCTCTAACAATCTGACATGGCACTCCAATATGGCGCTTCATCCCTTCTGAGCTTTGCATTGTGCTTCAAAAGTAGTTTTTGATCACATATGGGGTATTGGCGTACTCGAGAGAAATTGCACGACACATTTAGAGTTCCCTGTTACCCTTATGAAAATAAAAAAAATTGGGGCTAAAATAACATTTTTGTGGGAAAATTTATTTTAAATGTACCCCAAAATTTGATGTGCATTTTCTCCTGTTATATTGTGAAAATAAAAAATTTGGCACTAAAAGAAAATTTCTGTGGAAAAAATGTGATTTTTTTATTTTCACGGTTCTACATTATATACTTCTGTGAAGCACCTGGTATTTCAAGGTGCGCACCACACATCTAGATAAGTTCCCTGGGGGGTCTAGTTTCCAAAAGCATATCACTTGTGGGGTTTTCACTGTATAGGCACATCAGGGGCTCAAAACGCGACATGGCGTCTGCTCACTATTTCAGCAAATTTTATATTAAAATAATCAAACGATGCTTCTTCCCTTCTGAGCCTTGCCATGAGCCCAAGCAGTGGTTTTCTCTCACATATGGGGTATTGGCATGCTCAAAAGAAATTGAACAAAATTTTTAGGAGGTCCATTTTTTCCTGTTACCCTTGTGAAAATAAAGAGATTTGGGTCTGAAGTAAATTTTTGTGAAAAAACGTTAAATGTTAATTTTTTTCCATCCACATTCTAAAAATTCCTGTGAAGCTCCTGAAGGGTTATTAAACTTATAGAATGTGCTTTTGAGCACCTTGATGGAGTGGGGTTTTTTTTTTAGAATGGTATTACTTTTGGGTATTTTCTGTTATATAGGCCCCTCAAAGTCACTTCAAATGTAATGTGGACCCTAAAAAAAAATAGTTTTTAAATAATTTGTAAACTTTGTTGAAAAATAAAAAATAAAAAAAAAGTGGTCAACTTTTAACCTTCCTAACAGAAAAAAAAATATGTTTCAACAATTGTGCTGATGTAATGTACAGTTGTGGCCAAAGTATTGACACCCCTGCAATTCTGTCAGATAATACTCAGTTTCTTCCTGAAAATGATTGCAAACACAAATTCTTTGGTATTATTATCTTCATTTAATTTGTCTTAAATGAAAAAACACAAAAAGAATTGTCCTAAAGCCAAATTGGATATAATTCCACACCAAACATAAAAAAGAGGGTGGACAAAAGTATTGGCACTGTTCGAATAATCATGTGATGCTTCTCTAATTTGTGTAATTAACAGTACCTGTAACTTACCTGTGGCACCTAACAGGTGTTGGCAATAACTAAAGCACACTTGCAGCCAGATGACATGGATTAAAGTTGACTCAACCTCTGTCCTGTGTCCTTGTGTGTACCACATTGAGCATGGAGAAAAGAAAGAAGACCAAAGAACTGTCTGAGGACTTGAGAAACCAAATTGTGAGGAAGCATGAGCAATCTCAAGGCTACAAGTCCATCTCCAAAGACCTGAATGTTCCTGTGTCTACCGTGCGCAGTGTCATCAAGAAGATTAAAGCCCATGGCACTGTGGCTAACCTCCCTAGATGTGCACGGAAAAGTAAAATTGACAAGAGATTTCAAAGCAAGTTTGTGCAGATGTTGGATAAAGAACCTCGACTAACATTCAAACAAGTTCAAGCTGCCCTGCAGTCCGAGGGTACAACAGTGTCAACCCGTACTATTCGTCGGCGTCTGAATGAAAAGGGACTGTATGGTAGGAAACCCAGGAAGACCCCACTTCTTATCCCAAGACATAAAAAAGCCAGGCTGGAGTTTGCCAAAACTTACCTGAAAAAACCTAAAACGTTTTGGAAGAATGTTCTCTGGTCAGATGACACAAAAGTAGAGCTTTTTGGGCAAAGGCATCAACATAGAGTTTACAGGAGAAAAAAAGAGGCATTCAAAGAAAAGAACATGGTCCCTATAGTCAAACATGGCGGAGGTTCCCTGATGTTTTGGGGTTGCTTTGCTGCCTTTGGCACTGGACTGCTTGACCGTGTGCATGGCATTATGAAGTCTGGAGACTACCAACAAATCTTGCAGCATAATGTAGGGCCCAGTGTGAGAAAGCTGGGTCTCCCCTCAGAGGTCATGGGTCTTCCAGCAGGACAATGACCCAAAACACATTTCAAAAAGCACTAGAAAATGGTTTGACAGAAAGCACTGGAGACTTCTAAAGGTGGCCAGCAATGAGTCCAGACCTGAATCCCATAGAACACCTGTGGAGAGATCTAAAAATGGCAGTTTGTAGAAGGCACCCTTCTAATATCAGGGACCTGGAGCAGTTTGCCAAAGAAGAATGGTCTAAAATTCCAGCAGAGCATTGTAAGAAACTCATTGATGGTTACCGGAAGCGGTTGGTCGCAGTTATTTTGGCTAAAGGTTGTGCAACCAAGTATTAGGCTGAGGGTGCCAATACTTTTGTCTGGCCCATTTTTGGAGTTTTGTGTGAAATGATGAATGTTTTGCTTTTTGCTTCATTCTCTTTTGTGTTTTTTCATTTAAGACAAATTAAATGAAGATAATAATACCAAAGAATTTGTGTTTGCAATCATTTTCAGGAAGAAACTGAGTATTATATGTCAGAATTGCAGGGGTGTCAATACTTTTGGCCAAAACTGTAGACATGAAGGAAATGTGATTTATTAACTATTTTGTGTGACACGAGTCTCTGATTTAAGGGCAGAAAAATAAAAAAATTGCTAAATTTTCAAAATTTTTGCCAATTCACAAATAAAACAGAAGTCATATTGAACAAATTTTTACCACTTTTATGAAGTACATTATGTCACAAAAAAAAATCTCAGAATCAGTTTGATGTGATGAAGCGTTCCAGAGTTATTACCGCTAAGCGACAATGGTCAGAATTGTAAAATTTGGCCTGGTCAGGAAGGTGCAAACATAGTTGGAGTTTAAAGGGGTTAAAATGGGTGAAAAAATGTTGAAAGAATTGACACGTTGCAAACATGTGCATGAGCTTTCAGAAATCTCACTTTGCTTGGACAGTAAAATTCTGCCCTTTTCAAGGCAAAAATGCGACTTGTGAACATACCCTTAAGTATTACCTGCAAATCTCAGTTTCATAAAGGAATGGTGGTAATGGACATACAGAAGCTAATACAACATGTATGATTGCAAGTTTTCAGTTGAAAATATAGTAAATATAGTAAATCCCCAGTGTGTCAATCACATGTTCTTCACTACACAATAGTTCTGAATTTTTTTTGACCCAAGAAAAAATTGAGATAAAACATTTTATTTCTAAAAACTTATTTGAATGGACACATTATTTAACAAAAAAAGTCAATTTTTACAGCGACATAACTGGGAGAACTAACAAATATGCAAACCAAAATGAAAAATATTACCAGTATGTTGGGAATGAGAACATAATTGTTTTTAAAACAAAATTAGGAAAAATGAAGCATAACGTCACATAATTGTTTTTAAAACAAAATTAGGAAAAATGAAGCATAACGTCTATGTATCACGATCTGGCTTTCCTTTCAATCCTGTTAGTAATTCCTATACTTCCCAGCCAGGGAATGGAGGAAGAAAAATGTGGGATGGCTAACATAATTCACATTACTCAGTCTGTTAGCAGTACAAAATAGCTGGCATATTTCAGAATGTGTAGTATGCCTGGTAGGTGTTTACTTTACATACATGCTAAAATAATATTTCGGATGTGTTATTTTTGTTAACAAATTACAAACGTATCACAAATCTTATGATATTCGACTAGTTTTTTGCCAATTCTAACAAGGCAATCTGTTTAGTATTTTTTCAAAATAAAGTATGGAAAGAATTTTCAGTATAAAAAGATAGAATAATAGAATATATCTATTTGCTATAGATCGATTTCATAACAAATGTAGTTTTCTTTATAGTCTCAAGGCTTTGCCACTAGTAAATCAGATTAAATATCTTACAAGGCATTTTTGTATACAATTACTGTATATTCACGATATATTTAAAGCAGATCTGTCTCCAAATTCCACATACATAACTGCATATATTAACAAATAAACATGTTAGACATGATGAGGCTGAAGAGCGTACCCTTGATAATCCATGACAGATCAGCTGTACAAACCCTTTAAAAAAAACATGTTTCTGGATAATACTGAAAGAGGCATTTTATCATTCCAGCTCACTTTTATTTCAGAATTATATAGCCATTCTGGTATAGACTTTGAAATAAGTACACCTGCCCTATCTGGTCTCAAGGCTTTACTGAAAGTCTGTTTAGTATTGTTGTTTTAGTATGTCATAACTATGCAATCTTTCCACAAAGATTTATCTAAACGGTCTACCTATAAACCTGCCAGCAACCAATCACAGGGTAGTATTCATTTTACCAAATACATTTTAAGAAACTAAAGCTGAGCTCTGATTGGTTGCAATCTTTTACTTTTACAGTTTAATAAGAATTGTGACCCAAATTTATTGTTATATGTAAATATTCAGCATCTGATAATTCCATATTTTTGTTAAAAATGTATAGAATCACATTACAATTATCAAGGTGAAGTGATGGACAGTGCTGCCGGGGGCACAGTATCGGACTATAGTAACACCAGGGGGATATCCATTAGTAATGAATGTTTTCAGATAAGGTGTTATCCGAGCATGCTCATGTGCTAATAGAGTATCTTCGGCGTGCCTGAATACTATGTTCGAATCCTCGTGGCTGCATATCTCGTGGCTGTTCGACAACTGCAACACATGCAGGGATTACCTGTTTGCTAGGCTGTAGTTAAACTTCCACCAGGGGGAGCTTGTGAGGGAAGAGAGGTTACACACTAAGAGTAGCAACACGGAGCAACCGCACAGGTATCACATGTAACGAGAGAATGGTCAGACAAACAGAGTCAGAAACGATCAGGAGCAGATGTACCAGAAGTAGCAGCAATACACGTAGTCAAAATACCAAGCCGAGGGTCAAAACGCCAAACATGAGCGCGGGGTCCAAAAACGTGAGACAGAAGACGTTGGTGGGGTTACAAGCCGTGGTATCAAAAGCCAGAAAGAGAACGTAGAAGCAGAGATGAATACCAAGAGACGGGGTCAGAGATCAGTCCGGGTCAAACACGTGGATACAAGTCAAAGGCAGGAGGATCATCAAGGTACAAGGGTCAGAGGCTCTAAACTGGAAGCTGGAGCTATCACTAATACTGGTCAGTAGGCTATGATGGACTGAAATAGCCCAGCTAGCTCCAGAACGAGGCCGAGATTAACCACCGCATGACCAGTCCAGAGTGAAGACAGCAGAAAATAAACTCCGAACTGGACCATGACATAGGCAATCCCTGCAAGTATTGTGGCTGTTAAACAGCTCTGAGACATGCAGCTGCGGGGACTCAAACATAGAGTATCCTCGGCGTGCCCGAATACTATTAGCTCACAAGCATGGGAGGATAACACCTTATCCGAGCACGTTCTCTCATCACTAGTATTTAGCAATTTCTGACAGCAGCAAAACTAAAGTTTTCCAAAAGAAACCTATTCATTTATATGGAGAACATATAAAGCATGCATTTTAATTTGTGGCAATCATCTTTGATTTGGCAAGTAACTCAGAACTGAATCTAATCAACTGCTTTTCTCCTACCCTTGAAAATGTATCTAAGTTTCAGATAAATAAACTCTTCAAAAATAAAATACTTGAAATTCATAATGAGTAAGTCATAATTTATGAAAAGCAACAACTGCTGGAGCAATCTGTGCAAGTGGCAAAATGTGACTCAGTAGAAATGAAATTAGAAAATCGGATATTGACAAACAGAAGTTTTCTTACCGGTGGTGTGTCCCATGTGTTCATTTGAATGCTGAGTGAGGTCAATGGTTCTGTCTATTTTAAACATTTTTAAATCTTCTTCATCTAAGGCAATGTCTCCCCAAAAGACTTCTAAAAGAAAAAAAATATATATATACACGTCAGTAATTATAGGACAACATTCCAATGTGTTAAGATAAGCTATTATTGGGTTTAAACTGCCATAGTCATATCGTATGTACAGACATTGCCATTCATGAATATACAACAGACATTCTTGGGATTCTTAGACAATGTTCACATGGTTGAAAAACTAATTAAAAGTTCCCAAAAGAATATGCACATCATTTAAAATGAGATGTGTAAAATTGTACTTGTACAAATGAACTTGTGGGGTGCCATAACTCCGATTGTACTAAAAAGAAAAAAAAACACATAAAAAGTAGACATAATAAAATCTAAATAATAAATCACAATGTGCACAGCTGTATCTTCATATCGAACATCTATATTACTCGTGGAAGCTTTTTGCCTTTCATCGATCTCACACTTCATACTGTTCTTAATGTGGTTCCTCTGAGGAAACCTACATGGTGTCATGATAAGATTAATAGAAAAGGGATGAATGACCCATGGGACTCCACCAACTTGTCGCCATCATTCATAAGAGGGTGAGGAAAGGTTCTTAAACCAGTGCATAAAGCTATTCCTTATAGTAAGCCAATGTAAAGCAGTAAATAAAATATCCTAACGCGATCAGTTGGACGACACACTTAAAGGGGATTTTCCACTTCGCGGAAAGTGAACACTAAACATTAGAAATGAGAAAATATTTCTATATGTGGATTAACATCCAATCCTCCTGATATTAATGAACTCAGCTGACAGCCTGTGTATGGGGCCCCTGACAGATGATTGTCAGGAGGAAGATCTGGCATTTTCAAGTTCGGACTACTGAACCTTTTTTTTTTTTTTTTTTTTTTTTTTTTTTTATATAAGAAGATGCCAGATTGATTTGGTAGACATTAAAAAAATAAAGAACAGATGAGCACCTGGCATAGTGACCATTCCTGTGTATGGGAGTGACAAGGGAGATTGCTGATAAGCAATCATAATATACATCTATAATGTATGGAGGGCTTTAGTCACTCTCCATGTTTTCCATGGATGCTCAGTTGCAAAATCAATCTTATTGGGATAGAAAAAGGAATGTTGCATGAGGTCTACATCTTATATCAAAACGCATCACTTTGGAACTTGATGAACCCGATTATTTCAAAAGGGTTCTTGGGTCAGTAGTGGTATCCATCCAATGATCGAGTCTGCAGAAGACTGTGGTGTATACTATGAACAAAAGCTGCAACCTAAACGTGAACACAGTCTTAAGCCCCCGTTATACATAGCGATATCGCTAGCAATATCACTGTAACGTCACCGATTTTGTGACGTAGCAGCGATATTGCTAGCGATATCGCTATGTCTGATACTTACTTCCGACCGGCTCCCCCGCTGCTCATCGCTGGTCGCACGAGAACGTCCTGGATCATTTCTCGTCGGGCGCTTCCTGCTTGGCTTCATGTGGCGCCGACGAGCGACACGTGGACGCGGGCGGGAGGACGTCAGGATCGCCGTGTCTGACAGGTAACGACCCCCGACCCCTGCTATGTCGCTGGTGAGATCTGCCTGTGTGGCAGCTCAATAGCGACCACTTAGCGATGCACCAGCGATCCATATCGTTGTCGGGATCGCTGGTGCATCGCTAAGTGTAACGGTACCCTTAGAATGACACTTAGACAACTCTTATCTGGTCAAAGGATAGCGATATTATTTTGGCATCTTCTGGCAACATGGCATGCCTCCAAAGACAGGTTTGGCAGGTTAGTGCTTCTTCAGGCCCCCCTATTCAGGCTGTTATAGCCATGAGGAGGTTTTAATTTACACATAACAAACCATTTTACATTGTCCCTAATCTAGGAAAATATTTAATTATGTCAACAGTAGAAACATTCTGATGGAAAATTCCCCATAGGAAGCAGAAACAAAGCTTAATAAATTCTTGTCCAAACCACTTGCACTAATTTCTGTTTTGGCTGTGTGCTCAATCATGTATTTACTGGGAGGTAATAAAGGCACCATGCATTTGCAGAGTACAATTGATTTTAGAGCCTTGCTACAACACTCTTAAATTAAAATCACGATGATGATTTATTGCACTACAGTCTTAAAAATGCTCAACAACAGTCAGTCAATAGTTCTGTCAATAATAGATTCCTTAAAATGCTATAGGCTGCATTTTCACATTGTAATCTGTCTGGTAATTACTGCTTTAAACTTCTTGCTAAGTTGACTATATCTACTTACTAACACCTACTGCTGACTGCATTAGAACGCAACTGAAATACATTTGGGTTACAGGTTTTTTTTATCCAGCTTTCACCATAAAATAGGTTAGCCAGAAAGAACCACAGCAAAGTCAAAGTGAAATTTAAAAACTTGTCAAGGTAAATTTAGCTGAAGATCTATTCCAGACATGGTGATTTTCTGTTTTTTTGGGGGGCTTTTGTTTTTCTTTCCTTTCATCCAAGAACTATAACTTTTTTATCTTTCTATCCACATGGCCATATGCAGCTTGTTTTTTGAGGGACGAGTTGTAGTTTTTAATGATACCCTACAATTTACCATTCAATCTAATATATAAAGCTCAATGTGGGTATGTATGTGTATGTATGTCCGGGATTGGCATCTGCACCGTCGCAGCTACAGCCACAAAATTTGGCACAGTCACACGTCTGGACCCCGAGAGCAACATAGGCTATGTTGTGAGGCGAAACAGTCAGTATCACACAGGATAGGGTTAGATACACAGCTCAGCAAACGGTATCACACAGGATAGGATTAGATACACTGCTCAGCAGTCAGTATCACACAGGATAGGATTAGATACACGGCTGAGCAGTCAGTAACACAAGATAGGATTAGATACACAGCTCAGCAGAAAGTATCACACAGGAGAGGATTAGGTACACAGCTCAACAGACACTATCACACAGGATAGGGTTAGATACACAGCTCAGAAACAAGATGTGCCAAAGGAGAGGACATTTTAATTCCAAGAATTCCACTCATTCTATCTGATTTGTTCTTTGATTTTAAACTCCTCCAGTTTCCAGTTCAACTGCTATTTGCAATGTCCATTAACAATGCTCAGGGACAGTCCTTGAAAGTAGTAGGGATCTATTTAAGTAGTAGGGATCGATTTGCAATCTCCATGCTTTTCTCAGGGTCAACTTTACGTGATCTGTTCAAGAGTTGGAACTGCCAAAAATCTGTTCATCTTTGCACCGAAAGGAAAAAACAAAAATGTTTATCAAAAGGCTCTTGAATGAATTGAAAATAAAATACTATCAATACTTGGGTAATCGTTTAGTTAATTTGTGTTGCAAATCTGTAGTGTTGAATATATGATGTGAAATGTTTTTATGTGTAATATAATCATTATAATTTGTTATAACCACAGTTGGTTACTATGCCCAGGCAACGCCGGGCTCTTCAGCTAGTCTACTATAAAATGGGAAAAGAACTCCAAGCGCAATAATGATGTGAAAAAACACTATTATGCACTTTTTTTCAAACTGTATTCTATGGTATTTGTTGAATTGTAAAAATCACCAGGTAAAATGATTTTCCATATCAGTACAATTATGTTGGTAGCAAACTTGTAGTTTTTTTTTGTGAAAACAAAATCAGAAATTCATAAAAAAATAGTTTTTGCTTGAATAGCCATGTTCTGAGACACATGGTCACGGACTAAGAACTTCTATGTTCTTTATGCGGCACATGCCTTTATTAAACACATTTACTTGGCCTGGTTAGGCTTGGTTCACATTGCATTAGGGCATCCGTTTAACGGATCTGTTAAACGGATGTGCTAACGCTGATGTCATTTTTGACATCTTTAGTGACCTAGCGCTAACGGTATGTGTTAATGCTAGGTAGCGCTCAGGTACCATGCGCTACCTAGCATTAGCCCATACAGTTCTATGCACAGCGAACGGGTCCGTTTGCTGTGCGTTACTGCCAAAGCACCCAAAAACGCTGCAAGCAGCGTTCGAGGGAGCGTCATGAATTTCTAACGCATGCCGATTTTGGCATGCGTTACTATGCATTAGTATCATTGCAGGCAATGGGTGCGTTAACGGATCCGTTACATCGCGTTAGTGCCACTATGTATCAGATCCATCAGCGCATTGCCCCCTAACGCAGTGTGAACCCAGCCTTAATCAGTGCGGTGTTTTCCCTGTTAGTGTACAGCACTATGGTTTTAGTCATCTATTTTTGTGCATAATACGATGTATTGTCTATTCTGAAGAAATACAATTATATTTTAGGCACGATATAGTCATGGGTTTGGGTTTTTTACTATGCCCTTTTTCAGCTGTGAAGGTCCATCATTTATTATACTTTTCCCCAGTCACTTTTAAGTGTATCTTGACTGGGAAAATGTATGTATTATATGTTCTGAGACGTGTAAAGTTTCCATTTTTGCATCAATTGAACTGTGTAAGGGCTTGTGGGTTTTTTTTTTTTAAGGTTGTTTTTTTTTTTTTGAGGGTGGGTGGGGGGATTGAGTTTTTTTTTTTTTTATTATTATTATTTGTGAGCCAAATTTTTATTGATACCATTTCATGGTACTATTTTATTGATACCAAAAGCACCTGAAAAAAAACAAAAGAAAAATATTGCATGATTAAGGGGTGTTTCATAAAGACCTAGGAGTGGCCAAATAAACATTTGCAAAATTTTTTTTTTTGTTTTAACATACCCAACTACTAGCTGGCAAATGCGCAAAAGCTTGTTCTCATCTTCTTTACTTGGGTCTCAAAATAACTGTTCATTGGCTGCATACCCACAAGTAAACATGGTGATGTTCTGCGGACAATGCAAACTGTATGGGGATGTGCGATTATACTAACTAATCCCCATACAAGTTACACATTTACAATGAATATGTACAAGGAAAAACAACAGATCTTTGATTGTTGGCAACAGAAAATTTGCCCATGTTAAGGTAACTCAAAGCTTTTCTATGCTAATTTCTAAGAGAGGGTAAAGTCATGACTTTAAAAGGGGTGGTCTGATATACAAAGTAATTTTCATTCTAAATCTCTATTTAATGCCATAATCTAAACTAATTTCTAATATACTTGATTTAAAAATGTCAATTTTTTTTTTTTAACTACCTACTTATATTAGGACTAGAGTTGAGCGATACCGTCCGATACTTCAAAGTATCGGATCGGAATGGATCGGCCGATCTTAAAAAAAAGTATCGGTATCGCCGATTCCGATACCGGAAGTCCCATTCAAGTCTATGGGACTTCCGGTATCGGAATAAGAAAAATTCTGTTTTTCCCTTGTACAGCCTCTCTGGGGTCTGTACGGGCCTTTCGGGGGGCTGTGCCGGCCTGCCAGGGGGTCTGTGCAGGCTCCGGTGGTCTGTGCCGGCCTGCCGGGGGGCTGTGCAGGCTCCGGTGGGCTGTGCCGACCTGCCGGGGGGCTGTGCCGGCCTGCCGGGGGGCTGTGCAGGCATCGTCCGATGGGACTACAAGTCCCATCGGGCGATGCCTGCTACCATGACAGTGATTGACACATTAGCCAATGATGGGACAGTAGTAGTCCCATCATCCGGCTAATGTGTTGAATGTAAAAAAAAAAAAAAAAATTACATGCTACATACATGCTACATACATACAACATGCATACTACATACATGCTACATTCATACTACATACATGCTACATTCATACTACATATATACTACATGCAACATACATACTACATATATACTACATGCATGCACCATGCATACTACATATATACTACATGCAACATGCATACTACATATATACTACATGCAACATGCATACTACATGCAACATACATACTACATATATACTACATGCAACATACATACTACATATATACTACATGCATGCAACATACATACTACATATATACTACATGCATGCAACATGCATACTACATATATACTACATGCTACATACATACTACATATATACTACATACATACTGCATGCTACATACATACTACATGCTACATACATACCACATACATACTACATATATACTACATGCTACATACATACTACATATATGCTACATACATACTACATACATACTACATACATACTACATACATGCTACATACATGCTACATGCATGCTACATACATACCACATACATACATACTACATGCTACATACATACTACATGCATGCTACATACATACTGCATGCTACATGCATGCTACATACATGCTACATACATACTGCATGCTACATGCATGCTACATACATACTACATGCTACATACATACCACATATATACTACATACATACTACATACAATACATTCATACAATACATACATAGACATACAGTACATATAACATAGAGTAACATACTTACCAATACTTGTCACATTGTTCCCCGAAGCCATTGTCTTTTACGGAATAAATATTAACATAACAAACCACAAAAATACTCACCCACGATCCGAAGCAGTCCACGAGTGTGTCCCACGACGATCTTGGGTAGAGAACTGCAGCATCAGCTGTTGCTGCCGTTCTCTACGGGCTGCAGGAATCCAATGACGGAAGGTAGGTATCCTTCCGCATTGTATTCCTCCGCCACTTAAAAAAAAAAAAGTCCCTAGTCTCACTTTATGCCATTGCTGTGTGGGAATTTCCCACGCAGCAATGGCATAAAGTGAGACTAGGGACTTTTTTTTTTTTTTAAGTGGCGGAGGAATACAGTGCGGAAGGATACCTACCTTCCGTCATTGGATTCCTGCAGCCCGTAGAGAACGGCAGCAACAGCTGATGCTGCAGTTCTCTACCCAAGATCGTCGTGGGACACACTCGTGGACTGCTTCGGATCGTGGGTGAGTATTTTTGTGGTTTATGTTAAGTTAATATTTATTCCGTAAAAGACAATGGCTTCGGGGAACAATGTGACAAGTATTGGTAAGTATGTTACTCTATGTTATATGTACTGTATGTCTATGTATGTATTGTATGTAGTATGTATGTAGTATATATGTGGTATGTATGTAGCATGTAGTATGTATGTAGTATGTATGTAGCATGCATGTAGCATGCAGTATGTATGTAGCATGCATGTAGTATATATGTAGTATGTATGTATGTAGTATGTATGTGGTATGTATGTAGCATGTAGTATGTATGTAGCATGCATGTAGTATGTATGTAGTATATATGTAGTATGTATGTAGCATGTAGTATGTATGTAGCATGCATGTAGTATATATGTAGTATGTATGTAGCATGTAGTATGTATGTAGCATGCATGTAGTATATATGTAGTATGTATGTAGCATGTAGTATGTATGTAGCATGCATGTAGTATGTATGTAGTATGTATGTAGTATATATGTAGTATGTATGTAGCATGTAGTATGTATGTAGCATGCATGTAGTATATATGTAGTATGTATGTATGTAGTATGTAGTATATATGTAGCATGTATGTAGTATATATGTGTTATGTATGTAGTATGTATGTATATATGTGGTATGTATGTGGTATGTAAGTAGTATGTATGTAGTATGTATGTGGTATGTATGTGGTATGTATGTAGCATGTAGTATGTATGTAGCATGCATGTAGTATGTATGTAGTAGCTTTTTTTTTTTTTTTTTTTTTTTTTAACACATTAGCCGGATGATGGGACTACTACTGTCCCATCATTGGCTAATGTGTCAATCACTGTCATGGTAGCAGGCATCGCCAGATGGGACTTGTAGTCCCATCGGACGATGCTTGCACAGACCCCCGGACATCAGCACAGCACCCCGGCACAGCCCCCCGGCAGGCCGGTACAGACCCCCACAGGGTGCACAGACCACCGGCAGGCCGGCACAGCCCCCCGGCAGGCCGGTACAGACCCCCACAGGGTGCACAGACCACCGGCAGGCCGGCACAGCCCCCCGGCAGGCCGGTACAGACCCCAGGCAGTCCACACAGCCCCCCGGCAGGCCGGCAGAGACCCCCGGAAGGCCCGAAATGACGGCGCATCATGATGCGCACACACCGCGCATCATGATGACGTCAGGCTGTCAATCAACTTTGAACTTCCGATTCCGATGCCGACTTCCGATATTGAAAAAATATCGGAAGTCGGTATCGGAATTCCGATACTTGCGGTATCGGAATGCTCAACACTAATTAGGACTCTTAATTTGAGAATCAAAGTGCATGTTGGAATACTCAAACAAAGCTTCACCACTGCCACAGCCTTTGCCCCCTCCCTGAAGCGAAGTGTCATCAGTGATGCTTGTTTCAGGGGTTGGGCTAGTCCCTGTGCACCATGAAAATGTGCTTTCTGTTGCTTACTCAGATTAGCAGCAGTGAGCTGGCACTAGAATGCACTGTGAGTGTAATCAGTGTGTATTGTAATACAAATGTCCAGCGTTCAAAGATCAGCGCAATCCCCCAGAAAGTGACATCACTAGCAGGGACCTTGCAGACCTCTGCAGTTCAGGTACTCTTAGAACACACACTATGTGCTCTGGTGCCAGCTCGCTACTGCTGATCTGAGTCAACGAAAGAGGGTGCGCTGTCATTGTGCACAAGCCAAGCCCCTGAAACAACCATCACTGATGACAATTCATGTCAGGGAGGAGGCTGAGGTCTGATGATGCTTCGTTTGAGTTTCCCATCATATAAAAGTGTCATAAAAAATAAGTAGTAAATAAAAAAAAGAAGAAAAGTAGTTAGTGTAATTATGGAAGGATAGGGAACTTTTAATTCAAGCATGCTGGAAATTAGTTTTAATTATGGCATTAAATAGACAGGAATTCAGGACTTCCTATGTCAGACCACCCCTTTAAGATTGTTACACTGATCCTCTGGTTTTCTACATGATGGGAACAGTGTATGCCTCTGATTAGAATTCAGACCAACTGTAAGGGTACCGTCACACTTGGCGACGCACCAGCGATATCGACAATGATATGACCTAGTAGGGATCGCTGGTGCGTCGCTACGTGGTCGCTGGTGAGATGTCAAACAGTCATATCTCACCAGCAATGATGCGGAACGATACGACGGTTGTTGGGACCCTGTCTCTCAGACCTGTAGTATTGAGGTCATTAGTCGTTGTCCTTGTCAAACACAGCAATGCGTGCTGGCCAGCGGGCCACCAGAAATCAAAAAATGGCCCAGGACATTCGACCACGATCAGAGACATTGCAGCAGGGGCCTGGTCGCTGCTAAGTGTCACACGTAACGAGATCACAGGCAAGATCGCTGTTGCGTCACAAAATCGGTGAAGCAACAGCGATCTCGCTATGTGAGACGGGGGCTTAAGGTTGTGCTGCAGGCTCAACTGAGTGCTGTCCAGCAATCCAGCCAGCTTCAGAACAGTATTTACAAGCGCTAAGGAAAAGCACTCAACTCCTGGCCTAGAAGCCCTGGCCACTGGTGGCCAGATACCAGTGGTGGCTAGCTACCTAGGCAAAAAGCTGTAAACAAAACAATTTTCAGAACAAAAAATCTTGACAACAAAATTGAGAACAAAAAGATTTTTAGTAACACTTTGCAATTTTACCCATTCATCATGATGAGTCAAACCCTTCAATCTAATGGGAAAATATATCTATTTATGCAGTTTATAAAATGGCAGGTACAATCTGTTATTCGTCAAGTCCCACCACTATCTTAGTTTGTTATCGCTACAAACATCTGTTATAATACAACACAAGAATCTGCTTTGCTTTAAGTCTCTGTATACTGTCAAATTAATAATAAAGTAGTTGTACGTCATCTGTTTAAAAAAATAAACCATTAGGCTTTTTGAAAGTGGTCAAACCCAATTTTTATGATGCTTTATACAATCATTTTGGTTCATGCGTCAACATAAAACTCCCTAAGAGGATAATAAACTGAATGTGCCAAAAAGAAGTAACCGGTAATTCCTAAGATTATAATTTATTGCCTTCTTTGCCTACTTATCCAAAATGCACCACCTGTTAATCTTTCTTTGCCAGTAATCATTTTGTAGATATGACCACTGACAGAAGAGACTTGCATTACACACCCTTTGTTCTTAAATCTGTGTCTTATTAGCTTCTCATACTAAAGAGTCCTTCAGGAAAGCAAATTGTTCCTTCCACTGAACTTACTAATATTCACTTTGAACATCTTCCTATTGCTATTGCTGAGCTACGTGTATTCCAGAGTCGTAATCAGCATATGTTTCAGCATCAGATTTATGTCAACATGGACTTGAGAACAAATGTTACGCATGCTCTTTTCACTTCTTCCATTTGATTCTCTCTTCTTCCCAGTTGAAGTAATGTGTGTAGAAAAAAAAATAGAATAGATAATAATCATTTGATCATTAAAAAGTCTCTACAAGTGTCATAATTCAGGTCATGAAATGACAAAACCAAATTCTGAAACTTTCCAACCATGAATTGTTGAAGTTAAGCTAAAAAATAAAACTACACTTACCGGTAGTTGGGTTTCTAAGACCCTCCACGACAGCACATAGGAGGTTACCTCCCCATCCTGATTAGGGACCGTAAACAAGAGGTTAAATAGCCCTCCCCTTCCTCTAATCTCCAGTGTTTTCCAAGGACCACATAGAGTGAAAGCTTGAAATATTATTTATTCTCATAACTCACATGAACAAAATTTTGTTGGGGGGGAATTACCCGTGCTGTCGAGGAGGGTCTTAGAAACCCAACTACCGGTAACTGTAGTTCAATTTTCCCTAATCCCCTCCACGACAGCACATAGGAGGTATACCAAAGGATAATGGTTTAGGGAGGGACCACGGCTTGCAGGACTTTCTGCCAAAGGCTAGATCTCGTACTGACATAAGATCTAATCTATAATGCCTCGTGAAGGTATGGACTGAAGACCAGGTCGCGGCCTTGCAGATCTGCTCAATGGATGCATCAGCTTTTTCTGCCCAGGAGACGGAGACAGCTCTGGTGGAGTGGGCTTTCAGGGATACCGGAGGAGGTAGATCCTGGTTTTTATAAGCGGCCGTTATCGCTTTTTCGATCCAGTTAGCTAAGGAGCTTTTGGACGCTTTCTTCCCCTTGTTTGGTCCGCCATACTGAACAAAGATTCTGATCTTTCCTCCAAAGTTTTGTCTCTTCCAAATAGGTCAGAACTGCTCGCCGGACATCCAGTGAATGGAATCCTCTTTCTCTCTCGTCCCTCAGGCTATCACAGAAGGAGGGCAGTATTATTTCTTGGGATCTGTGGAAATCTGAAGACACTTTTGGCACAAAGGAAGGGTCTAGCCAAAGAATTAGCCTATCGTCCAGAATTTTTAGATAGGGTTCTCTGATGGACAGAGCCTGAATTTCTCCCACTCTCCTTGCCGTTGTAAGGGCTACGAGTAGTGCTGTTTTCCAGGATAGTTTATCTATCTGGGCTTGGTCGATAGGTTCAAATGGAGGGTTCGTTAGACCCTTTAGTACTATATTCAGGTCCCATGTCGGGGCCATGTTGGATTTATTTGGATGGATTCTGGAAGCTGCTGACATAAACCTCCTGATCCATTGATGCTCTGCCAGGCTTTGATCGAAGAAAGAACTTGGGACTGATATTTGTACCTTCAAGGTGCTTGGTTTCTTACTCTTGGATAACCCGTCCTGTAAGAAGTCTAGGATCTTTGACATGTTGGGGGTGGAAGGGATCTATGGGAATGGATCCGTACCATGCTGAAAGGGTTTTCCATATTTTGGAATAGCTTAGTTACTCACCGATAACGGTGTTTCTCGGAACCCATGACAGCACCACGGAGAGAGGGGGTCCGCCCATCAAGGACAGGAACCTACAGACAAAAGAGCGGCACCTCTCCTCCGCCCCCAGTTGGTTACAGAGCATCAGAGGGTCTCCCGGTTAGTTAATAACAAAAGTATATACATAACATTATAATTTGCATACTTATAGAGAAACCTCGTGACTAAAAACACACTCTACACACATTAAATCGTGCTCACCGCACACGTGAAAAAAGGGGGGGAATTAAGCGGGTGCTGTCATGGGTTCCGAGAAACACCGTTATCGGTGAGTAACTAAGCTATTCTCCCTCACCCATGACAGCACCACGGAGAGAATTTCAGAGATTGGTAGCTTAGGGAGGGACCACCGCCTGAAGGACCCTTCTCCCGAAGGTCAGGTCAGACGCAGAGGCTAGATCTAGGCGATAGTGTTTGAAAAAGGTAGAAGGTGTTGACCAGGTGGCCGCCTTACAGATCTGTTCTATCGATACCTCTGATCTTTCTGCCCATGAGGTCGCCATTGCTCTTGTAGAGTGGGCTTTTAGACCCTCCGGGATGGTATTCCCGCTGCATGAGTATGCCAGGGCAATCGCGTCTCTTATCCATCTTGCCAGGGTACTTTTGGACGCCCCGAGCCCCTTACGAGGTCCCTGGAAACACACAAAGAGAGATCCTTCCTTCCTACATCCCTTGGTGGCCTCTAGGTAATGCACTAAGCACCTCTTCACATCTAATGTGTGAAATTTCTCCTCTCCTCTATTCGTAGGGTTTGGGCAGAAGGAAGGAAGGACTACCTCCTGTGATCTATGGAAGTGTGTTGTTACCTTGGGCAAATATGCAGGGTCAGGTTTCAATATAATTCTATCCTCCATAATTTTAATGAATGGGGGTATTGCCGATAAGGCTTGAATGTCACTTACTCTGCGGGCCGATGTTAGGGCCACTAGCAGTATCGTTTTTAATGATAGGGTCTTTAGTGGAGCTGACTGAATAGGCTCGAATGGGGGTCCTGTTAGGGCTGACAACACTAAGTTCAGATCCCATGATGGTACTTTCTGGGTAGCTATTGGTCTAGACCTGGCTGCGGCCCTCATAAACCGTGCCACCCAAGGGTCGCTCGCTACCTCCTGATTATAGAGGGCGCCCAGGGCCGCTACCTGTACCCTCAGTGTGTTAGTCGCTAGTCCCTGTTCTAACCCCCTTTGGAGGAATTCCAGGATTTTATCCATTTGTATTCCATCCTGAACCTTTGCCCCCGAACTGGATAGGAATTTTCTCCAGGTTCTACCATAGGCTTTGATTGTAACTGGTTTTCTACTTTTTTGTAACGTGGAAATTAGATTTTCTGAAAATCCTTTCCCCCTCAGCAGTGACCTTTCAAATTCCATGCTGTTAAATGGAGGTTCACTGCTTGGGGGTGTAGCACAGGGCCCTGCGATAGAAGGTCGGGGAGATCTGGTAGAACCCAGGGGTCGGTTACTGACATTATTCTGAGCCATGAAAACCATGTTCTTTTTGGCCAAAAAGGGGCTATAAGTATTACCCGAGCCCCCTCTTCCCTGACTTTCCTTATCACCGCCGGAAGGAGAATGGTCGGTGGGAAGGCATACAGTAAACCCCGTGTCCATGGGAGCATAAATGCGTCCAGGGTGTGAGGATTCCCTTTGGGATTCAGAGAACAGAATGTTTCCACTTTTTTGTTTTTGTGGTCTGCAAATAAGTCTATGTCTGGGGTTCCCCACATTTCCACAATCTTCTGAAAAACGGACTGATTTAGAGCCCACTCCCCCTGATGTAGTTGGGTACGGCTCAGAAAGTCTGCCGTTTGGTTCTCTACTCCCCGTATATGTAGCGCCGATAGGGACAGTAAGTTTTTCTCTGCCAACCCGAATATCTCGAAGGATGCCTCCATTAGCGTTCTGGACCTGGTTCCCCCCTGGTGGTTTATATAGGCCACTGTTACTCGGTTGTCCGAGAATATCCGGACATGATGGCCTTTTAATGCTGGCAAAAAGTGACTCAAGGCATAATTTACTGCTAGCAGTTCTTTTTGATTTGAGGAGGCTTTTAGTTCTTGACTTCTCCATCCCCCTTGAGCCACGCTGATGCCCATGTGTGCTCCCCAACCCACAGGACTGGCGTCGGTGGTAATTACATGTGTGATTTTGGCCTCCCAGGGGATCCCTTTGGACAAGTTGTTTTTGTCCTCCCACCAGGCTAGGGAAAGAATAGTTTTTGAACCTAGCGTAATATGATGTTCCAAGTGGTCTCCTAGGGTCCGCTGGTTGGTCAGGATATCCCATTGCAGATCCCTCATATGTATTTGTGCCCACTGGACCGCCGGCAAGCATGCAGAGAGGGACCCTAACAGGGACATTGCTCGTCTTAGTGTCATAGAGGGGTTTTGCCTCGCTTTTTGTACTATATGAATAATTCTGTCCCTTTTGTGATCTGGCAAGTAACACACTTGGATGTTTGAATCCAGTGTCAGGCCTAGGAACTCCTGGACTCTCTTTGGTTCCAGCCTTGACTTTTTCAGGTTCAGAAGCCACCCGAGGTTTTTTAGAGTGCTCATCACTCGGTCCCTCTGTTCTGTGCATTTCTGGCCTGAGTTGCTCGCTATTAAAAAGTCGTCCAAATAAGGCACTATCAGAACATCCTGTTCTCTTATGTGAGCCATCATCTCTGCCACCAATTTCGTAAAGACCCGTGGAGCCACTGAGATCCCAAATGGCAGGGCCTTGTATTGGAATTCTCTTATTTCTCCTGCTATCGAGACTGCTAGCCTGAGGTATTGCCTGGATTCTTTGTGAATGGGGACATGGTAGTAGGCATCGCTGAGGTCTAGGACCACCATAAAGCATTGCGGAAAGAGAATTTTGATGGTCGATTTGATCGATTCCATCTTGAATTTTTCGTTCTTGATATAGCAATTCAGTCTTTTTAAATTTATGATGGTGCGGAAGGTGCCGTCTGGTTTGGTTACCAGGAAGAGAGGCGAGTAGAACCCCCTGCCTCTCTCCTGTGGGGGAACCTCCTGTAGGACTTTTTTGTCCAACATACTCAGAACCTCCTTTTCGAGGGCGTCCTGTTCGTTTTTTGACGACCTTATCGGGGTAATTATGTATTTTTGCGGCGGGAGAGAATAAAAGTTTATCCTTAATCCCGATCTTACAAGATTTATCAGCCATGGATTGTTGGATATTTTCTCCCAGGCTGGGAGGAAAAACCTTAGTCTCCCTCCCACCCTGGGCCCACAGTCACTTGGCGGGTTTTTTATCCCGGGACGAGTTACCGAAGATGAACCCCCTGTCCCTTCTTCTGTCTTCCCATTTTTGGTCTCTCGGGGGTCTCCTCTGGAAGAACTTTTTGTTCCGAAAGGACCGTTTAAAGCCTGTGGCGGTCACAGGTCCTAGGTTTGGGAAGCCTTTCTTTTTGTCGCCTGCCTTTTCGAGGATGTCATCCAAGGTTTCCCCGAAGAGGAATTTTCCTTCACAGGGAATGGCGCATAATTTTATTTTTGTCTGGAGATCCCCAGGCCAACATTTTAACCATAAAGCTCGTCTAGCTGCATTCGACAAGGCTGCTGTTTTAGATGACAATCTTATCGAATCAGCCGAAGAGTCGGCCAGGTAGGCTGCCGCCCCTCTTATCATTGGCATGGATTCCAGGATTTTATCTCTGGGAACCCCTTCCCTTATCTGTCTCTCCAATTGGTCTATCCATACCATAAGAGCTCTGGAGGTACAGGTTGCCGCTACCGCCGGCCTGATGTTTCCCCCTGCTGATTCCCAGGTGCCCTTAAGTAGGGTATCCGCTTTTTTATCTAACGGGTCTTTCAGGGTACCCATATCTTCAAAGGGGAGTGCAAACTTTCTTGAAGCTTTGGCTATCGCCACATCTAGTTTGGGGGCCTTATCCCATGATGTGGATGCTTCCTCCTCAAATGGGTACTTCCTTTTGATGGAAGGAACTGTGGAGCTTTTCCTATCCGGTTTTTCCCATTCTTTATCTATGAGGCCTTGGACGTTCTTATTTAACGGAAATACCTTCCGTTTTTTTTGACTCAGTCCCCCGAACATAATGTCCTGGACTGATCTATCAGTCCGGGGGTCTTCCACCCCCATAGTGGATCTTACCGCCTTTACTAAGGCATCCACTTCGTCCAGGGGGAAACAATGACGACCTTCCATCTCCTCATCGGAGGATGACGAGTCGGTATTTACAGTATGGGAGGTGACTTCCCCTGACGATAAGCTGTCTGATTGGGACTCTATCACCACGTCCCCCTTCCTTCCCTTCCTTTCCCGTTTTCTGGATGAAAGGGCACTCTGAATTTCTGCGCGGATTACCGCCCTTAGGTCTGCGGCATGATCCGGGGTTTCACCGCCGAGGACCTCCTGTATACAGGAGTCACACAATTTTTTCTCCCAGGGCGTTGGTAATGGTTTCCCACAGGTGGGGCATTCCCTGTTCTTGGTCTTTTCTTTCTTCTTTCCCTGATAAGGGAAAGAAGTCTATTACAATGGGGAACATTCACGAAGATCCGCTTACCCCTCATGCGCGGTTGCAGGTACCAGTTCTGGAAGTGGATCCAAATCCCTCACTGGGCGATCCACGGCAGGTGACTTGCTCCTTGCAGTAGACTGCTGCGTGGAGTGGCTGCTGGACCTGCTCCCCCGTCCGTCTTTATCCTTTTGGCGGCGCTGGTGATGCTGCCTTTGTTGCTGCTGCTGCTGCTGCTTAGGCTGCTGTAGCTCCTCATGCTGGTCGCTATCCATCGCGCCTGAACGCTTCCAGCTCTGAGGCTGCTTTAGCGTTCCCAATTTGAATAAGCCGCCCTGGCGTCACCTGTCTTCCCGGCCTGCACCGCTCTTCCCCCGGGGAGTGCGTACTGCGCATGTGCCGACCGCGGGGACCCGGAAGTTCCTCATTCTACTTCCGGGGCAGCGCCATCTTGGTACACCTGTGTACCCAGCGCTGCCCCTATCCGGCGTCCCTCGGCCCCTACTCCTCCCGGAGCGGCGGCCCGGTCCTCCCCGCCCGCTCACCCTGGACAGCCCCTCAGCTGCAGCGGTGGCGGCTTCGGCAACCGACCCCGCCGCGACAGGGGCCTTCCCGCTGTCTGACCGCGGACGGGGCGGTCCCGGATCTTCACCTCCCGGTAAGCGCTGCGCTCTTGCTGCCGTGGTTCACCCGTCAAGGACAGGAACCCAACTGGGGGGCGGAGGAGAGGTGCCGCTCTTTTGTCTGTAGGTTCCTGTCCTTGATGGGCGGACCCCCTCTCTCCGTGGTGCTGTCATGGGTGAGGGAGAATATATGGCATTTGTGATAGGTTTCCTACTTTTATGAAGTGTAGCCATCACTGCATCTGAGAGGCCTCTGGCTTTCAGAATTGTGGTTTCAGAAACCAGGCTGCCAAGCTTAGGCTGTGGGGAGCCGGGTGAAGGATGGGACCTTGATGTAGAAGGTCGCGGTCCGTGGGCAGGATCAGGGGACGCTCTGAGTTCATCAGTTTTAGGACTCCGAACCAGCTCCTTTTTGGCCAGAGAGGGGCGATCAGGATATTGTTGACCCAGACTGTCCTGACCTTTTGAAGACTTCTTGGTATTAAGGGAATCAGCAGAAAGGCGTATGCCAGTCCGAAGTTCCACGGGTGAGCGAAGGCGTCTACTCGAGTGTTTCTCGTTTGACCCTAAGGAGAAGTAATGCTTTGTTTTGGCATTCTCCCGGCTCGCAAATAAGTCTACCTCTGGGAGACCCCATTTTTTGGTTAAGGTATGGAATACTCTGGCATTGAGGCTCCATCCCCCTGGATCTAAGTCTGTCCTGCTTAGGAAGTCTGCCTCGGTGTTGTCGGATCCTTTTAGGTAGAGACCTGAAAGGGACTGGAGATTGTGTTCTGCCCAGCTGAATATCCGTGCCGAAACGTTCTGCAGACTTCCGTATTTTGTGCTGCCCTGATGACGTAGATGGGCCACAGTGGTCATATTGTTGGAGTAAATTCGGACATGGGTTCCCTGGACTAATGTTTCTGCTGCCTTTAGGGCTTCTTCTACCGCTCTCAGTTCTCTGAAGTTTGAAGATTGTTTTTCCATGTCTCTGGGCCAGAGTCCCTGGAAGATTCCCTGAGATGATACCGCTCCCTAGTCGCATTTGCTGGCATCTGTTGTGATTGACATCATGGGATCTTGTATCCAGGGTGTCCCTTTCGCTAGATTTCCCTGGTTGAGCCACCAGTTGAGAGACAGCTTTACGTGCTGGGGTAGGGAGATTCTCGTATTGAGGGTCTCCGGGTCTTTGTTCCAGTGGGAAAGGATATATCTCTGGAGTATCCTTGAGTGGGCCTGGGCCCAGGGGACTGCTTGGATGCACAAAGTCATTGACCCCAATGTTGACATGGCAAACCTTATGGTCACTGTTTTCTGACTTTTTAGAGTCCGAACTTTGGATCTCACACCCACCTGCTTGGTGGATGGAAGAAAAGATATTTGGTTGTGGGAATCCAGGAGTATCCCTAGAAAGATCTTCCTGGTTGAGGGATTCAGGTCTGATTTCTCCATATTTTCCATCCAGCCCAGGGACGTCAGGGTCTGCAGGACTGTTTGTAGGTGTTGTCTTAGAATGGTGTTGGAGGGAGCCAAGACCAGGAGGGACGACACATATCCTTCCCTCTGAGGAATGCTACCACTTCTGCCATTATCTTTGTAAATGTTCGGGGTGCCGAAGAGATGCCGAAGGGTAGAACTCTGAATTGGAAGTGGTGTACTTCCGTGTCTAGAGTGACTGCGAACCTTAGATATTGCCAATGGGATGGATGGGAACGAGGTAATAGGCCTCTTGGAGATCTATGGTGGCCATGGCAAAGTCTCGTCCAATCAGTGGTATCGTAGTCTATCGATTCCATCTTGAACCGTTGGTACCGGACGTATTGGTTTAGCTTCTTCAGGTTGATGATGACCCGGGATTTCCCACTTGGCTTTTTTTTTTTTTTTTTTTACTAAGAACAGTCGTGAGTAGTAGCCCTGACCTTGTTCCAGTTCTGGGACTGGAGAGATTACAGCTGATGGTAGCATCTTTTGGAGCTCGCCGTGTAGAATCTTTTGCAGTTTTGCTGACGGAAGATGTGTAACTTCCAAGTTTTGTGGGGGGTTGGAGGAAAATTCTATTTTTTCTCCCCATCTGACCGAGTCAAGGATTTTTTGGTTCGTTATCTCCTGCCAGCTCGGGAAGTAATCTGCAATTCTGCCCCCTACTTGCTTGGCGTCATTTTTTGTCTCTGAACTGGAACCATGAAAAATATTCCTGCCTCTTCTGCCTTTTGGGTAGCTCCAACATCCCGTTTTCCCTTTACCCCTATATTGCGGGGTTTGAGTCTGGGGTGGATGATAGGGTTTTTTCTTTGGTGGTTTTGGCTCAGGAATGTTTTTCTTCTTGTCAGTCACCTTCTCTAATAGTTCGTCCAATGCCGGCCCAAATACGTATTCGCCCTTGAATGGGATAGAGCATAACTGATTTTGATAGGATATCCCCACTCCACATTTTTAGCCATAGGGCTCTTCGAGTGGTGTTAGAGAGCATGGACGTTCTTGCCGCAATACGGACTGACTCCGCCGAGGAGTCTGCTAAAAAGGCTGCTGCCTTCTGTAGAAGTGGTAGAGAGGCTAGGAGAAATTCCTTCGAAGTTCCCCTTTTTATATGGTCTCCTAGCTGCTGAAGCCAGAGGTACAGGGTCCTGGTTACACAGGCCGATGCAACATTTGTTTTCAAGGAAGTCGCTGAGGCTTCCAAGGACTTTCTCAATAGGCTATCCATCTTTCGGTCCAATGGGTCTTTCAGCTGTGAGGAGTCCTCGAAGGGTAGCGCGTAGTCTTTTTAGCTACTCTGGCTATTCACTTTGGAATCTCAGTCCAAGGTTTCGCGGCTACTTCGTCCAGGGGAAAATCGAGCCTTCATTTCGCCCGGGATACTTAGCTTCTTTTCCGGGAGTTCCCATTCTTCTAGGATTAGACTCTGGATATTATCATGGATAGGGAAAACCATTTTCTTCCTGGATTTCAGGTCGCCAAATAGGTCATCCTGCACTGACCGGGGTGGCCTATTTTCTTCTACTCCCATTGTGTTCCTGACTGCTAAGAGTAGTTCCTCCATATCGCCTGAGGAAAAGAACCACTTATCTTCTGACTGGACTGGGGTTAGTTCACCCTCTTCCCTCCAGTTCGCCGAAACCGATGATTCGGGTTCTGAATCTGAGATGTCCTCAGGGGCGTATTTCCTCTTCCTTGAGGTTGAGGCCCCCCCCCCCCCGGATGACTGGGAGAAGGTAGACAGGGACAACTGGATTTCCTGTCGCATCATCCCTCTTAATTCCTCTATCAGGGATGGTTGTTCCTCCCATACGATTTTTGCCGTGCATTGCTGGCACAATGTCTTTTTATAATCGGAGGAGAGTTTTTTCCTACAGATGGCGCATTTTCGGCTTGTAGGTTTTTCTTCCATTTTTGGTGTAGGATCCTTGTCTCCCTGAAAGAGAGAGAAGGAGGGGGGCCCCTAAGAATGGGTCCTAAACCAAAAAGGTATATACCCTTTTCCAAGTGTAGTCACTGGGCCAGGGTTTAAGCTGGGCTCTGCAGATGCAGCTTTCAGGGAAGGCGCATTAATCATGCAGACGTTTGACCTACCTTATGGTGTCTTCCATCAGGGTCCTTAAATAGGAACCAAGATCCAGCTTTCTTTACCTCATCCAATTGGATGAGATCGCTCCCCTGGCGCCACCTTTCCGCTTTTTTTTTTTTTTTTTTAAATTTCCCGCCAAAATGGTGGTGCATTCCACTGTGGAACGCAAGGAGGAAGCGACGTCACGTCTCCGGGCCTCGTGGTGCGCGTCACTTCCGGTGCATGCCGCTCAGGAGAGACAGGCATGCGGCGCGCGGGGGGGAGTGAATACCGGGCTGGGGAGCTACGGGAGGCCCCCAGCCCCACTCACCATCCAGCGTTGCCGAAGCGCCAGAGGATGGTGTGGGTCCCACCACTGGCGGGAGCAGGAATGGGGAGGAAGGTGCAGGATGATCGACCCCGGCTAATGGTAAGGAGAACCCCGGGATGTCGCCGGCCCCATCCACGGAGCACATAGCACCTCTTCATTCCTGTTTAGGGACAGGAAAACACTGGGGATTAGAGGAAGGGGAGGGCTATTTAACCTCTTGTTTCCTGTCCCTAATCAGGATGGGGAGGCAACCTCCTATGTGCTGTTGTGGAGGGGATTAGAGAAAACAATGATTAAAAGAATTTAAATAGTAACAATATTATATCAGGTTTGGCTATTTATAACAAGGTTGACCATTCCCACCAAAATTAAGTGTATGCGGTGTCTCCAGACTCACCCCTCTAATATGACATCAACAGAAAGAGCTTTTTGTCCAAGAAAAACAGAAGCTTACACCCCTCTCTCGCCACTGAAAACACATACTCCCTCAGCCAACATTAGTATAGGTAGAGATGGGTGAACCCGTATAGAAATGTTCAGTGTTCGTACCGGAAAGTTATTATTCGGGCCTGAACGCTTATCATGGACTTTCTGCTTAAGTCCGATGGAGAGAGATACCAGAGATTTGTTTTACTTTTCTTAGCGGTTTGGGAATCCATTATTTTCAATGATGTTCGGGTTCTGGTGGAAGTTTGGGTACTGTTCTGGTAACTGAACTCAAAGTTCCACCGGTCCACCCTATAGCTACTGAAGATATACTGAAGCTTCTAGGAATGAGTTCATACAGTGCCAAAGTAAACAATTGCTTGAATTTAATGCAGTGCACAAATTCAAATACCCAGGGATTAGCTTGTGTGGCTTAACACACCTCAGTTAAGCCAAATATAAGTATAAGTTCATCTTTGAAATAGTAGAATAAGTTTCACGCAAAAAGACAAAGATTTGCAATCGTCAGATCAATGGTATCATTGCCGGAAAGATCTCACATAAAATATAAAAAGAACATGCTACCTGCAAGCTGCTAAGCAGATGATAATAAGTTAATTACTCCTCTACACATTCAGCAAAACATGTTGAGAATCTTTGTTACAATTTATAACATTTTAGAGAAACAACTTGTCAAAAATGAATTACGTGGGCCTCTAAAGCTGTCAGGAGTATCAATGTTTTCAGGAGTCAGTTTCTGGTGCATATAGAGAATCTAAGCAAGCTAACTTACAACTGGATGAACATCTAGAACTCAACGAGAAAAATGATCAGTTGGCATCAAATTCTTTATAGATACAGTCATATGTAAAAGTTTGGGCACCCCTATTAATGTTAACCTTTTTTCTTTATAACAATTTTGTTTTTTGCAACAGCTATTTCCGTTTCATATATCTAATAACTGATGGACTCAGATATATTTCTGGATTCAAATGAGGTTTATTGTACTAACAGAAAATGTGCAATCTGCATTTAAACAAAATTTGACCGGTGCAAAAGTATGGGCACCCTTATCATTTTCTTGATTTGAACACTCCTAACTACTTTTCACTGACTTCCTGAAGCACTAAATTGGTTTTGTAACCTCATTGAGCTTTGAACTTCATAGCCAGGTGTATCAAATCATGAGAAAAGGTATTTAAGGTGGCCACTTGCAAGTAGTTCTCCTATTTGATTCTCCTATGAAGAGTGGCATCATGGCCTCCTCAAAACAACTCTCAAATGATCTGAAAACAAAGATTATTCAACATAGCTTTTCAGGGGAAGGATACAAAAAGTTGTCTCAGAGATTTAACCTGTCAGTTTCCACTGTGAGGAACATAGTAAGGAAATGGAAGAACACAGGTACAGTTCTTGTTAAGCCCAGAAGTGGCAGGCCAAGAAAAATATCAGAAAGGCAGAGAAGAAGAATGGTGAGAACAGTCAAGGACAATCCACAGACCACCTCCAAAGACCGGCAGCATCATCTTGCTGCAGATGGTGTCACTGTGCATCGGTCAACAATACAGCGCATGCATAACGCCTTTTTGTATGACCAAACAACTCAATCTTTGTTTCATCAGTCCACAGGACCTTCTTCCAAAATGTAACTGGCTTGTCCAAATGTGCATTTGCATACCTCAGGCGACTCTGTTTGTGGCGTGCTTGCAGAAACGGCTTCTTTCGCATCACTCTCCCATACAGCTTCTCCTTGTGCAAAGTGCGCTGTATTGTTGACCGATGCACAGTGACACCATCTGCAGCAAGATGATGCTGCCGGTCTTTGGAGGTGGTCTGTGGATTGTCCTTGACTGTTCTCACCATTATTCTTCTCTGCCTTTCTGATATTTTTCTTGGCCTGCCACTTCTGAGCTTAATAAGAACTGTACCTGTGTCCTTCCATTTCCTTACTATGTTCCTCACAGTGGAAACTGACAGGTTAAATCTCTGAGACAACTTTTTGTATCCTTCCCCTGAAAAGCTATGTTGAATAATCTTTGTTTTCAGATCATTTGAGAGTTGTTTTGAGGAGCCCATGATGCCACTCTTCATAGGAGAATCAAATAGGAGAACTACTTGCAAGTGGCCACCTTAAATACCTTTTCTCATGATTTGATACACCTGGCTATGAAGTTCAAAGCTCAATGAGGTTACAAAACCAATTTAGTGCTTCAGGAAGTCAGTAAAAAGTAGTTAGGAGTGTTCAAATCAAGAAAATGATAAGGGTGCCCATACTTTTGCACCGGTCAAGTTTTGTTTAAATGCAGATTGCACATTTTCTGTTAGTACAATAAACCTCATTTGAATCCAGAAATATAACTGAGCCCATCAGTTATTAGATATATGAAACTGAAATAGCTGTTGCAAAAACCAAAATTGTTATAAAGAAAAAAGGTTAACATTAATAGGGGTGCCCAAACTTTTACATATGACTGTACCATACTGTATTTTCTTCTGCCATTTTAGCCTTTTTTTACCTTAGATATATTTGGCAAACCTTGTCAATTACCACAAAGTGATGGTAATTTTCACACTTCAGTGCTACTTATGTAACATTTCCTCATGAATATTGTGCATCTCTATTACAACATTTCGTAAACTTTTTTTGTTAACCCTGCAGTTTCATGTATTTTGTAATCTTAAAGTAAGCATTGCCTTAGGAGTGGAGTCTCAACATGATTAAATTAAGGTGTTGGATAGGTTTCTATACATTTTGACCGCTGAAGCAGGGTTTACATTAGCTCTTTTCTTAGGTTACGTTCCCACAATGAGTTTTTGACGCTGTGTACTGTGCTTTTCTTAGCGGCATATACTACTGACCTGTGATACATATTTGAAATAGGCGACATGTCAATTTTTAGGACGACTACGCCAGGGCTTCTGTGCAGACTTTTCCCATAGAAAAACATCAAGTGTGTAAAATCCACAAGTAAAATCACATGGTTTAAGTGCATTTCCGTAGCATAAATGCACTAAAAATACAGGTAATTCGCACATGACTGCATTAATAAAATTTTGTCAAAGCCAAATACTAAAAAGTATAAAAAACAACAGCTTTATCATCAACTGCAGGCAATTTGGTCTGAAGGGTGTCGCTGGTCTTGGCCTACCATCTTCTTGTTTCATGTAAAGGATGCATCCCTATGTCATCCACATGGTCTCCCCTCCATTGCGCTCCTATGCAGATGTGCTTCTCAGCCCTGACTGAGTAAAGTAAAGTACTGCAGTGTGCATGCACTGGTGCTCTGTGACCATTCCCAACACCTGCCCACTGCAGTCATTTACTCTGCTCTTAACAGAGCAGAGAAGTGTGCCTGCGCAGGAGCGCGATGCTGAGGAGGCTGTGTGGATGACATAGGGATGCGCCATCCACAAGGAGCAAGAAAGAAGACAGCATCCCAAGAAGATAGGATGCACCGGACCAACACCAGCAACACCCCTTTGACCGGATCGCCTCACAAGCGAGTACCTCCCACTCCCGTCTTCAAGACTATACACGTGCTGCGCCAATTCTTTGGAATGCACTTCCCAGGTCAATACGATTAGTCCCCAATCCCCACAATTTTAAGCGTGCCCTGAAAACGCATTTATTCAGACTGGCCTACCGCCTCAACACATGAACCTAATCTATCCCTATGTGGCACAGCCAAAAGTTTTTTTACCATAACCAGGTTCCCCGCATCATGTTTATGCATCCATTAGCCCTCTGCATCCGTACTGTTACACACTTAACATTATGGCTGGTCCATACAATCAGGGCAACTGTTACCACCCACCTTTCGTGTCTCCCCTTTTTTCCTCATAGATTGTAAGCTTGCGAGCAGGGCCCTCATTAGTCTTGGTATCTGTTATGATCTATGTGATTATTGTTATGCTGTAATGTCTATTGTCTGTACAAGTCCCCTCTGAAATGTAAAGTGCTGCGGAATATGTCAGCGCTATAGAAATAAAATTTATTATTATAAAAGCTCTCTTTGAGATCAGGTAGACAACTTAACTTTCCAACAACTGAACAGAACACAGGGTTAATCACCTAACTATAAGTTTTCAATGCTGCATTTCTTGACAAGTTTTTTTGTATGAAAGGACATGAACACTTTTACTTCCTCACTTTTAGAGTTATCGGTTTCTCTTTTCTTGCCAGTATCTGTTTCTGTAGCCTTTGCTTGCCTAGATTGGTGTACTTCAGTTCAGCTGCTGCAGATTACAAACAGATCCAAAGGATTCAGATTTTACAGGGCGTGTCCCGATATAACTTAAATCAGTGATGTGTATAAATTATTCTACATCTGCTGTACCTGCTGTAGACAGAAAAGCCAAAATGCTAATCACAGAACTTTATATAGAATACAAAATGTATCCTCCATCTCATTCATTACTCATAAATGATTACACATGGGTGAAAAATATCATGTTAGTACATTATCTCAAGAACTGACCCCTTTACTTGTGTCCCAAACAGGCCTGTCTTTCTTCTATTTATTTCACATATTCGCCACAACCTTGTACTAATAAGAGCTAAGGAAACCAAGAAGACCCCATGGATCCTCCCTTGTATTACTCAAAATATTCCATCATGATAATATCGCCTATAATTCTAATCACTATATTAAAATTACAAGGACAGCACTATTTCACAGAATGAAAAATCTAAGATGACATAACACTTTAGCTAGCCATTGGCTAGGTGCCTACCAGGCCATTAGCTCTCCCACGCCTGATCCTTGCATACACCCATTTGTAGTTTGTCATGCAAATGTTTTTAGTAGGATAATAGGTATAGGTCTCTGAAACCTGCTCAGACAGCATCTTATCTGCCATTAGAAAAAAATTATCAGGCAGTTTAAATCTGAGTGCCCAATTCTAATCATCCTTGACATCTGTTAAGGTACTGTCACACTTAAGCCCCCGTTACACACTGCGATATCGCTAGCAATATCGCTGTAAAGTCATCGATTTTGTGACGTTGCAGCGATATTGCTAGCGATATCGCTGCATGTGATACTTACCTCCGACCAGCTCCCCCGCTGGCTATCGCTGATCGCGCGAGAAGCTGCTGGACCATTCCTCGTCGTCCACTTCCTGCTGGGGCTTCCTGTGGCGCCGACGAGCGACGTGTGGAGCTGGGTGGGAGGACGCAGGATCGCCGCATCTGACAGATAAGTAACGACCCCAAACCGCTGCTATGTCGCTGGTGAGATCTGCCTGAGTGGCAGCTCACTAGCGACCACCTAGCGATTCACCAGCGATCCTGACCGCGTCATATCGCTGGTCGGGATCGCTGGTGAGTCGCTAGGTGTAACGGTACCCTTAGCGATGTACCAGCGATCCCGACCAGCGATATGACGCGGTCAGGATCGCGGGTACATCGCTAAGTGGTCGCTAGTGAGCTGCCACACAGGCAGATCTCACCAGCGACATCACAGGGGTCGGGGGTCACTACTTACCTGTCAGACGAGGCGATCCAGACGTCCTCCCGCCCGGCTCCACGCATCGCTCGTCGTCACAGCAGGAAGCCCCAGCAGGAAGCTGATGACGAGAAACAGTCCAGGACGTTCTCGCGCGATCAGAGATAACCAGCGGGGGAGCGGTCGGAGGTAAGTATTAGACATAGCGATATCGCTATAACGTCACAAAAACCAGTGGCGATATTGCTAGCGATATCGCTTAGTGTGACAGGCCCTTTAGGGTAGAGATGGGAAGCCCCAATACACATTAGATTGTTAGCTATTCCAAGGAAAATTGAGGGTTCAGCTAGTGCACCATAAATCTAAAATGCACAAAACAGCACAGAAAAAAATTGAAACTAAACAAAAAATATACAAGTAATTGACCCTTGCTGATTTTTAGCCCATTACATTTTTGGCAGTATACTCAAATAGTCAGTGTTGTAGAAATTCTGCAGAAAAATGAGGGGTTAATCGCATGTGATCACTTCCATTTTTAATTAGTCATGAGGGCAGAACTTAGTGATATTTTGCCATACTGCGTATAGAGCCCAGCTGGGAAGCTCCTGTTGCAGCCAGTTGTCTTACAGCTAAACACAGGTCAGTGAAGATGAGAGCATAGAACATTTCTTTACATATTTATTGTAATATGAGGCAGAATAGCTTGAAAGTAAAGGAGATCAAGAGAAAAATTGTTGGTATACTTTTTTTACTTGCATACTACTGCTGCCCCCTTCAGTCAGCTGAGAGGTGAATTATTAAATCTTCTGTGTTCCAAAACAATATGCTACTCTAGGAGGGTTTTTGAGCCATATTTAGATAAAAACAAAAATAAACCCGGCTTCAGAGGTGCAATGACTTGTGGGAAAGAGTCACGTGCATGCGCAAAATTTGCAGAAAGCAGGCAATGACGCCGATTCTTGCAGATCATGTTATCAGACCCACAGGGGCGTGATAAACTAGTTGCCCACTCAGCATGTTAAGGAAACAAACGCCCTATCAACTAGTCAAAAGGTTTAATTTGAATATTAAAAATAGACCTTTGACATATTAATAGATTTTTAACAAAAGTATTTCTACCGCTATAGAGGGCTTGTTAGGCAGGGTATTTATAGAGGAATAAAGAAATGCTGGTGGTTTGGAGGGCATGGGGGACCAGTCAGGTTCCCTTTAAGCTACATCAATATTTAATTAGTTATAAAGTATTATTAATTCATGCAACTATAGTATAAAAATGGCTAACAAATGTTCAAAAAAATAAAACTAATCCCAGTAAACTTATCTTTTAGCAATAACGATCTACTACAGAGCATAGATTCAATATTTCTATAGCTCCTTGAAAATTATGCTTTCATTCTCCACATCGGAAAAATGCCCCAAAAAATGAAACCTTAATAAAGTCTTTTTTTTCGTACGAGTGTTTGCTATTTCTGCTGTATTTTCCTGATCATGCAGAAAAGTAACAAGACTCTTGGCAGATTGCAGCAATTCAGAGTCAATACATTTGTAAACGAGAGATGGAAAGTTAACTGCTGTATTTTAGCATTGCTTGATCTTTTAAAATAACCTACTAGTAGTAGTAGTAGTAAAATCATATTAATTATGCGTTTTCATTGTGAAAACCTACTGGAAAATTTAGTTCTTAAAGAAATGCAAAAAAATAAGTTTCTAAAGAAGTTTGAAGGTCGAAATCCACTTTCTAATCCATGTATTCTGTCATAGGTGAATAAGCTGAAACGTACAGGAATATTACTGGTTAGGCATGATGGAGGACTTCCGAAAATGACTGAGGACAATTCCAAATGTGAAACAGCGACTCCTGGCATTTCCATGCAAATCATTGCACAGGCTTTCCCATGAGATGGGCATGTCTTATTATACATGTCAACAAGTGACCAAGAAAGGCGTCCGTGATTCCAGACCTTCATTGCTAAAAACGAAAACACATTGGACTAAACATGGTATGCCAACAAAGCCTGGTTTCACAAAACCCCCTTATTTGGCAGCTGACAACCCCAATGCCACTTCATCCAGAAAAAGTTGGTGTTTGGTGAGCCATTTCCAGGAGGCGCATAATTTGGCCCCATATCTTTTAAAGCAACAGTAATAACACAGGTGCACATGGAAATCTTCCAAACCTTTGTCAATCAGCTGGACAATGGGAAAATTAGAATGGGCTACCTCCAACAGGATGGTGCAACATGTCACATGTTGGTTGTCAGCATGACAGTGATTCTTTGAAGACAGATCAATCTCCAAGGGACTGTGGTCACCAAATTCACCTGATTAAACACCGCCGGACTTTTTCCTTTGGGGACATTTGAAAGATCGGGTGTACAGTAACCAGCCACGGACATTACAGGCACTCCAAGAGAACATACAGCGAGAAATTCAGGCTATGACCACAGACATCCTGTGGAATACAGTCAATAATATGGTACGGTGCATGCGTCCTTGGATCCGATTGGTGCTTTAAAACATCAGTTTATCATAAACCAAAGAATTTACCATCCAAATATCAGTACGATAGATCGTCTCTTTTAGAAGCTGCAGCAATTTTTCCAGGTAAACTAGTGAGTGAATCACCCTGTAGCTTAATATCTGCAATGGCCAAAGTCATTTTGGTTTATTAACCTGAAAATGTAGTAGAATGCAGAGGCAACTTAGCTAAAGAAAATGAAAACGGCTTGGTCATACCTCATTAGGAAAAAGAAAAATCACATAATTGTGTGACTAAATGCAGATGCTGAAAACCTTACAAAAAAGATAGTCAGTTAAGAATGTTTTTGTTTTTTCAAAAATGTATTAGTATTATACCAGACAAAATAATAAAATGTGAACGGAAATTGCCCTTTTTCCATCAAAGCAGACCTGTCTGTATAATAATTATTCCTTTTTATTGTCATCACAGGGTCATCTTTTTGTAAAATTACCTGTACTTTATTTGTATAATTTTTAGTACATATTTTTTATCATTTTTAATTCTCTTTTTTACAGTGGAAAAGAATAAAATGAAAAAAAATCCTTAAAGATATTCTTTCACAAGTTTGAACATGTTAAACTGGCTAAAGCATGGCATACTGACTGTGGAGCTTAATTTCTCCTCTTCATTGCAGAACTATTAGTTTAGGTTATAATTTATGTAAAGTACGACTTGGCATTAGCCAAGATTTGTCTCAAGGATGTGTACTTCTGCTGCATGACTTTGACTAATCATAAGCAACATGCAGGAGAAAAGAACACGCCGTCTTCTCCTTACTGATCTCTGCAACTACTTTGTAGAGATTCAGCAGAGTTGAGTATCATTACAAACCCTTCCAAATCTCATCTCAGTGCTATCTGCTCTCACCCTCACTAATTGTCATGAAAGGAAATCTGGAAGTGTTCGTAATGGTAGGTCACTCAGATATGCTGTATCTCCACAATTTATTTGCAGAGATCAGTGAGGAGAGGAGGGCGTGGTTATTTTCTCCCCCGCATGACACTGCCTGAATATGATTCGTCAAACTCATGCTGAAAAAGAAGCACATAACAGATTTGTATCTGGTGGCAACACTCAGTTGAACTATAAACAAATTATATCCTAAACTTTAGCAGTAACTGTTCATGCAATAGAAAAGATAAATTTAATTAAAACAATAAAAAACTGTTTTACTCAGCTCTGCAGCCACTATTCCATAATGTGGCCAAATTAATATGCTTAAACTGCTGAAAGGTCCACTTTATAATTGACAAGTAACATTATTCTGCAGGTGAATATGGTGATACCCGATATATACATTTTTTCTAACCCCTTTCTCCAAAAGCTTGTTTTTACCTTCACGACCAGGCTAAATTTTACAATTCTGAACAGTGTCCCTTTAAGTGGTATTAACTCTGGAATACTTCAACGGATCCCAGTGATCCTAAGACCGTTCTCTCAAGACATATTGTACTTCAAAATGATGGTAAAATTTGCTCAATATGACTTGCATTGATTTGTGAAAATATCGGAAATTCGGCAAAAAAACTTAAAATTCAATTTTCAAACTTCTGATTCTTATGTCCTTAAACCAGAGAGCTATATCAAACAAATTAGTTAATACATAACATTTACCACATGTCTACTTTACATCTGCATCATTTTTTTAATATTTTTCTTTTGTCCGGAAGAAAGAAGGGTTAAGTAAGTAGGGTTTGTTTTTTTTTGTAATTTTTTGGAACAGCATATACCTGATTATATGAATGCAATAATTTTAATAGTGGTTCACTTCATGCATACATTTATATATATGAAGGATAATAATATACTGTCTGTTAACAAAATAATATGTGCTATGGTATATGATATTGCATGAATATATAAACTATATGTTTGGTCTTTTGATGTGAAATTTATTCATGTTGAATTAGTTTCTGCAATGCGAGCTCTGTTGTGTGCATTCTGTTAGGTGTAGCTGCTAATTAACTGTGATGCCATAGAAACTCACACCTGTATAAATTACTTCTCTACTTGTTATTTTGATACATTCTATTACAAAGGGCTCATAGCCAGAAACGCGTAAGAATGTGATTCTGTTTTTATCCATTTGTGGATATATCTACACGCTTTAATGATGGTGTGAAATAAAGAAGAATTGTTTTTTATTATTCAGCTGTGTGATCCGACAACTTTTTTTTTCCTCTCAATTTCACATGCTGTTGTGCAAATGGAATAGGCAACAGATGGAAATTATTGTAAAGACACACTCAATAAATGAGTGGTTCTGCAGGTGGGGACCACAGACCACATCTCAGTACCAATGCTTTCTGGCTGATGTTTTGGTCATTTTTGAATGTTGGTTGTGCTTTCACACTCGTGGTAGCATGAGACGGACTCTACAACCCACACAAGTGGCTGAGGTTGCAGCTCATCCGGGATGGCACATCAATGCAAGCTGTGGTAAGAAGGTTTGCTGTGTCTGTCAGCATAGTGTCTAGAGGCTGGAGGCGCTACCAGGAGACAGGTCAGTACACCAGGAGACGTGGAGGGGGCCGTAGGAGGGCAACAACCCAGCGGCAGGACCGCTACCTCCGCCTTTGTGCAAGGAGGAACAAGAGGAGCACTGCCAGAGCCCTGCAAAATGACCTCCAACAGGCCACAAATGTGTATGTGTCTGCACAAAGGGTTAGAAACCGACTCCATGAGGACGGTCTGAGCGCCTGATGTCCACAGATGGGGGTTGAGCTCACAGCACAACACCATGCAGGACGCTTGGCATTTGCCACAGAACACCAGGATTGGCAAATTCACCACTGGCGCCCTGTGCTCTTCACAGATGAAAGCAGGTTCACACTGAGCACATGTGACAGACGTGACAGAGCCTGGAGACGCAGTGGAGAGCAATCTGCTGCCTGCAACATATTCTCCTTCCATTCTTGTGATGTGGCTTCCTCTCCCCCTCTCCATGTTTGTTTACGGTCCACCAGCAAAGATGTCAAGATTTTACTCCTGCTCCCGTCACATCATCAATGCAACTGCATATCAAGGGATTGGAAATGTGAGACTACTGCTTTTTACTTTACATAAAAAGCTCTAAGAAACAGCAAAGAGGAAATGCACAGATTTCCAATTGTAGGTTTCCTTCAGAAATTGTATAAAGCAAGTGAGTTATATGTAAGATTACCACCAATATGTAGAAAACTCACCCACCATAAACCTTTTATCTCACTATAAAAAGATGCTAAAACTTCATGCAGGATTGTGCTAAATGCATCTTTCACATTTCATTTGCACATACTCTAAATTCCACATATTGTTTTGCCATAGTGTTATACAAAAAGAATTTACTGAATAAAGAGCTTTATTTTATTTCAACCACTTGGCATCTTTTGAAATGTAAGCGTGTCTGAAGATGGCTTAGACAACCTGTGGTTTTCCAGCTGTTCCTGGCAAGTGGCAGCTTTATCTGCTTTCAGTAATGTAGAATATGAATGTAAAAGCCTAATGCTCATGTACAAACTAACTGAAATCAGCCAACTTGCTTTGTCTGACATTGCGTGTTATTAGGGTGGGCAGGGTTGTTTTTATGGGGTCAACTATCTGGAAACATGTGGCTTCAACTCATCACATTTCATGGTTTTACAGAAGTAGAGGTCACAATCCTTTGTTCTCTGTATCCAATTGGCTGCAAATCACATGTGAACTTTAGATAAAATGTATAAAAATCCACCACTATTATTTTAGCACAAGATATCACACTCACTCCAGAACTGTCTCCAATGTGGATACTGTTTGCTTCATCATGAATAGCAAGTTGTAAACCAGAGCACCACAATGACGAATTAACATGAGCCATTTGCATTGTCTTTACTTCTAAGAGCATTAAAGTCAGCAAACACATTAGAAAATTCCTTCATCAGATTGAGATAAGGAAGACCCCCTTACAAATCCATATGTAAAATAAAGCATTCACTAATGAAGAATTAACAGTAATTAGCAAAAGGATTATTCTATTCAAAGATCATCTGCCTCATATTACAGAGCATGAGAAATCAATTACACACTGCACTAATTGAAGAGAGCTCCAAGAGTTGCATTAGCTTCTATTTTAAATGTCAAGTGCCACTTGGTGTTTAATTGCAATGACAAGGCACTCAGCTATGATAACCGTTATCAGTCATCAAATACTATTCCATGAGTTAACATTTCAGTATCTGCTAGGACTGGAATCTTGCCGATTTAGCTGTTTTATGATTTCGGATTGAACAGTTTTAAAATTAACAACACAGTTGTTTTAGCTTCAGTAAATTAAAATTCCTCCTGATGTACCTATGGTTTGGACGTTCATTAGCTTTTTTTTCTTTTAAGAATGACCATTGGACCTTGAACAGAGAGACTGCAAATTAAAGACTTTGACTCGTGAACATTATATCAAAAACTATCAGGGCTGTGGAGTCGGTAAGCAAAATCTTGGACTGACTCAGACTCCTCAATTTTCCTGACTCCGCAGCGCTAGAGGAGGAGCTTCACTACTGAGCATTTACATAAAGTGTAGAACAGATTTTTTTTTTTATCTCAACTAAAAGCAGAGATCCTTAGATCAGTAATAGAACAGATATGTCCATTTTATAATAGACTCCCCCAAAACAGACACTGACTCAGACTCCAAACCACTGCTAACAATAGTAGTATGGAATATCAAACTACCACCATCATTTATAAAGTATACAATTCAGAGAGGGTTACAGCAGTGCTATTGGCTACCTGGCATTAGTGGGAACAGCGAACAAAGCTTTCATTTGAATGGAACCATTCTACGGTGTGTGGTGAGGAATCCTCCTGTACAAAGGAAAAGCTGTGAAGGATATTTTAGTGCTGTGGCTCATCAATTCTCGGAATCTATGGAGGCCTCTGATGTCAGATTCTGACTGATCATTGTCTAAAGGGCCTGTCACACTAAGAGATACCGCTAGCAATATCGCTATAACTAGTGACGTTATAGCGATATTGCTAGCGATATCGCTGTGTCTGATACTTACCTACGACCGGCTCCCCCGCTGGTTATCGCTGATCACGCGAGAACGTCCAGGACCGTTTCTCGTCGTCAGCTTCCTGCGGCGCTTCCTGCTGTGACGACGAGCGACGCGTGGAGCCGGGCGGGAGGACGCAGGATCGCCTGGTGTGACAGGTAAGTAGCGACCCCCATCCCCAGCGATGTCGCTGGTGAGATCTGCCTGTGTGGCAGCTCACTAGCGACCACTTAGCGATGTACCAGCGATCCTGACCGCGTCATATCGCTGGTCGGGATCGCTGGTACATCGCTAAGTGTGACAGTACCTTAAGGTATCTTAAGGGTATATCCCAGTTCTAGCGAGATGGGCATACCCTCGAGACTGGATCTCTTGGACCCCAAACAAGTAGAAAAAGTGCTGCATCCCCTTGCATTCAAGCAAAGGGGCTTGTTCATATGTATAACTTGTGGTATTGCAGTTCAGCTCTTTGTTCTGCTGATTAATACATATACCATTTAAGTGTATAGCAAATGCAAAAATTTATTGTCTAAAATTAGGTGAAGAACAAACTATCATAAGGGTAAACAGCGTTTCAGTTGGGGTTTTTTGGAAGGGTGTGAGGGAGGTGGGGTTGAGGTTATTACGGCCAAGGACATATTGCTCCATCCCAACATTATTCTTGTTTTCATTTTTTGTATTTCTGGCTTGTTGGTTATATTGCAGCAGATTTGGAAGTCAAGCTTTGGACTCTGCTCTAGCAACATGGCTTCCAATGTGTATTTCTGATTTCTATCTTTTTAATGGTATCAATTGGACTGGAAACTGCTCTGTTCTTGTCTTAAAAATGCAATGGAAATCCAAAAGAACAGAGATCAGCATCAAAGAGAATAGAGCCAAATTTTGTTCAAATATATTATTGAAAACCAATTCACACTCTAACCTATATCCAACGTGCAGTAAAGCAAATTCAAAATAATAATGAACCTTCATGGCCAAAAATAATAAACTTCACAAATTAATTCAAGTTAATAAATTCCTGCCACTAAATAATGAGACACAACTGATTGTTGGCCGTGTTATCTGGCAAAAGGGAAATGTTGCTGTCCAGCAGTTAGCAATTAACAAATTTTCAGCTGCATTCATTTCCTTGGAAGCAATGCATGATATTATTGCTAGGTTAGGACGCATTTACACATGTTGGAACACCACTTTGATGGACTTCCAGAAGCTTTTCCAAGATCTCCCCAGACTATACATTGAAAATAAATGAGAAGCTATTGTCCCTAGGAATGCTGTGGATGGTTATGGGCTTCTTGTGAAAGCCATGCAGCGAACAAATTCTGTAGAGATGAATGCAGGTTTCTGGCCAACCATGATGTGATTAGTCGCTTCAAAGCGTATAGAATGAGGTTAAATCATTTTACACAAAAGTCAGTCCTCCTACAAGAGAAACTATTGTATGCAGCACAATGCAATTTTACAGTGTGAGCAGCAGAGATACTGATGAAAACGATCAACCATTAAATGGACAGAAAGTGCTCAGTCAGCATGAAGAAGCTCAGATACATGTATGCGCTCAACATCTACTTTATAAGAACATTTCATTAAAATACAAAAATAGCAAAATGTCATTAAAGACATTAGATCTCAAGCATTTGCATGTGGGGGTTTTTTTGCAATTTTGGTTGTTTTTAGCCTATTTTTGATTTGGACTGAATTCTTTTAGATTTGCAACTTTTCTTCAAGTCTATTTTACATGTGTTCATTCTCTAATCTATCAGCAATAATATTAATCTATCATTATTATTGTGTTTGCCATTGTTACCGTGATTTTGTTTTCCAAATGCAGGCCATTCAAAATTGGTGTACAATTGTATTCCAGTTCCCCCTGAGACATCTATGCAGAAATGTACAACTTTGTTTTGCTCTAAAAAGGCATTAAATGCGTAAAAAAAATAAGAGCAGTTTTTTCGTGCAAGATTCTTGAACCACTGTGCCATTTAGAAGAATTTGTCACAAAATATTTTTTTTAAATTATGCAAGACAAAAAAGAAAGGCGACTTTAAAAAGTACAAAATGATGAGTAGGGTCAATTGTTTTACATACTCATGCATCTTTTAAAAATATCATTGTATACTGTTTACATCATTACTATATTATTCCTATATGAACATTGCAAGTCCCTGTAAGCAGGATAGGTATTAACTAGAGATTAGCAGATCAATTTGTGTGACTCCAGTCTAGCTTCCAGGTGAGTAGTACCTGGCAGCTAGATAGCCCCCAAATCTCTTACATTCTGACCACCTCGCTGTGGCTTTTGATTGCAAAAATGATGTCGCATGGGCTCTGGTAAACTTCCTGACGCCCAATGCACAGCATTTTAAACAAAAGATTTGTGGGCCTCCTGTCTACCTGCCAGGTAACACTGACCTGGACGCTAGACCAGAGTGCCATGGATTTCTAGTAATAACTATTCAAATCCCCAGTAATCATGAGAAGAGAGGACCAGAAAACAGGGCTCTTATCTCCACTGGTCCCATAGACTTTGAATGGGGCAGAAGTGCTACTATGTGACCACTGCTTACATTCAAACATATGTTGTTTGGGGAAGCCAATGATAAACAAGTTACTCTTGCTGAGGGTAATAACTTGAAATCATAGATCAACTTCAACTATCTGTGAAACATTTTTACATTAGCTACAAAAAGGAAAGATCTGAGATAGAGGAGTTTTTGTAAGACACAGGATAGGAAATGATTTAGAACAGAATAATTACAATCTAAATGCTTCATTATTCGGAGAGGCTGAGATATTAAAAGGAATCCCGACATGGGATTCAATCTGCCCAAACCATGGGCATGATTGCCGCTGGCATTTCAGAGAAAACATACTATACAGATCCAGCCAAAGACTATAGGTGGAGACTACAGTAGACTAGTTTGGCTCTGCCCCTGGATGGCTGTTCGCAACACAGCTCTAGATGATTGATTGACAAGTATGTCCCATAGCGACAGACCTGTCAATCACTTCTAGTGGTGCTGGTAGAAGTCACCATGGGCTAGCACCAGATTAGTCTGGCTCTGATTTATGCTGCTGGTGGTTTAGGCAGCATGAATCAGGTAGCATGTTCCCTTTAAAAACATTGTAGAGATGCAAATATGGAGCATGTATACAAGCAAACATCTCGTTGGCTCCATTTTATAGTGCTGTAGGCATTCCTCATATATGGAATCATATTGCAATTTCCCACCTGTAGTGCCGCGGTGTTCACACCATGCAGTAATGAGGCAGTGACCCCAGAAAAGTTCACAACAAACATATTTAATGTCCAAACAACTCACATAATGAGCAGCACACAGTATCCTTTGAATTGCAGCCGGGGTGTTACAACAGTCCGTATCTGAGACCGGTAGCCGTGGCTGACTGCACCATCGTATCACACTGCGTGGTGCCAGTTGTTCGCTGCTCTGTGTTGCCTCACACAAACTGGACGTTGCAGAGCCACCAGCTCTGCTGCTTGCAAACAAACACTGACACACTCAACCCTTTGCTGCAGGGATTTTCAATGGAATCTGTGGCCATGAGCCACTTGTAAAGCCTAGCCTGGAGGGAGTGAACTGCCCCACTACCACCCTGCATTTCACTCCAAATATAAAAGCCCTTAACAGGTTTCCCTAAACATTGCCTTGGTCAAATAACTTGACCAGGTCCACACATACTTTTATTTTGCACTGCAGCCACATCTATGCCTGTGACTGCAATGTACTCCAGCGGGTTTAATACTCTTCTGTGCACATCCTGGGAGATACATAGCAACCCTCGCATACAATACCTGTCACTGCCTCACACACCCTACAAGCAATGTGGGAAAATATCTTCAAAATAAAAGCATTTTAATAAACATTTCATTTAAATTTATACTGAAAAAATACCTTATGCCTCCAAATTAAAATCAAAGACATACAAGGGTTTAGACTTTTCCTTTCCCAATTGTAAAGGATTGGAACAATTCAGGTATAACTAATCTCATGTGCACAAATTACAAATCTATAACCACATTGTACCTGTCAAATAGCATTTATAAGGCTAGTTTCACATTAGCGTTTTTTTGCGCAGCGCATCGGGCGCATAAAAAACGCAAAGAAAAACGCAAAACAAACGCGCGTTTTTTTAACGTCATGCGCACGCTGATGTGTAAAAAAAACGCAGCGTTGTTTGCGTTTTACATGCGTTTTTTGCATGCGTTGGCGTTTTTTATGCGCATGCGTTTTTAAGTGTGACGTTTTTTCCATTGTCTAGAGAACATTCTAGACTTGTTTAACTCAAAAACGCATGCGCAAAAAAACGCAAGCGTGCGCAAGACCATGCGCACGCATGCGTTCCCATAGGCTCCAATGTGGTGTTTTTGCGCATTCCGTGCGCAAGCGTGCGCATGCGTTTTTTTGACGAGACAGGGCGGAACCAAAAATGCAACATGTTGCGTCTGGCGCGCCTGGCGCAAAAGACAAAAAAACGCATGCGCACGAAAACGCAAGTATGCGCAAGACCATGCGCACGTCATGTTAAGTATAGGTGCGCAGTGCGCACGGGTGCGCACGATGCGCTGCGCACAAAAGCGCTAATGTGAAACCAGCCTAATACTGCCGCCTTATGTGGCAGAAGGGCTTTTAGGCCTCAGTAGACACCAGGGTGCATTACCATTTCTCTTCAAATTACCACTAGTCCCCGTTGGTCTCATCTAACATTTCTAATGACTATAGACATAAATTTATGGCTATCTAGTACTAAAAATCCAGCAAAAACATTTGAAATAATTTACTACATGCATTTAAGTAATACAATACAGATAGGTCCCAGTGTGAGATAGAATTATTTTCTTCCCCATTAATGTATCATCTTTTTCTTTGTGTGTAATATAAAATATAACCTTCAGATCTGAGTTAAGGGGGTTTTACACATAGCGATATCGTTAGCAATATCGCTAAAGTATCACCGATTTGGTGACGCAGCAGCGATATCGCTATGTGTGATACTTACCTCCGACCGGCTACCCTGCTGTCTGTCGTTGATCGCGCAGCTCCATTTCTCGTCGGGCGCTTCCTGTGGCGCCAACGAGCGACGTGTGTACGCGGGCGGGAGGACGTCAGGATCGCCGCGTCTGAAAGGCAAGTATCGTCCGCTGTATCACTGCTGCATCACTGTGAGATCTTCCTGTGTGGAAGCTCACTAGCGATCATTTAGCGATGCACCAGCAATCCTGACCGGGTCGTATCGTGGTCGGGATCGCTGGTGCATCGCTAAATGTAAAAGGGCCTTTACTAGTGTTGAGCATTCCGATACCGCAAGTATCGGGTATCGGCCGATACTTGCTGTATCGGAATTCCGATACCGACTTCCGATATTTTTTCAATATCGGAATTCGGCATCGGAATCGGAAGTTCAGTTGATTGACGGCCTGACGTCATCATGATGCGCGGTGTGTGCGCATCATGATGCGCCGTCATTTCGGGCCTTCCGGGGGTCTCTGCCGGCCTGCCGGGGGGCTGTGCCGGCCTGCCGGGGGGCTGTGCCGGCCTGCCGGGGGGCTGTGCCGGCCTGCCGGGGGGCTGTGTGGACTGCCCGGGGTCTCTGCCGGCCTGCCGGGGGGCTGTGCCGGCCTGCCGGGGGGCTGTGCACCCTGTGGGGGTCTGTACCGGCCTGCCGGGGGGCTGTGCCGGCCTGCCGGGGGGCTGTGCTGATGTCCGGGGGTCTGTGCAAGCATCGTCCGATGGGACTACAAGTCCCATCGGGCGATGCCTGCTACCATGACAGTGATTGACACATTAGCCAATGATGGGACAGTAGTAGTCCCATCATCCGGCTAATGTGTTAAATGTTAAAAAAAAAAAAAAAAAAAAAAATACTACATACATACTACATGCTACATACATACTACATATATACTACATACATACTACATACATGCTACATACATACTACATGCATGCTACATACATACTACATGCTACATACATACTACATACATACTACATGCATGCTACATATATACTACATGCTACATACATACAACATACATACTACATGCATGCTACATATATACTACATGCATGCTACATACATACTACATATATACTACATGCATGCTACATACATACTACATGCTACATGCATGCTACATACATACTACATACATGCTACATATATACTACATACATACTACATATATACTACATGCATGCTACATATATACTACATGCATGCTACATATATACTACATGCATGCTACATATATACTACATACATACTACATATATACTACATACATGCTACATACATACTACATACATACTACATATATACTACATGCATGCTACATATATACTACATGCTACATACATACCACATACATACTACATACATGCTACATATATACTACATGCATGCTACATACATACTACATATATACTACATGCATGCTACATACATACTACATGCTACATGCATGCTACATACATACTACATACATACTACATGCTACATACATACCACATATATACTACATACATACAATACATTCATACAATACATACATAGACATACAGTACATATAACATAGAGTAACATACTTACCAATACTTGTCACATTGTTCCCCGAAGCCATTGTCTTTCCGGAATAAATATTAACATAACAAACCACAAAAATACTCACCCACGATCCGAAGCAGTCCACGAGTGTGTCCCACGACGATCTTGGGTAGAGAACGGCAGCATCAGATGATGCTGCCGTTCTCTACGGGCTGCAGGAATCCAATGACGGAAGGTAGGTATCCTTCCGCACTGTATTCCTCCGCCACTTAAAAAAAAAAAAGTCCCTAGTCTCACTTTATGCCATTGCTGTGTGGGAAATTCCCACACAGCAATGGCATAAAGTGAGACTAGGGACTTTTTTTTTTTTTTAAGTGGCGGAGGAATACAGTGCGGAAGGATACCTACCTTCCGTCATTGGATTCCTGCAGCCCGTAGAGAACGGCAGCATCAGCTGATGCTGCAGTTCTCTACCCAAGATCGTCGTGGGACACACTCGTGGACTGCTTCGGATCGTGGGTGAGTATTTTTGTGGTTTGTTATGTTAATATTTATTCCGTAGACGACAATGGCTTCGGGGAACAATGTGACAAGTATTGGTAAGTATGTTACTCTATGTTATATGTACTGTATGTCTATGTATGTATTGTATGAATGTATTGTATGTATGTAGTATATATGTGGTATGTATGTAGCATGTAGTATGTATGTAGTATGTATGTAGTATGTATGTAGCATGCATGTAGCATGTAGTATGTATGTAGCATGCATGTAGTATATATGTAGTATGTATGTAGCATGCATGTAGTATATATGTAGCATGTATGTAGTATGTATGTGGTATGTATGTAGCATGTAGTATATATGTAGCATGCATGTAGTATATATGTAGTATGTATGTAGCATGTATGTAGTATATATGTAGTATGTATGTAGTATATATGTAGCATGCATGTAGTATATATGTAGTATGTATGTAGTATATATGTAGCATGCATGTAGTATATATGTAGTATGTATGTAGTATATATGTAGCATGTATGTAGTATGTATGTAGCATGCATGTAGCATGTAGTATGTATGTAGCATGCATGTAGTATATATGTAGTATGTATGTAGCATGCATGTAGTATATATGTAGCATGCATGTAGTATGTATGTGGTATGTATGTAGTATATATGTAGTATGTATGTAGTATATATGTAGCATGTATGTAGTATGTATGTAGCATGCATGTAGCATGTAGTATGTATGTAGCATGCATGTAGTATATATGTAGCATGCATGTAGTATATATGTAGTATGTATGTAGCATGCATGTAGTATATATGTAGCATGCATGTAGTATATATGTAGCATGCATGTAGTATATATGTAGCATGCATGTAGTATATATGTAGCATGCATGTAGTATATATGTAGTATGTATGTAGTATATATGTAGCATGTATGTAGTATGTATGTAGCATGCATGTAGCATGTAGTATGTATGTAGCATGCATGTAGTATATATGTAGTATGTATGTAGCATGCATGTAGTATATATGTAGTATGTATGTAGTATATATGTAGTATGTATGTTGCATGTAGTATGAATGTAGCATGCATGTAGCATGTAGTATGTATGTAGCATGCATGTAGTATATATGTAGTATGTATGTAGCATGCATGTAGTATATATGTAGTATGTATGTAGCATGCATGTAGTATATATGTAGCATGCATGTAGTATATATGTAGTATGTATGTAGTATGTAGTATGAATGTAGCATGTAATTTTTTTTTTTTTTTTTTTTTTTACATTTAACACATTAGCCGGATGATGGGACTACTACTGTCCCATCATTGGCTAATGTGTCAATCACTGTCATGGTAGCAGGCATCGCCCGATGGGACTTGTAGTCCCATCGGACGATGCCTGCACAGACCCCCGGAGCCTGCACAGACCACCGGCAGGCCGGCACAGCCCCCCGGCAGGCCGGCACAGCCCCCCGGAGCCTGCACAGACCACCGGCAGGCCGGCACAGACCACCGGAGCCTGCACAGACCCCCTGGCAGGCCGGCACAGCCCCCCGGCAGGCCGGCACAGCCCCCCGGCAGGCCGGCACAGCCCCCCGGCAGGCCGGCACAGCCCCCCGGAGCCTGCACAGACCACCGGCAGGCCGGCACAGACCACCGGAGCCTGCACAGACCCCCTGGCAGGCCGGCACAGCCCCCCGAAAGGCCCGTACAGACCCCAGAGAGGCTGTACAAGGGCAGGAAAGGGTTTTTCTTATTCCGATACCGGAAGTCCCATAGACTTGAATGGGACTTCCGGTATCGGAATCGGCGATACCGATACTTTTTTTAAAGATCGGCCGATACCATCCGATACGATACTTTGAAGTATCGGATGGTATCGCTCAACTCTAGCCTTTACTCTGAAAACCCACAATTATTTGTTATCCGCCATTTCTATCTGAAACTTAAGAAAATCTCTTTGAAGGAAGCATGAATGAGCAAGAGTGTGTGACATTTCCAGCTAAGAGGCAGGATGCAGCCTACCAGGAAGAGATAACTGAGTCAGTGGTGACTGCTTTCAAAAATGTAAGCAAGTTTGGCAACATATAATACTGTACTGCTGTCGGGAAACTAGATAACAAAAGGTTGGCAATGTGCATTCTGCTCTTTAATAGTCAAGATGATATTAGATAAGTGCAAAGCCAATAATTCACATCATGTCTTCCTTACAATAACATGCACAGGAATACCTGGCAGCGTGAAATTTTCATGGTATTTATCTTGAAGCCATTCTCACACTGAACATTTGCACAGTAGATAAAAGCGCATGGCATTTGTCATTATTATAAAGATCTGTAGCCGCAGAGAAGATTATTTTATGCAACCAAGAATTATGAATTCTGTTTGACCTTATGGCCCACGGAACACAAGACAGCGTCAGGGAATAGCAATTAAGAAAGGAAATTCTATAGCGGAACTGAAATGCAATGAAATTCAAAGAAAGATTTGTATTAGTGTTATATTAATGTGTCCGTTAATAGCGCACTGGTCCAGTCGCTTTTAAAACAAAATACATAGGTGGAAAAAAGAAAACAGCATTAACAAAATTGATGGACCGGATAGGTTTAATAAATTGTACTTAACCTCTATTTTTCAAAGACAATTTATTTTACCACCTAATATTTATCCATAGATTATATGTTTGAAATAAATTATAGGTTCAATTTGAACATTTAAAACATGAGGAATAAGATTTTTTTTGTCCCAAACATAGGGTCCCTCATGTTCATGGGATACAACTCTTTTCTATGACCCCGATTCATCACAGCAACTTTGCCAGAATTCTGCCGTAAATTGCTTTGAAAAATCACAACATTTTTGCGCAACTTGGAGTTACACTAACATTTTACAACTTTTAGCGGTTTCACACCAGTTTCAGCAAAATGAGAAGAGCTAAGATAAGATGGAGACGTGGCTACGGTGTGACGCTACTGCCCGTCTAATTCATGAAGAGCTGGAGTGTTCTCTACACACTCAGGGACTGGAGTAAGATTTCTGGGGAAACATGCTATTTGTCAGCCACTCATGATTCATGAAGAGATGCAAATCAGGAGATTCTGATGCCACCATGCCTCCTCATCAAGACTGGCCATAGTGTCTTCTATGGATTTCAACATCCTCCATATATATTGCAGCCCAGGCCCATTTTGGATATTCTGCCATTTGCTGTTTCTATATTCATTCTGCAATGACTGTTTCAAAACTCCTAGCACTTTTTGAGCTACACATCAAGGTTTCATAGAAAACATGGAAACCTACAAGCCACAGCACATTCCCCATATTTTATTATAAATGTAATGTGATATGAACACTGTATTGTCTGTACTGAACCATTTATAAAAGGCATTAAAATGTTGATATAATAAAAAAAGGTAATAAACATTATTATTACATTCATCAACATTGAAATCGGAACACCAAAAAGACATGGAATTATGGAATTCACAAGATCAATAAATCTGCAAATGATATGCAAATGATGAAAAACAGAAACAACATTTTGAAAACATCACATTTTATTATTGAGTATGAGCGCCACACAGAAATACATGCATTTAGACGCCTTTGAATGCTCATCAGTGAGGTGATTATTAGTGGTCTGAGGAATATTCTGTCACAATGAATGCACTTTGGGTACACAAATCATCAAGATCCGCTGCTGGCTGCTCCCTTTGCAACTTGCCAACTAATAACATGATTCTGCACCATTTGCTTTCTGTAGCCTTGGTATTGCATTGTACCTTAGTTACGTAATGAGTTAACTTAGAAATCCATCAATGAGTTTGCTCAGTCTAAATTGAAAGTATGTAGATCGTTTATATGTCTTTTTTAATAAAAGCCAATTTAAAAAAAAATATTGTTGAAAAAAAATCCACAAAATTTGATAACCCACACCAAGGCCACTGGTATTTCTGACATGTCACATGAGGCCTGCAGTCAATCAGATACTCCAGTTGCCACGTAACCCGATGAGAATAGAAGCGTTGACCTAGCAGGCTCAAAGTCGCTGCGGGAGGCAAGTCTAGATTTGTTTTTATTTTCTATGGTGCCCTGTACTGACTGAGCAGGGGTTGTTCAGTATTGGCCAACCCCCTCATAAATCCCCTTCTTTTGTCAAACAGATTTACTAGAGTGATCTTACAAGACACGCATTTGTCTAAAGGGCCCTTTACACATAGCGATATCGCTAGCAATATTGCTAGCAATATCGCTAAAGCGTCACCGATTTTGCGAAGCAGCAGCGATATCACTAGCGATATCGCTACATGTGATACTCCCCTCCGACCGCCTCCCCCGCTGGTTATCGCTGATCGCACGAGATTGGCCTGGTTCATTTCTCGTCGTCGGCTTCCTGCTGGCGCCAACGAGCGAGCCATGGACGCGGGCGGAAGAAGACATCATCGCTGCGTCTGATGGTAAGTATCGACCGCCAACTGCTGCTGCATTGCCCGTTTGGCAGCTCACTAGCGACCATTTAGCGATGCACCAGCGATCCTGACCGGGTCATATCGTAGTCGGGATCGCTGGTGCATCGCTAAATGTAACGGGGCCTTAAATCTTTGCTTGTTTTTTTTTTTTCCTTTACCGAAACCATTCAGATGAGCTTTCCTTCTTTCATAAGGATTGCTGTTATGATTGAGTCACCGTAGGAGGCAAAAACAGAAATGCTAGCTAAGTCCTGAAAACCAGAGAAGTTGGCAACTATCAGATTGCAGACCCCTGAACCTATCAACACAACTAGCAGTAGCCGTGGGGGGTTCCTACGATGACCTAGACCCCTCGATCACAGCCGGAGAGATACATAGGCCTGAAGAAGGAAAAGAGAAATCTAACTGCCCCAGAGCAGACCCCAAAGCAATAGGCAGCCCCCCACATATAATGACGGTGAAGCAAAATGAAAACACTTACACAGGCAGAAAGACAGGCTAAGCAAAGATGGGGCCCAAAAACTACTAGATAGGAACGGATAGGAAGGCTGCTGTCTGCAATTTGCCAAAACCCTATCAGAGACAAAAGCCAACAAGCTGATATAAAAATGGCCCTGAAGCAACTAAGCTTCAAAAACTAAATCAGCACTCAGGTACCTTCAGAAGACAGAGCTCACGGAACACTGCACACTCCAGCAGGGAGTGGCAGAATCCAAAAAGCAAGAAAAACAAAAACAAATCTTAGATGCAAAAAGGCAAAACTGAAAACTTAGCTTTAGGAGAGCAGGAATCAGACTGGTGTCCAAGAGTCCACAGAGAAATCACCCGCAGGGCAGAAAGGGCGTAGGCTGCCTTAAATCCAGTCAGTGACTCCACTCTGCCAATCGACTTTATCAGGCATCTAGGACTAATGATCAGGCTCACTACCTTCCTTCACTAGAATAGGGAGTTCACCAGGCCTCAGTGACGGAGGGGAAAATGAACTCACAACAGATTGCATCACAAACATTTTTACATGAACAAAAGAAAAACCATTTTTTTTTACATCAGCACAAAAGATGCGATCAGTTACAAAAAAGTGAAATATCATTCAGCCAATGCATGTTTGCACTAAATGGGGTGGGAACAATCCTAAAAAAAAATAAATTAAAAAGATCCTTCAAAAAAAAAAAGTTTTTCATTCTGGATACTGTGAATGTTATCTTACACTGACCTATTGGCAGTTTTCCAAATTCAATTGCATACAATTGGAACAGATAAAGCTAGTTAAGACTTTGATTAAATATAAAATCCAACCATGTTGGATAAAGTTCTATTCCACAGATTAGTTTCTCAAACAAATGATCCACAAAGCTTTTCGGTTAATCAGTAGGTATATGGATATATACCCAGATTAGCTCATGCACATATGCAATTGGCTTAGGCTTAGCTCTCAACTCAATCATGTAATGACTCATCATAATGTAGCAATCTACCTATTGGTCATCTGCGCATGCCATATATCTAAAGATAAATCTTTAAAATTCTGAATTTGCCAGTTTTGTCTAAATTTTTCCTAAAATCTGATTTGCCATGAATTGCAAGTACTGCAATTGCCTGAAAAAGAGGTAGAACATTTTAAAGGATCTGGACTATATTGGACACCTTTCAAGGTCTTTAAAGGGATATTCCCATCTCCAACATCCTATCCCAATACGTAGTAGGTGTAATAATAATATTAGCAAATACTTCTAATTAGAAATGTATGACTACCAGCATTAAGAGCACAAATCATCAAAATCATGGTCTTAGGAGACACACTTGAACTATAAATACTGACAAAAAAAAACAAAAAAAAAAAACCTGGGTGCCTATAGTTCCTAAAAATGTAAACTTTATTGAAAACACCTATATAAAAACAATTACAGTTTAACAGAGTAGTGCAATTGTGAAGCACATGAATGCTTAAGCAGAGCTAAATCACATGTTATTCCTTTGTCAGTAAAACTATACTACATTTCTAATTAGAGAGATTTGCCAATATTATTATTACATCTACTACATACTGGGATATGATCTTGGAGATGGAAATACCCCTTTAACGCAAACATAACCTTAGTAATGTCCAAGTGACCTCAACATGTATGTCTATGGTAGACAGATTTTAACCAAGAGGGAGTTTAATAACAAAAACTATTTACTTATGTTTTTTTTCAGTTTTTAAATATTAAAAAATAATCACTTTGATGGACAGATGTTTGTGCACATGCAGTGTACATGGTAAAAACCACTGATGTTAGGCAAGCGATGTTGCAAACATTATACCTACTTGGAGATAGAAACAAGTGGTTTGTTAAATAAAGGTACTATAGCTTTTTAACAAGTCTTCCAAAAATGATTGCTATTTGGAATCAACAACATGTTTGCTGATTTGACAGTGAAGAAGTAATGGTTTTTTAAAGGGACTTAAAAAAAGTACACTGGAGACTGGGCAAAATAGAACAATGGCACAACTCGGAGTTGCACCAAAATTTTCATGCCAGTTCACAACTTTGCCAAAATAGGTGTATCTGGTTCGGAACAGGGGCAGGACACCACAGCTCTTCTAATTTATGATGAGCTGTGGCATTCCATATGCCAGAAATCTCATTCTAGCCTCTGAATGGAGTAAGTGAGGTGGGGGAAAGATGATGAATTCTGTTTTGTCCAAATTAAGTTTTAGAAATCTAGGGGAGAAGGATGAAATAACAGACAGACATTGTGGGATTCTGGTTAGTAGGGAGGTGATATCTGGTCCAGAGATGTAGATCTGTGTGTCATCAGCATAGAGGTGATACTGAAAGCCATGAGATTCTCTGAGCTGTCCAAGGCCGGAGGTGTAAATTGAGAAGAGCAGGGGCCCTAGGACTGAAACTTGCGGGACTCTGACAGATAGGTGGCGAGGTGAGGAGGTGGTGTGTGAGTGGGAGACGCTAAATGTCCAGTCTGTTAGGTATGACGAGATCCAAGATAGGGCCAAGTCATTGATGCCAAGAGATGAGAGAGTCTGTAGTAATAGGGAGTGGTCCACTGTGTCAAAGGCAGAGGACAGGTCCAGGAAGAGGACAGAGTAGTGTCGCTTGGCTTTGGCAAATATGGAGAAGCCTGTCAATCAACTACAGAGAGGTGAAAAGCTGCCGGGAGGTGTCACTAACTTGAGAAATAAGTTTTCTCAAACACCAGAGTTGCAGAGTAAAATATACCGAGCTGGAATTTCAAAAGCGAGGGGGAAAAAAGGAAAATGAGAATCAATCATCCGTTTTCCAAGAATTCTATTCATGTTTTACAGGGTTAGAATATATATATATACCCATTATAGTATAAAGGGTCGTTCACATGTCTGTGTTTTTGTGCATAAAGCCCATGGGTAAGAAAAAAAACAAACACACACACACACACACACACACACACACTACAAAGTCATGTCTGATTTTGATTCAAGTGATGGATTAAAAATCACACATTGGACACTGTGGGTCCATGCAAAACGCAGACAGCACACCGATGAAATCCTAGTTGCATCCTGCTGCTGTCCATTTTTCTCTGATTGGTTAAATCACAGAAGTTTGAGAAACCGCCATCAGTTTCGCAAATACTGATGGTGAAAACTGACACATTGATGAAACACTGATTAAATTCTGATCCAGCACACTGATAGAAATTAATCTGTATTCTCATTCATGAAAAAAAAAAACTGAAAAAAAAACTGCTTGAATGTGGTCTTAGTAGGAATTTGTTTATCTGAGAACTTTGCATAATGAAGAAAATGCCCTTCATAGCTTAGGTTGTTCACAAGTCATGAAAATCTTCATAAACATCATGAAAAGCTACCATTATATTCACAATCGTGAATGAAGACAGACGGTTTTTAGCACATGTCCATTGTAAAAACAGTCCTCATCCTTATGTGTATAATAAAGATAAGCAGGAAACACAAACAGGAAATCCGGCACACAGCAAATTATAATATAAAAAGGCCTCATTATGGAGAGTCTCCAGCCATCAAACTGATGGTAAACACAAGTCACAGACATGCAAAAATGTGTTCTCAGCTTCATCCTCACTTCCTACAAAATCAGAGTCACCTTGCAAGCAAAACTACAAAGAGAATTGTTTTCAGTATATGCATTATATATTAGCATTCCAATAGGATTTTTCATGTGTATTGACCGCTTGGTCTATAAACACCGTATTAAATTAGAATCGACATGTGGTACATAGTGTAACCCAGTGGTGGGCTAGCAAATGATAGAAGTTCAAGGTAGCTACCAATAGACATTACTTTGAAGTGAATACTTGTTTTCTAAAAGGTAGCAAACACATTAGATTACCTTCACCTGAACCTGAGGATTTCAACACTTTAAAAAGGTGTATGTGAAATGGGTGGGGGGACAGTCATTTCCACCTTTGATTGCAGATGCTTGCATGGCCACATGAAGCTTAAACATGAGATTTCTGGTCTGCAGATCATTCCAATACTAAGATTATCAGTATATCCTGCTAAAATAAACTAATGTGTATGTCCACTACCTACTCACCAAATTTAGCTGGATCTGTCAATATAGAACCTACAAAAATGCAAATTTTGAAATACAAACATACTGAATCCCTTCACATTTAAAACAACACTGCAAGAGGAGTAGAACAGGTGCCCTAATGGTCAACTTCAGCCAAACAAAAGAAAAAAAAAAAAGTAATGAACATTCATTTATTTTACTTACTTATATAGCGCCATAGCTCTTTACAGACATCACCATCATTTTCCCCATTGAGGCTCACAAGCTAGATTCCCTATCAGTATGTCTTTGCAGTGTGGGAGGAAATCGGAGAACATGGAGGAAACCACCGCAAACAAAAGGAGAACATACAATCTCCTTGCAGATGTTGTCCTTGGTGGGATTTGAATTCAGGACCCTAGCGCTGTAAGGATACAGTGCTGATCACCAAGCCACCGTGCTGTCCAAAAACATTTCTCTGTTTAAAGACAGCCTGATAGATGAAATATGCTGCTCCACCAATGGGCAGCATGCATCAGGCACTGGCTGTATTAACTCAGTCATACAAGTTTAAAACTCAGTCATACAACACTAAAACTTGTAGCATTTCAATGAAAAACATGAAAACATGGCTTTAAAAGCTGCCGGGAATGAACAGCAGGCGAGAATAGTTGGGACTAGCCGGACCCCGATGACTTTTCCCCGCCCACTGCCCTGGAGTGACAGGTCTCTCTGTATACAGACACGCAGGGAGAGACTTGACAGTTACTGGCAGCATGCATCAGCTGTCAGCTTCCCTTTAAGGCTAAGTGCCCACATTGCAGAAATGCTGCAGAAATGTCTGCAGCATTTCCGCAAGTCCCTGCCGCAGGTAAAACGCATGCGGTATTCGCATGCGTTTTGCAAGAGTTTTTAACTTGCAGAATACTTGCGCTTTTCCAAGCAATTTGAAGCATCGCTTGGAAAAGTGAGTGACAGGTTGGTCACACTTGTCAAGCATAGTGCTTGACAAGTGCGACCACCTTTTTACTATTGATGCTGCCTATACAGCATCAATAGTTAAAGATAGAATGTAAAAAATAATAAAAAATATTAAAAAAATAGGGAAATACTCACCTTCTGTCTGCCCCCGGCCCTCAGCGATGCTGCCGGCAAGCTCTGTTCCCAAGGATGCATTGCGAGAATCACCTCAGATAACGTAGCAGTCACGCAACCGTGACGTCATCTGGGATGATTCGCGCAATGCATCCCTGGGAACGGAAGATGCTGGCAGCGTGGCTGAGAGGAGGGAGGACTCCGGGGGCCATCAGAAGGCGAGTACATCCCTATTTTTTATTTTAATTCTATTTTTTACAGGGATATGGTACCCAAGGCATGGATTTCAATTCAATCCTATGGCAGCGGAATCGCTGCGATTCTGCAGAAATAACGGACATGCTGCGGATTTTACCGCTATGCGATTTTGCAGCGGTAAATTCCGCAGCATGGACACAGCAACTGTGGAATCCCATAGGATTTCATGGGGATGCGTTTTGCTAGCATTTTAAGCATTTCTGCTACAGAGAAAAGAGGCAAAAATGCTTAAAAAAACACGTGGGCACACAACCTAATAATCACAAGGAAACAAGGGAATAGATCTATATCTAACCCCTTTACTCCCCAAGGTGGTTTGCACGTTAATGACCAGGCCAATTTTTCCAATTCTGACAGTTATAAAAAGGTGGAGTACAGATAAACTATGTATTCAGTGGACAACTGCAGACCACAGAAAGCAATCCATATTTGACAAGACTTGTTAGTAAATAACGGTATTTTAATGGAAAGTCCTGACTCAGGAGTGACTAAAGACATTAGAAGTGTTAAAGCCAATTTTGAGGAAATAGCACAAAATGTCACAAATATTTATTAACTAACGTCGTGCAGTTTTATTTTTATTCCAACACTTAGTGATTCAGATCTGTCAATGGGTTAATGTCTTGATAAAAGAGTCTCTAAAAGAACACCTGTCCATGCTAGAAGCTGGATACTTCAACATGTCTATGAGGTGCCCATATAACACATCTATGAGGAAGCAGGTTCTTTGTTAGGGAAATGGCAGACTATACACCTTTCTATACATATCCTGACCTGTCTTCAGAGATTCAAATACTAAGTTCCCTGGTTTCTTGAAACACAAAATTACAAGAAACAAGTAGTCACCTACTGAATCATCTACAGAAACACATAGGTGAGAAGAGGGAACAATTTACTATGGATGGGGATGGACTGTTCAAAGACATCAAAGCACAGGCCAGCAGCAGATTTGCATACAAGGCACAGTGGCTCCAGACCAGCATTCACAGGTTAAGCATTAGACAGGAGCTGAAATACCTAATCCTCTTACATCTATATAAATCCTTTTATTAGGAACAATGAGGTTACCACATTGCTAATTTCCTTAAAGACAGCACACATTGGAAAAATAAAACTCTGTCGTTAATGAAAAACAAAACTCATTAGTGTCTTGGCAAAGTAAACTTAGATCACTTTAAGAGTTGCTAAAGGTCTAAACATTTTCTTCTGTAGCACATTGGAAAAAACTGCATTTCCCAACTCCCACTTGTGTGGTTATTAGGTTATGTGCGGATAGCCGGCATATAGCCAGCACACCAGCTCCAGAATACGAGTTATCTACACTAAACAACTTAAGGCTCATCCGCTAATCGAAAAATACACTCTTCGGAATGTCAGATGAAGTGCTTACATAACTTGCAGCATACCATACATCTTGCCCTAGCTAAAGGTTCATTTATGCAGTCCTTCCAGTGAAACGATACAACCGACAATCGGTAAACTTTTACTATAATCAGCGGTCGTTTGGCAGCCTAACGCAGGCAAACCAAAGCAACACACACACACACACACTCCAAATTGCTCAGTGCCCTTAGGCCGCCATTGTTTTGGCAGGGAGAACCCTGTATACACAGGACGATGCCCCGCCAAGAATGACGATGTTTTATGCTGCATAAAAGATCATTTCATGATCGAACGTTTATGCCGTTTGGGATATTATGGCCATACTAAGTTATTAAAGTCCCACAAATACATAGAACAATTATAAATTATCTTATTTTCTTATAAAATAAGGATATATTCTAAAACAATAACTGGTGTTCCACATTAACTTGGTCACATAGATAAAGCTGTTAACCAAGACTGGAATGAAAATCATACACCTCAGAACCCTCGGATCCATCTGTCAAGGGGAGACAGTCAATAAGTCCCCATAGACCTGAGAACCAATTGAAACAAGCATGTTCAGTCCATCAGTTTATATATTTGGATTTATATAAATTTTTTTACCTTAAAACAAGAACTTTACAACATTACCTAATAAAACACAGCTGTGCAACATTTAAACGTGAGCTACAAAAGTATATAAAATTGGGAAAATGGTGTGTATAAACAGTCATGGAAAAAGCTCAATACCTAAAGAATTGGTGTGAATACCAGCAAACCAATTGTCGTGTCTTCAATTCTCTTTTCCAACTGAATAAAACAGTTCAACTGTACTTTATGTTCTGCCGCTTAGTCTGAACCATAAAGTGTTTTTTTATATACTTAACAGCATGGTCAGACAATGAGAATTGTGGTCCAATACTATAAAAAGTGACTTGATTGTATTCTGGCCAATTGCATGTATAGAAGTACACTTCCTATTCCCAGAATTGTCACTAATTTGCCATAAATAGTGTTTCACTGTCATAAACACAGCTGGCAAAGCCCATTACTTTAATTCTATATGTTAGTATGCGACAACTTTCTGTTAACCACTGCATTTAACATTTCTCATGATACATCCATGCTTTAGCATCTAAAACTGTTAAATGACCTCCAGTTTAAAAATCTAGATACTAAAATCCAGTACAAATTCTGTTCTGAAACTTAAGAATTTCACTTCTAACTTGCAAGAATATGCTAAGAATAGCAGTATGGCTTCATCACGTCAACATCACCCCAGTATATTTCCTGAATTTAACTTCCCTTGATAATCAAATAAAGCCAAAAACTCGAAGCATCCGTAGAACTGTTCTCTGTAAATCATTCGTCGACTTTCGGACAATGTTTTAGAAGCATAGGTAAAGGCGTCCCTTAATGTAATGTATAAACTTTGGATTAATAAGGTCTAAAAAACTTTCAACTTGGCCTTAGGTCAAACAGTTTGGATCTTAGGAAGGAAAATCTAGAGAGACTGTAATTTTCTTACAGAATGTACAGGAAAGAGTTTAAAAGCCTTGAAATATACAATGAATAAATGGGTTGGCAATAGGACAGTCAAGGCTATTCTTTGCTGACTTAGGTTTTGGCTTGTCTGGAAAGATGAATCAAAGAGTATTTATGAACAATAGCTGCTTAGCCGACAGATCTAAATAGAAACCTTTTTATACAAAGCTTTCATAAACTATATCATCATATTAAAACGGACAGCTAATTTTGGGGGACAAATTTTTTTCTAAAACATGAACCAGAAGACAAGGACATTTAGAACAATGATTTGCAAAAAACTTCCTTTTATATTTTGATCCTGTTGTGGTCATTTTGGCAGAAAAATGTTGTCAAAGTAGATGTCATTAGCAGTTGTGCCTACTTGGCAGCAAGTTTCATCTACACTGCTGTATGTCTACACTAGTACTCTGTAGCAGAGCTCCCGGCTGCCAATTCTCTTCTATATCATAAAGCGCTCAGAGCAGTTATCTGTAGGACAACCTCATGCATCTTCAAAAGTGTTTTTTACAAGGACATAAATGGATACTTAAATCACAAGGGAAAATAATGATAGTATTATACAGTGAATCCTTCAGAATTTTTAGCTTTACTGCATAAAATTGACCCAAAAACTAGATTTTCACGAGTCCTAAAAGTAGATAAAAGAGAACTTGATCAAATAACGAAGTCAAAGCTACTAGACTGTCATGAGGAAACTGACCCACGGGCAGAGCCAAAAACATAAGTGTGCATGCGCCATTATGATTTAGGCTCTGCCTGTAATACAGCAGAGTATAGTACGCAGGTGCAAGATTTCACCCAACTACGTGGATGATTAAGAAGGCGTCATACATGTCAATTGCAGCAGGAGGATGGCTAAGAACAGCTGTAAACCAATCTCTGATGATCCTTCGGAGCACCATCAAATCCATTATCATGAAATGGAAAGAACATGGTACCACAACAAACCTGCCAAGAGATGGCCACCGATCAAAACTCTCAGCCCAGGCAAGAATGGGATTAATCAGAGACCAAAAGGTAACTTTAGAGGAGTTAGAGTTCCCAAGCGGAGACTGGAGTATCTCTCCATTTGACCACAATAAGTACATTAGTACAATCCATAGAAGTGACTTTTATGGAAGAGTGGGCAGAAAATAGCCTTTACTTACACAAAAAATTGTAAGGCTCAGCAATCATTGGGCAGCATGGTGGCTCAGTAGTTACCACTGCAGCGCTGGGGTCCTAGTTTGAAATCCAAGTAAGGACAACATCTACAAGGAGTTTGTATGTTCTCCCCGTGTTTGTGTGGGTTTCCTCTGGGCACTACAGTTTGCTCCCACACTCCAAAGACACACAGATAGAGAAATTAGATTGTGAGTTCCAATGGGGTGTGAGGCAGAGAGGGGGATCATATACAAGGGCCAGTATGTGTCCCCCAGAATGTTTATAGAGACATATTAAACCCACTGGAGCGCATTGTGTTTACAGCAAAACGTCTGTGAATTACAAGACAAAGTAAAAGTAAGTGTGAATTTGATCAAAATAGATGACCAGATTAAAGGAAAACCAGACATGGACTTTAATTTTTTGGAGGGACTTGCAGGTTTGGTAGTGGGGCGAATCCCTCCCTCCACGCCGGGTTTTGGGAGAGGCTCTATATCCATGATTCACGTTTAAACTCTCAGTTTTGTCTTGGGTGTGTCCATTTTTGTTTTGCAAGCTGCAGAGCAAGAGACTCTGTGCATCCCAGGCCTGTGTGGCGCTAACACAGAGCCAGGGACTTCAAAGCAGCTGATGCACCCAAGGGATACGGCAGTGATATTGCCCACGGCAACGGAGTTTGAGCCCGGACTGTTTTTGAGGACCTGGCTGTGAACCAGAAGATACAGATAAACACAGAACTTAAGCACATGCTAAAAAGGAAGAAAAAAATGTTTATAAAATGGAAAGAGGGAGGCATATCTAAAGAAGAATATAATGCTGTCTGCAGAACCTGCAGGGCACAAATCAGATTATCTAAAGCTGAAAATGATTTGAGGCTTGCAAGAGATGTCAAAAGCAATAATAAAGGATTTTGGGGATATGTCAAAAGTAAAAGAAAAGTCAAAGATGCTATAGGATTTTTACAGGATGAAAATGATGAAATGGTAAGACAGGATGTTGAGAAGGCTGAACTTTTAAATTCCTATTTTGCATCTGTTTTCTCTCAGAAAGGAAATGTAACATCAACTGTTATTCACTGTCCTATTAAGGGAATAGAAGAATCCAGGATATCTATAAACAGAAAGATAGTGAGGAAACACTTAGCTAATCTAAATGAATTCAAGTCTCCAGGTCCAGATGAATTACACCCCAGAGTACTGAAGGAGATAGCAGAAGAAATTTTTGAACCCCTCTCCATAATCTTTGAAAATTCTTGGAGAACAGGAGAAGTGCCAGAAGACTGGAGAAGAGCAAATGTTGTTCCTATCTTCAAAAAGGGGAAGAAGGTGGACCCAGGCAACTATAGGCCGGTGAGTCTGACTTCTATACCAGGAAAGATCTTTGAACAAATTATTAAACAACATGTATGTCAATACCTGGATAAGAATGAAGTGATTAAACAGAGTCAGCATGGGTTTGTAACTAATAAGTCATGTCAGACTAACTTAATTTCCTTCTATGATGGTATCACTGATTGGGTGGATCAAGGAAATGCTGTAGATATAGTATATCTTGACTTCAGCAAAGCATTTGACAAAGTCTCTCATACAATCCTTATTGAAAAAATGACTAAGTATGGAATGGACAAGGCAACTGTTAGGTGGATTCATAACTGGCTTAGTGATCGGACCCAAAGAGTGGTCGTAAATGGCTGCACATCCAGTTGGAAGAATGTCTCAAGTGGGGTACCACAGGGCTCTGTCCTGGGCCCTGTATTGTTCAACATCTTTATCAACGATTTAGATGAAGGAATTGAGGGTAAACTGATTAAATTTGCTGATGACACAAAGCTAGGAGGGATAGCTAATACTAGAGAAGAGAGAGGATTCAAAAAGATTTAAATAAACTGGAGAAGTGGGCAGCAACTAACGGAATGGTTTTTAACAAGGAGAAATGCAAAGTACTACATCTGGGCAATAAAAATGAAAAAAGCATATATAGAATGGGAGAAATAGGGCTAAGTGACAGCACATGTGAAAAAGACTTGGGTATACTAATAGATCACAGACTGAATGAGTCAACAGTGTGATGCAGCAGCAAAAAAGGCAAATGCAATTCTAGGATGTATTAACAGAAGCATACAGTCTAGATCACTTGAAGTAATTATTTCCCTCTACTCCTCTTTGGTCAGACCTCATCTAGAATATTGTGTCCAGTTTTGGGCACCACATTTTAAAAAAGACATCAACAAACTGGAGCAAGTTCAGAAAAGAGCGACCAGAATGGTGACCGGTCTGCAAACCCTGTCTTATGAGGAAAGGTTGCAGGATTTGGGAATGTTTAGTTTGCAAAAGAGAAGACTGAGAGGAGACTTAATAGCTGTCTACAAATATCTAAAGGGCTGTCACATTGTAGAAGGATCAACTTTATTCTCATTTGCACAAGGAAAGACTAGAAGCAATGGGATGAAACTGAATGGGAGGAGACACAGATTAGATATTAGAAAAAACTTTTTGACAGTTAGAGTGATCAATGAGTGGAACAGGCTGCCACGAGAAGTGGTGAGTTCTCCTTCAATGGAAGTCTTCAAACAGAGGCTGGACAGACATCTGACTGGGATGATTTAGCGAATCCTGCTTTGAGCAGGGGGTTGAACCAGATGGCCCAGGAGGTCCCTTCCAACTCTACGATTCTATGATTCTATTGTTTACCTGTTTATGCGAGTTTCTGGAATAAAAACATTTTTTGTTGAACTTTCTGTGGTCCTGCCTGTCACACTGTGTAAACACCACTGCACTACAGGGGACAGTGCCGTTAATGTCTGTAAAGCTCTGTGGAATTAATGGAGCTATATAAGGGAGTAAAAAAAAAAAAAAAAAATAAGGCTCGGTTTGAGTTTGCCAAAAGTGTGGAGGAAGGTCCTGTGGTCAGAGGAGAGCAAACAGTAACTTTTTGTCCACCGAGGTAAATGCTATGTCTGGGGTCAAACCAATACAGCTCATCATCCCAAGAACAGCATCCCTACAGAGACACATGTTGGTAGCAGAATCATAATGTGGGGAAATTTTTCAGCAGCAGGTAAAGGGGAAATGGTCCAAGTCGAGGGGAAAATGGATGGTGTGAAATAGAAGGATTTTTTTAGCAAAACATGTTTCAGTCTGTCAACGTTTTGAGACTGGGGTGGAGGTTCATCTTATAGCTAGAGTTGAGCGATACCGTCCGATACTTCAAAGTATCGTATCGGATGGTATCGGCCGATCTTTAAAAAAAGTATCGGTATCGCCGATTCCGATACCGGAAGTCCCATTCAAGTCTATGGGACTTCCGGTATCGGAATAAGAAAAACCCTTTCCTGCCCTTGTACAGCCTCTCTGGGGTCTGTACGGGCCTTTCGGGGGGCTGTGCCGGCCTGCCAGGGGGTCTGTGCAGGCTCCGGTGGTCTGTGCCGGCCTGCCGGGGGGCTGTGCAGGCTCCGGTGGGCTGTGCCGGCCTGCCGGGGGGCTGTGCCGGCCTGCCGGGGGGCTGTGCCGGCCTGCCGGGGGGCTGTGCCGGCCTGCCGGGGGGCTGTGCCGGCCTGCCGGGGGGCTGTGCAGGCTCCGGGGGGCTGTGCCGGCCTGCCGGTGGTCTGTGCAGGCTTCGGGGGTCTGTGCAGGCATCGTCCGATGGGACTACAAGTCCCATCGGGCGATGCCTGCTACCATGACAGTGATTGACACATTAGCCAATGATGGGACAGTAGTAGTCCCATCATCCGGCTAATGTGTTAAATGTAAAAAAAAAAAAAAAAATTACATGCTACATACATGCTACATTCATACTACATACTACATACATGCTACATTCATACTACATAAATACTACATGCAACATACATACTACATATATACTACATACATACTACATATATACTACATGCATGCTACATACATACTACATGCTACATACTACATACATACTACATGCATGCTACATACATACTACATGCTACATACATACTACATATATACTACATGCATGCTACATACATACTGCATGCTACATACATACTGCATGCTACATACATACTGCATGCTACATACATACTACATATATACTACATGCATGCTACATACATACTACATGCTACATACATACCACATATATACTACATGCATGCTACATACATACTACATGCTACATACATACCACATACATACTACATGCATGCTACATGCTACATACATACTACATATATACTACATGCATGCTACATACATACTACATATATACTACATGCATGCTACATACATACTGCATGCTACATGCATGCTACCTACATACATACTACATACATACCACATATATACTACATACATACAATACATTCATACAATACATACATAGACATACAGTACATATAACATAGAGTAACATACTTACCAATACTTGTCACATTGTTCCCCGAAGCCATTGTCGTCTACGGAATAAATATTAACATAACAAACCACAAAAATACTCACCCACGATCCGAAGCAGTCCACGAGTGTGTCCCACGACGATCTTGGGTAGAGAACTGCAGCATCAGATGATGCTGCCGTTCTCTACGGGCTGCAGGAATCCAATGACGGAAGGTAGGTATCCTTCCGCACTGTATTCCTCCGCCACTTAAAAAAAAAAAAGTCCCTAGTCTCACTTTATGCCATTGCTGTGTGGGAATTTCCCACGCAGCAATGGCATAAAGTGAGACTAGGGACTTTTTTTTTTTTTTAAGTGGCGGAGGAATACAGTGCGGAAGGATACCTACCTTCCGTCATTGGATTCCTGCAGCCCGTAGAGAACGGCAGCATCATCTGATGCTGCAGTTCTCTACCCAAGATCGTCGTGGGACACACTCGTGGACTGCTTCGGATCGTGGGTGAGTATTTTTGTGGTTTGTTATGTTAATATTTATTCCGTAGACGACAATGGCTTCGGGGAACAATGTGACAAGTATTGGTAAGTATGTTACTCTATGTTATATGTACTGTATGTCTATGTATGTATTGTATGAATGTATTGTATGTATGTAGTATATATGTGGTATGTATGTAGTATGTATGTAGTATGTATGTAGCATGCATGTAGCATGCAGTATGTATGTAGCATGCATGTAGTATATATGTAGTATGTATGTAGCATGCATGTAGTATATATGTAGTATGTATGTAGCATGTATATATGTGGTATGTATGTAGCATGTAGTATGTATGTAGCATGCATGTAGTATATATGTAGTATGTATGTATGTATGTAGCATGTAGTATGTATGTAGCATGCATGTAGTATGTAGCATGCATGTAGTATATATGTAGTATGTATGTAGCATGCATGTAGTATATATGTGGTATGTACGTAGCATGTAGTATGTATGTAGCATGCATGTAGTATGTATGTATGTATGTAGCATGTAGTATGTATGTAGCATGCATGTAGTATGTATGTAGCATGCATGTAGTATGTATGTAGCATGCATGTAGTATATATGTAGTATGTATGTAGTATGTATGTGGTATGTATGTAGCATGTAGTATGTATGTAGCATGCATGTAGTATGTATGTAGCATGCATGTAGTATGTATGTAGCATGCATGTAGTATGCATGTAGCATGCATGTAGCATGTATGTAGTATGTATGTAGTATGTATGTAGTATGTATGTAGTATGTAGCATGTATGTAGTATGTATGTGGTATGTATGTAGCATGTAGTATGTATGTAGCATGCATGTAGTATATATGTAGTATGTAGTATGTATGTGGTATGTATGTAGCATGCAGTATGTATGTAGCATGTATGTAGTATGTATGTAGTATATATGTAGTATGTATGTAGCATGTAGTATGTATGTAGCATGCATGTAGTATGTATGTAGTATGTATGTAGCATGTATGTAGTATGTATGTAGCATGTATGTAGCATGTAGTATGTATGTAGCATGCATGTAGAATGTATGTAGTATTTTTTTTTTTTTTTTTTTTTTTTAACATTTAACACATTAGCCGGATGATGGGACTACTACTGTCCCATCATTGGCTAATGTGTCAATCACTGTCATGGTAGCAGGCATCGCCCGATGGGACTTGTAGTCCCATCGGACGATGCCTGCACAGACCCCCGAAGCCTGCACAGCCCCCCGGCAGGCCGGCACAGCCCCCCGGCAGGCCGGCACAGCCCCCCGGCAGGCCGGCACAGCCCCCCGGAGCCTGCACAGACCACCGGCAGGCCGGCACAGCCCCCCGGCAGGCCGGCACAGCCCCCCACAGGGTGCACAGACCACCGGCAGGCCGGCACAGCCCCCCGGCAGGCCGGTACAGACCCCGGGCAGTCCACACAGCCCCCCGGCAGGCCGGCAGAGACCCCCGGAAGGCCCGAAATGACGGCGCATCATGATGCGCACACACCGCGCATCATGATGACGTCAGTCTGTCAATCAACTTTGAACTTCCGATTCCGATGCCGAATTCCGATATTGAAAAAATATCGGAAGTCGGTATCGGAATTCCGATACAGCAAGTATCGGCCGATACCCGATACTTGCGGTATCGGAATGCTCAACACTACTTATAGCAAGACAATGACCCAAAGCATACTGCTAAAGCAACACTCAGGTGGTTTAAGGAAAAACGTGTAAATGTTTTGGAGTGAACTAGTCAAAACCCAGACTTTGATCCTATTGAGAATCTGTGGTCAGACTTGAAGATTAGCGTTCAACAGACAAAACCATCTAACTTGAGGGAGCTGGAACAGTTTTGCCTCGCAGAATGAACAAAAATAGCAGTAGCAAGGATGTGAGGTAGCAAAACACTAAAAATGCCAAGGGGAGTACTTTTTACAAGCCACTGATCCAGGACAGATCCCTTTATATTGGGATATTAAAAAGTAAATCCAGAGACACTATCCACCTGACATTAGGGGGCTGGTGGGGGAGTGGAGAGAAGACAGTGGACACTTGTTGACTTCGAAGCAGGATATTTATTCAAAGTCCCAGATTTGTAAATGTCTAAATTGTTATATACGCTCTCCTGACTGGTTGTTTTACTAAAGTACATGTTTGTGCGGTTGTCTTTTGGAAAATCTATTTGGGCCAATTTACTAAAGCCATATACCTTTTAGACATTTCAAACTGACTAGTTACTCTTAAAATGGGACACATTTTTGAAAGGATCTCATGATGGTTGATACATGTGGTACATCTTTACATTATTTAGTCTAAGTTTATGCAATTCTTTAGTTGGTCCATTTAGTTCATCTACTTCAGTGAGCACACTGTATCTAAATCACATAAAATTGGTGCAAAAAAATTAGCACAAATAAAGCCAGACTTCAGGAGCAAATTCGCCCCGCTCATAGTATACAACATGAATTCATTAGGAGGGTAAACTTAAAGGTGAATTCTGGCAGCTGGTTAACAAGGTAGAAAGATGACCAAATGCACCAATGCCTCTTGGCTCTTTTGTGAGTATCAGCAAAAAAACAAGACATTAACTAGAGTCATCTTAAATTCTGCTTTCTTGGGGCAAAGTGGTCAGCTGACATCAACCTTGAAGTACTTTCTCTATTAAGAGTTTGTCAAGGTTTCATGCCACCTGGCTCCCTTGAAATCAGAAGCTGTGCTTCATTTGCAAAGAAACAAAAAAGGTAGATAAGTGTTTGTTGTAAAAAAATAACATTTGTTTAATTAAGCCAATTACAGCATGTCTTGAATTAGGCTAAGCCTAATGAAAAGTCCTGTATTTACTAAGGGATCAACTCAAACATGCATATTGCACTGCTCATGAATGTCTAGATCACATCATTAAGTGTCAGGATATGTAATAGTGGCATATACAAAAGATACACCACAGATAGTTCTGCAAAAATGTAGAGTCCACTGTCGATTATTTCAGTGGTCAGCAAGGGCTACACCAATGATTCCATGTATATAACTACAACTACAAGCAGGCAATTTGATTGTGGATAAGCAAGGGTCCCCAATCTGTAGCTATCACCTTGATTCATCAGCACCAGGTCTGGCAAACAGAAAAGTAATTGTCTGGAGGCCTGCTCTTGATAGCTAAATAGACTTTCACAAAAGAGCAGCTCTGGATTCAAATACACCAATCTTGGAGGGAAGAGAAGTAGAGTAAGCTGTAAAAAAAGGTAGATACTGAAAAATGTGCATGAAGCTTGAGGCTGAAGAGAATGTGGTGGTAATTTTAAAGTAGGAATCCTTGGACATAGATATACTGCCTATAAATGAGAACCTTCATTGACGTACATTCTCGGGAAGAAGCTTTGACTGTTATTAAACTGGTAAATGGAGGCTCTAGATGTGGCTCACGACCATTTCTCAGAACTCAATGTGGCTCTCAAGTTAAAAAAAGGTTGAGAACTTAAACATTAGGCTCCCCAGCAAAACTTCAAACTCCCTTTTAATAGTTAGTGAAACAAGCTGGAGACCTCTAGTCTCTGGTCAATACACAGTCAGGAAAAAAAAAAAAAAAAAAAAAAATCACAAATTTAAGACTCTTCTCAATTCTATTCATGAATGAACCTAAACATCAATTCGCTCAAAACTCAAACCACAACATAGAGACCAGGTTAACACTCTTAGGGTACAGTTACACTTAGCGATGCACCAGCGATCCCGACAACGATATGGATCGCTGGTGCATCGCTAAGTGGTCGCTAGTGAGCTGCCACACAGGCAGATCTCACCAGCGACATAGCAGGGGTCGGGGGTCGCTACTTACCTGTCAGACGCGGCGATCCTGACATCCTCCCGCCCGCGTCCACGTGTCGCTCGTCGGTGCCACAGGAAGCCCAGCAGGAAGCAGACGACGAGAAATGATCCAGGACGTTCTCGCGCGACCAGCGATGAGCAGCGGGGGAGCAGGTCGGCGGTAAGTATCAGACATAGCGATATCGCTAGCAATATCGCTGCTACGTCACAAAATCGGTGATGTTACAGTGATGTTGCTAGCGATATCGCTTTGTGTAACGGGGGCTTTACCTCCATTATGCCACAGACCCTTTGATAATGCCAGCTAGCCAAGGCATGTATAAAATTGTTACCGATGCCCAACTTTTCAAGATTAAAGACATGCAGGGTTTGGTTAGAATTTGTTAATCATGGAGACATTAGATAAAAGCTTTAGACACAAAGCAGTAGCATCTGGCTACTAGCAAAAAATAACAGATCTCGTTGCGCGAGTCATCTAATTGGTTCATAAATTCAACAGTAGTTTGCTCATTTCCAGCTTCTTATTGATGTCAATAATTTCAAATTAACTCTTAGTTGTAGGGCAATACCACATCTAGGTCGCCAACAATACTACTTTCCGCAGGATATATTCATAACTCAAAAGTATTGTGAGCTGGGAATACAGATTCTGAACAGAGATCTTCACATTCTATTTTTAGCACACCCCATGTAATAATGTGAAAATTCTAAAATTACAGTTTGATTTTCTTATTCAGTGAAAAGTGATAATCTGAAGCCTGAAGGTATAAATCACAGCTCTGCTATACACCTCCACACAACACAATTAGACCTGGGATCACATCTTTTCTTCCCAGTCACCTTATAAAGAAGTTACTTCTGAGTTGGCTCAATACCTTCATAGCCTATTATACCTGAGAACTGAATCATGTATATACCATTATGACTTCTACTGTATGTATTATAGTCTCATGCATATGGTTTTGAGTTACCGGGTTTTTTTTTTGTATATACAGTGGGTGCAGAAAGTATTCAGACCCCTTTAAATATTTCACTCTGTTTCAGTGTAGCCATTTGATAAATTCAAAAAAGTTCTTTTTTTCTCATTAATGTACACTTTACACCACATCTTAACTGAAAGAAACAGAAATAAATAAATTTGCAAAAATTTCTACAAGAAAAACTAAAATATAAAAACGGTCATAAGTATTCAGACCCTTTTCTCAGACACTCATATTTAAGTCACATACTGTCCATTTACTTGTGATCCTCCTTGAGATGGTTCTACTCCTTCATTGGAGTCCAGCTGTGTTTAATTAAACTGATAGGACTTGATTTGTAAAGGCACCCAGCTGTCTATATAAGACCTCACAGCTCACAGTGCACGTCAGACCACATGAGAATCATGAGGTCAAAGAAACTGGTCAAGGAGCTCAGAGACAGAATTGTGGCAAGGCACACATCTGGCCAAGGTTACAAAAGAATTTCTGCAATACTCAAGGTTCCTAAGAGCACAGACGCCTCCATAATCCTTAAATGGAAGAAGTTTTGAACCCTCAGAAGTCTTCCTAGACCTATTCGTCCTGCCAAACTTAGCAATCATGGGAGAAGAGCCTTGGTGAGAGAGGTAAAGCAGAACCCCAAGATTAGTGTGGCTGAGCTTTACAGATGCAGTAGTGAGCTGGCAGAATGTTCCATAAAGTCAACTATCACTGCATTCCCTCCAGCAGTTGGGCTTTTATGGCAGAGTGGCCCGACGAAAGCCTCTACTCAGTGCCAGACATATGTAAGCAAGCATAGAGTTTGCTAAAAAAAAAAACACATGAAGGACTCCCAGACTATGAGAAATAAGATTCTCTGGTCTGATGAGATGAAGATAGAACTTTTTGGTGATAATTCTAAGCGGCTTGTGTGGAGAAAACCAGGCATTGCTCATCACCTGCCCAATACAATCCCAACAGTGAAACATGGTTGTGGCAGCATCATGTTATGGGGGTGTTTTTCAGCTGAAGGGACAGGACGACTGGTTGCAATTGAAGGAAACATGTATGCGGCCAAGTACAGAGAGATATCCTGGATGAAAACCTCTTCCAGAGTGCTCTGGACCTCAGACTTGACCAAAGTTTCACCTTCCAACAAGATAATGACACTAAGCACACAAATAAAATAACAATGCTGACTTCAGCAAAGCATTTGACAAAGTATCTCATACAATCCTTATTGAAAAAATGACTAAGTATGGAATGGACAAGGCAACTGTTAGGTGGATTCATAACTGGCTTAGTGATCGGACCCAAAGAGTGGTCGTAAATGGCTGCACATCCAGTTGGAATAATGTCTCAAGTGGGGTACCACAGGGCTCTGTCCTGGGCCCTGTATTGTTCAACATCTTTATCAACGATTTAGATGAACGAATTGAGGGTAAACTGATTAAATTTGTTGATGACACAAAGCTAGGAGGGATAGCTAATACTAGAGAAGAGAGAGAGGATTCAAAAAGATATAAATAAACTGGAGAAGCGGGCAGCAACTAACAGAATGGTTTTTAATAGGGAAAAATGCAAAGTACTACATCTGGGCAATAAAAATGAAAAAAGCATATACAGAATGGGAGGAATAGGCCTAAGCAACAGCACATGTGAAAAAGACTTGGGCATACTAATAGATCACAGACTGAATATGAGTCAACAGTGTGATGCAGCAGCAAAAAAGGCAAATGCAATTCTAGGATGTATTAACAGAAGCATACAGTCTAGAATCATAGAATCATAGAGTTAGAAGGGACCTCCTGGGCCATCTGGTCCAACCCCCTGCTCAAAGCAGGATTCGCTAAATCATCCCAGTCAGATGTTTGTCAAGCCTCTGTTTGAAGACTTCCATTGAAGGAGAACTCACCACTTCTCGTGGCAGCCTGTTCCACTCATTGATCACTCTAACTGTCAAAAAGTTTTTTCTAATATCTAATCTGTGTCTCTTCCCATTCAGTTTCATCCCATTGCTTCTAGTCTTTCCTTGTGCAAATGAGAATAAAGTTGATCCTTCTACAATGTGACAGCCCTTTAGATATTTGTAGACAGCTATTAAGTCTCCTCTCAGTCTTCTCTTTTGCAAACTAAACATTCCCAAATCCTGCAACCTTTCCTCATAAGACAGGGTTTGCAGACCGGTCACCATTCTGGTCGCTCTTTTCTGAACTTGCTCCAGTTTAGATCATGTGAAGTCATTATTTCCTTCTACTCCTCTTTGGTCAGACCTCATCTGGGATATTGTGTCCAGTTTTGGGCACCACATTTTAAAAAAAGACATCAACAAACTGGAGCAAGTTCAGAAAAGAGCAACCAGAATGGTGACCGGTCTGCAAACCCTGTCTTACGAGGAAAGGTTGCAGGATTTGCGATTGTTTAGTTTGCAAAAGAGAAGACTGAGGAGACTTAATAGCTGTCTACAAATATCTAAAGGGCTGTCACATTGTAGAAGGATCAACTTTATTCTCATTTGCACAAGGAAAGACTAGAAGAAATGGGATGAAACTGAATGGGAGGAGACAGATTAGATATTAGAAAAAACTTTGACAGAGTGATCAATGAGTGGAACAAGCTGCCACGAGAAGTGGTGAGTTCTCCTTCAATGGAAGTCTTCAAACAGAGGCTGAACAGACATCTGACTGGGATGATTTAGCGAATCCTGCTTTGAGCAGGGGGTTGGACCAGATGGCCCAGGAGGTCCCTTCCAACTCTACGATTCTATGATTGTATGATTCATTCTTGACCGGCCCAGCCAGTGCCCTGACCTAAACCCAATTGAGCATCTCTGGAGACCTGAAAATGGCTGTCTACTAACGTTCACCATCCAACCAGACGGAACTGGAGAGGATCTGCCATGAAGAATGGCAGAGGATCCCCAAATCCAGGTGTGAAAAACTTGTTGCATCATTCCCAAGGAGAAACATGGCTGTACTAGCTTAAAAGGGTGCTTCTACTCAATACTGAGCAAAGGGCCTGAATACTTATGACCATGTGATATTTCAGCTTTTTCTTTAATAAATTTGCAAAAATTTCTACATTTCTGCTTTTTTCAGTCAAGATGGGGTGCAGAGTGTACATTAAGGAGAAAAAAAAATGAACTTTTTTGAATTTACCAAATGGCTGCAATGAGACAAAGAGTGAAAAAACGTAAAGCCATCTGAATACTTTTTGTAACCACTGTACAAATGTTTTTTTTTTTTCTTGAGCGCTTGGCTTATGCAGTATAAATGTTACTACCATAGTTTTCGAACTATAAGATGCACTTTTTCCTCCAAAAATGTGGAGGAAAATGGGCGGTGTGTCTTATAGTCCAGATATACCTGCTCTGGCTGCAGTGGGTCACAGGAGGCAGGAGCTGGCTGCTGCAGCTAATGCCTCTGCCCTCTGCTAAAGAGAAAGGAATATTCACTGCAATCCATGCCCATGGACATGGAGGGCAATGCATATTCATTTCTTTTTAAAAGCATCCTGGTATGCATGGCCTCATACTTATCCTGGTATGTTTGTCACCCATCCCTGTCCTGGTATGCATGGCCCCATCCTTATCCTGGTATGATTGGCCCCGATCGCCGGCAGAGCAGGGGAGAATGATGAGAGCGTCTTCAGCACCTGCTGCAGGGGAACAGCGCTTACTGTAGCGCTTCTTCCCATGGCGGCCGTCCGTGTGGTACTGATGCGGCACACGGTTGCTACATGTGTGCCGCAAGTATTACATTCCCAACACACGGACATCTCCGGTACAGGTTTTTCCAGCACTGGAAATATCAGGACGTGTAAAACCAGCCTGACAGAGCATTGGAGTTGATAAAGTTGATAAAATTGTAATTGTTATGAACAGTAGTTATGTGTGCTTTTAAGAAAATCATCTGTTAAAAAGACTACACAGTGATGGTGGTAGTTTTAAGATCAAAATGGAAGAACAGGTCACAAATAGTTGAATTTGGAAAAAAAAAAAATAAAAAATCTAGAAATCCCTTAAATACTATAACCATTATATACATAGCTATTCCATGAATTTTATTTTGGTAAATTGTGGTCCTCCCCATAACATAAAAAAATCATAGTTACTTACCGATAACAGTATTTCTCTGATCCCATGACGGCACCACGGAGAGAGAGGGATCCGCCCTCAGGGACAGGAAACCTACAGATGAAAAAGGTGGTACCTCTCTCCCACATCAGTTGGTTTACAGCGCACTATACAGAACTTTCAGCTGCAACTCAAATGGTTATAAAAAAAAATCCAAAATTAATCAAATTAAACTTAATAGAGGCACCGCGTGGCTAAGTACTAAAGCTAATTAACTCACTCTAATGTGCACACCTGTGTGTGTGAAAGGGAGGGGATGTACGAGTGCAATCATGGTATCAGGGAAATACAGTTATCGGTGAGTAACTACGATTTCCTCTTTCCCCCCATGACGGCACCACGGAGAGAATTACAAAGATTGCACATCTAGGGAGGGACCACCGCCTCCAGAACCCTTTTCCCAAAGGGAAGATCAGAAGAGGTCAAATCTAGATGGTAATATCTGACGAATGTAGAGGGGGAAGACCAATTGGCAGCTCTACATATCTGGTCTATTGAAGCGCCAGCTTTCTCCGCCCAGGATGACGCCACTACCCTGGTTGAATGGGCCCTTACGTCCTCCGGGATGGCCGCCCCGCAAGAAGAGTAGGATAGGGTGATGGCCTCTCTTATCCATCTCGCAAGTGTTGCCTTCAATGCTTTTTGACCCTTCCATGGACCCTGAAAGCAGACAAACACAGCCCTATCCTTCCTAAACTCCCTTGTGGTTATCAAGTATTAGACCAGGCACCTTTTTACATGTAAGGTGTGCAGTACCCCTTCTGTTTTGTTCTTGGGATTGGGACAGAAGGAGGGTAAGGAGATCTCCTGGGTCCTATGAAACTGTGATGGAACCTTGGGGAGAAAGGTTGGGTCGGTTCTGAGAATTACCCTATCCTCCAGTACTTGAGTGAAGGGTGAGAGGGCAGATAAAGCTTGCATATCACTAATGCAAAGGGCAGAAGTCAAGGCTACGAGGAGGGAGGTCTTAAGTGATAATATTTTTTAAGGGAGCCCCCGCTAGGGGTTCGAAGGGAGATTTGGCTAGTGCGTTTAGCACTAGGGGTTTAGATCCAGGGGGGGTGTAGAGGGATCAGCCTGGATCTACTTGAGGCTCTAGTGAATCTCATAACCCACCGATTTTTGGCTAAGTCATGGTTACACAAACTCCCAAGGCCGCCACCTGTACTTTCAAGGTGCTGGTAGCTAACCCCTTTTCCAACCCCTTCTGTAGGAATTCCAGAATTCTGTCTATTGGGATTTCTCCCGTTGGGTCAGAACCTGATACTGAAATTAATTTTTTCCATACTTTCCCATATGCCTTAGTGGTTACTGGCTTTCTGCTTTGTAGTAGCGTGGATACCAAGTTTGACGAGAAGCCCCTATTACTTAGGAGTTCCCTTTCAAAAGCCAAGCTGTCATGTGTAAGTTTTTTAAATGGGGGTGATACACTGGTCCCTAGGATAGAAGGTCTAGAGTTTCTGGTAGGACCCTGGAGTCTGTAACAGACATTCTTCTCAGCCAGGAGAACCATATTCTCCGAGGCCAGAAGGGGGCTATCACAATTACCATCGCTTTGTCCCCCAGTATTTTCCTCAGTACTAAGGGGATGAGAGATATTGGTGGGAAAGCGTAAGCCAGCTGATAATCCCAGGGTATCGTGATGGCGTCTAGAGCTACTGGGCCTCCTCAGGAATCGATCGAGCAGAAGGTTTCCAACTTCCAGTTTTGACTGTTCGCAAATAAGTCTATTTCTGGCCAGCCCCAGAGTTTCACAATCTGGTTGAAGACTAACTGGCTTAGTTCCCACTCTCCTTGTTTTAGGCGTGTTCTGCTTAAGAAGTCCGCTTTTCGGTTTTCCGAACCCTTTATGTGGAGGGCTGTCAGCAATTCTAGATTGTGTTCTGCTAGGTGGAAGATGGATTTTGTTACCTCCATCAGCGCTCGAGACCTGGTGCCCCCCTGGTGGTTTAGATATGCTACCACTACCTGGTTGTCTGAGAAGACCCGTGTGTTTTGGGAGCGAAGTGAATCCAGAAAATGAACGAGAGCTAATTTTACTGCCAGCAAGTCTTTCATGTTTGAGGAAGCTGACTTTTCCCTGAGTCCAGGGCCCTTGTGCCACCTGACTGCCTAGATGTGCACCCCAACCCCAGGGACTTGCGTCTCTGGTTAGGATCTTTGTCGCTGGTAACTCCCAAGGAACCCACTTGGTTAGATTGACTTGATGTGCCCACCATGTTAAGGAATGTCTTGTGTTTGGTGAGATGTCTAATTGCATGTCTAAATTCCCGTGTCGGGAAACGTCTGTGTCTAATATTTCCCACTGTAGGTCTCGAGTATGGCTTCGTGCCCACTGTACCGCTGGCATGCAGGCTGTCATTGATCCCAATAGAGACATTGCTTTTCTCAGGGTAGTGACTGGGGAAGCTATCATTTGTGACACCATCTGTGCCATTTTTTGAACCTTAGTCTGTGGAAGATAACATTTCTGTTTGGTTGAGTCTAGTATTATCCCAAAGTACTCCTGTACCTGACTTGGTACAAGTCTGGATTTGGGTAAATTCAGCATCCATCCTAGACTCGCTAGAGATCTCATGACCGTGTCCAATTGTTGTTTGCAGTGGTGAAAGGAGACGCCTACCACTAAGAGATCGTCCAGGTATGGGACTATCAGGATGTTTTGCTCTCTTACTTCTGACATTATCTTTGTAAATACCCTTGCAGCAATAGCTAGCCCAAAGGGGAGAGCTCTGAACTGATGTTTTATCTCCCCCTGGATCGTCACCCATACCCTGAGGTATTTCCTATGGTCTCTGTGAATGGGTACATGGTAATATGCGTCTCTCAAGTCTTATACGGTCATGAAGCATGATGGGGAAAGCCTTTTTACACAAGACTTTATTGCCTCTTTACTGGTAGGGGACTTCTTGTAATACTTCCTTCTCCCTTAGATTCGTGATTTCCTGTTGAAGAGCCAACTGTTCGTGTGATGTCTTTTGGGACGTTATCACAAAGGAATTGTTTGGGAGGGTATTGAATTTTAGTATTAGGCCTTTTTGTATTATGCTTAGAATCCACGGACTCGTGGATATTTTTTCCCAGTCCTGGAGAAAATAGGACAACCTTCCCCAGACCCGGGGAGCACCTTCATTGTGGCTTTTTATTGTCGGGGGTTTTGTTAAACATAAAGCCTTTGTTTTTGTTTCTTTTATCCTCCCATCCTTCTTTGTTCTTTTTTGGGGGCCTTCTTCGCATAAATCTTCTGTTCGGAAAAGGCTGTTTGCATGACTGACTAGGGAAACCGCAAAAGGACTTTCTTGTCCCCTGCCTTGTCCAAGATGTCGTCTAGCGTTGAGCCAAATAAGAATTCGCCTTCACACGGGATTGCGCACAATTTGCTTTTTGTCTCCAGGTCTCCTGGCCAGCATTTTAGCCATAAGGCGCGTCTCGTGGCATTTGAGAAGGAGGCTGCTCTGGTTGCCAACCTAGTCGAGTTCACTGATGCATCCGCCAGGAAAGCTGCTGCTTTCATTATAGAAACTGATCTTTGCATTGTTTCTTTTGAGACTTTCTTTTATTTGGGAATCTAAATGATCCAACCAGACCATTAGGGCGCGTGGCTGCTATGGCTGGTTTTAGTCCCCCTCCTGCCTCTTCCCAAGCATTTTTTTTTAAAAGTTTCTGCTTTTTTATCCATTGGGTCCTTCAGGGTGCCCATGTCTTCGAAGGGCAGGGCAAATTTTTTAGAATTTTTTGCAACCGCTACGTCAAGTTTAGGTTCTTTACTCCATAGGGAGCAGGCCGGATCGTCACAGGGGTATTTCCTCCTAGGTGTTAGTAGGACCTTCTTGTCTGGCTTTTTCCATTCTCGTTTAATTAGAGAGTGGATTTTCTCATTTATTGGAAAAACCCTCCTCTTTTTCTGTTCCAGTTTGCTGAACATTAAATCTTAGGGCGTTCGTCTACCAGCCCCATAGTTGTCCTCACGGCTTTTACCAGGGCGTCTGTTTCTTCAATAGAGAAGCAGCTGCGTCCCCCTTCTGAGGAGGATGAGGAGGACTGGGAGGATGACGAATTACTTGAGTCAGATAGCGAGTCAGAAAGTGAACTAACACTGGACTCTGGAGACCTATGCCTGGATCTACGTTTTTTCTTTGAGGTTCTAGCGCCCTTAAGGGCGTTTTCGACCTGGGTCCTTATCAGTGTTTTGAGGTCTGAAGCGAACCTCGGGGATTCCTCCTGGATTGTCTGTTCTATGCACGCCGCACAGAGCTTTTTCTCCCACGTAAGGGGTAGCTCCTCCGTGCATATGGCACATACCGTGTGTTTGACGCTGCTCTTGCCTTTGTCGCTGCCCCTGCTTCGGGGACTACCACCGCGTCTCCTTCTGTGGCTTGTCACCCATGATGATAGCCCTCTTCCCCTTTAGTGGGGTTTAAATATGGACTTCTCTCCTTTCTTTTTTTTTTTTTTCCTCGAGCACAGCGCCGCTTCATCACCCCTTCCCATGGGTGCCCCGCGCCGCCGCCGGAAGTGACTGTCCGCGCATGTGCACTAAAAATATCCCAGCAGTGCACTGCGCCTCACCTTCTCAAGGGAGCTGAGCTCGCGCGCACGTGCACCACTGCTGGTGTCCTGCGCCCTCCCCCAGCTCCTGCAGAGGCCCTGTATCCCGCGGTTCACGGTGGCCACCGCCACCCTCCACTTAGTGCTCCAAGGCTCGGCGGGAGGCTCCTCTTTAGTGACCGCTGCCACTATATCTGGAGGAGGCATACATCTCATTTTAGTTTTTTTTTTGGATCGGCAGATTTGGTTTTCTTCTGCATCTTCGCTGCCTCTCCCCACTCACCCACATGGTCCGCCGACCCCGGTGGTGGTGCTTCAGGGGAAGCAAGAGAATGACCCCGACCCAGCTGAGGCAGGGAGCCCCACTGCATGTTATCGCACTGGTTCGGCCCCTGGCATCCAGGGCTGTGGAGTCGGAGCTCATTTTGGTGGAGTCGGAAGTCGGAATAAAATGGACCGACTCCGACTCCTAAAATATATAATAAATTGGGTACAGTAGTTCAATGCAGAATGTGCTGAATATTTTTTCATAGGAATTTGGGAAAGTTATGAAATGTCCTATAAATGGCTGATCTATTCCTGCTCTAAGGCTACATTCACACAAGAACAGGTTCTTGCTATTGTAACGGACAATGCTTCAAACATGATAAGTACAATTAAACTGATGAATGAGAGTAATGAACAACAGCTAGAAGAAAATTTAGGATTCAGTATGTTTGAGATGGAAGGCCACAGTCAGTGCTGTTCATGTAACTGAGGAACAAACATATATTGCAACAGAAGAACAGCAAAATTATACTTTAGAAATAGATGATCTTGTTGAAGGTGCTTCAAAATACTTTCCTATTCATCACATGCGCTGTGTTGTGCACACGCTGCAGCTGGCAATAAGAGATAGTCTGCAAGAGGGACATGCTGGAAATCTGTTTGGAAAAGTGAGGAAATTGGTTATTGCCGCCAGAACCCCTAAAATTGATTCCATCTTGGAGAGATGTGCTGGGAAAGGGGCAATTGTCAATCAAGCCACTCGGTGGGGCGGCACTTATTGAATGATTGAGCGATTTCTTGAACTAAAACAGTTTCTTATAGATATGGCGAACCCTCAGGTAACCCTAAATGAAGGTCAATGGACACAGGTGGCTGAATTGAAGGAATTGCTTAATCACCCATTTACCGTGCCTAAAAAATTACAAGCTGAGGATTTAACTCCTGGCATTTTCATAAGGGAGTGGAAGAACTTGCTATTTTACCTGTCCCAAAGAGGAAGTTTAATCGCAGATGGCATTGCTGCTTCAATGAAACGGAGAGAGACACAGCTATTGGAAAATGAAATTTTTCTGGCAGCCTTTTATGTGGACCCAAGTCATTGTATACTGCTTGATGATCAACGGCTTACTAAAGGAAAAGAAGCTCTGACTGAGGTAGCAGTTAGGATGAGTGGCCTACAGGAGGACTGCCAGGCACAAGAGGACTTGGGTCCTGACAGTGCTACTGTTGCCATATCTTCATCCTCATCAGATGAGGCGCTTGACTTTGACAAGTATTTGGATGACTTGGAGCTGGCAAAGCGTTGCCGCAAGTAAAAGATTTCACTCCGTCTCCTATAGCAAGCAGATTGACCATATTTCAGCAAAATGTTTCACTTGCTCTCAAAGAAATAGAAAAATTCAACCAACTGACTGTGCAAGGGCAATTCCTTTATACCCGGAAATTGTTAGAGATGTTCCCATGTGGTTACGGCTTTGCCTCCAACCCAAGTTAGTGTAGAGAGGTTGTTCTCTAGCCTTAAAATTATTAGGTCAGATTTGAGGTCATCTATGAAGGAGGATCGGATGGTGGCAATTCTATTTCTTAGGACAAATTCATAGACTGCACAAATGTTATTTAGTATGTTTTTGTTGAAAACTGTTTATTGCCACTTACATAGTTTGTTTGTATATATATATATATATATATATATATATATATATATATATATATATATATATATATATATATATACACACACACACACACACACACACTGTATATATATATCTACACACAGTATATGTAATCGATATTACATAGTGTATTACATATTTTCAATTTATTACAGTTTTGTGTTCTAAAGTTGTATTCCAATAAATATATATTATGTGCTATCTAAATATCTAGATTATTGTATCATAAAATGATGTTCACATTGTACTACAATAAATTTTTCACTTAAATATAAGCAATATATGAGGGAGTCGGAGTCGTGTTGTTGGAGTTGGTATAAGGGAAATTGAGGAGTCGGAGTCGCAGGTTTGGCTTACCGACTCCACAGCCCTGCTGGCATCCCACGACGATCTGCAGGTACGTGCTGTAGGTTCCCCAACAGGGACAGGAAACCAACTGATGTGGGATAGAGGTACCGCCTTTTTCATCTGTAGGTTTCCTGTCCCTGAGGGCGGATCCCTCTCTCTCCGTGGTACCGTCATGGGGAAAGAGAAACATTTAATATAAAAGATTTGGTTTTACAGCTTAAGATTCATATCTAATGACCAAGTTAAAAATAAAAACTTAGCAAACACCAATGTATTCAGCTGATAAGCAAAGGTTACAGGCTGAGAATGACTAGTATCAGACCTCACCAATTATGTTAATCAGCTTGAATCTCCATGGAGCAAGCTTCAGGATCTAGGTTGACATGGGTGCCTAATTAGGATTTTTTTCTGCTTAGCTCTGTAAGTTCTGCTAACTCGACTATTAAATATCACGGGGTGGATTGCAAGAGAACTCACCAGTGCAATGTCCCGGAAGACTGGTACCGAAGACAGCTTCAGGCTCCTAGGAACACGGGGTGAGCAGGGCAGGAGAGAGATGGTTTCAGGACCTGAATCATCTGACAGTTGGGGGCGTGGCTTAGGCTCAGGAGATCTAGAAGCTGAAGGAAAACCCCTAGAAAGGTGACTAAGGGGCAAAGTTACCCAGGGGCAAAGACAGAGACGTAGATCAGAACAAGCCGAGGTCAAAGCACGAGATAGCAGTACAGTACCAAGGATAAGACAGAATGGATCGTCGGGGCCAGGCAGAGGTCAAAACCAAACAGACAGAGAAGGTACAGAAACAGAATCCAACAAGCAGTATCCAGAGAGCAGACCGAGTCGAAACCAAAGTATCAGGCAAACCAGAACACAGCACAAACACACTCAGGGGTCAACACACTCTGCCAATGGCGAAAGTATAACTGACGGGGATTGGAGCTTCCTAGGGCTATAAGAAGCTCTCCCCGAACCAAGGAGAGGCCACAATAATAAGCCCCAGGTGTGCAGGTAGGCCTGCACTGGGATCAAAACATTAACCCCAGGCGTGCAGGTCAAACCTGTACTGGGCTCCAGACATTAACCCCTAGCGTGCAGGTCAAACCTGCACTGGGATCATGACATTAAAAAGGTCACTTTGGTTAATGGATCTAACTGACCTTTAATTCTACAATATTTTTTGCTGATTTCTGATCTAGTAAATGATAAAGCAATAATTAATGCAAGATTTCATATGTACCGGAGGTATGCCACACAGTCTTTCATAATTGCTGCTCATTAAGGAGGCATAATGGAATGCGGCTTCAGATCTCCTACACCCATTAAAGCCCTTTAACACAACGAGATGATCGGCTTAATGAAGGTTCATAAAAATATTTGATGCCAATCATTGCCCTAAGTACACAGAGCCAGCAAACAAGCAGATGCTCTTTTGTAAGTGGATCTATACATGCCTAAAAATTATCAATGATTGGCAGCAAATCCCCTCATGTAAACAGGGCATGAGCTACCAAAAGTACATAAACAGTATAATGAAACAATCTTCATAAACATCATTTGTCTCTAGGTAGGTTTAAGTGTAACGAGTAACTATCATCATCCAAAATAGTCAATAAGTGCTTGTTACAGGTAGATTATCAACCGAGTAAAATAAAAAGGTCAGGGCCTGTAGATTTATACCTCTAAAACAGTAATTGTACAGTGTTGCCCGGTTGTTTTATTCATTGCTTTATACAGTAGTATTACATTCATATTGCAAAGGCTACTAACAAATGCTACTAAAAAATGGCAAAAAGCAAAGTTCAGGAACACCTCCTTTGTTAATATATAGTCCTACCCAAAATCTAGTCATTTGATAGGCTTCAGGGTATTTCATCACTAAGAAAATCTGGCAGACTATTCACCCAAAAATGGATTTCAAAGATGATTATTTTGACTTAAGTAGCCGCTTTCTAAATTAGAGCTTAGATAATGATGTCGATAAAAAGTATTTGCCGCTAGCAGTGATCTGAAGTTGTAGAACAAGTCAGACATTACTGTAAATGGCATTTTAAATTATCAAAAGTGGAGGATAGATTATATTTCTTACGGGTAATCTGAAGACCTAAAACCATCTGTTCTCTTTACAGCTGTTACTAAATGAAAAAAAACTCAGAACATTAAATTATGTCCATAACAAGATGGTAAGATTAGAGTCCAGGTGTACAAATAGAAGATATGGAAAGCGGAAGAATGAAAAATAAAGAAAAGAGTACTGAGAAGAGAGTGGGATCTCAATATCTGAACTGAAGAACCTAGAAGGATCCTCATTAACTAGAAATAGTTTATCACAGGGCTCATAGGTTTACAGCTGTGTAATGGGGAGGGGTGGAGCCACTGTGCTGTGATCCGAGGAGAGCCTGGAAGGGCATGACTGGGTGAGCACTTGACTCACTAGAGCCCCAGATGCTGCTACTTCAGGACAGAACACGGACACACAGCAGCTGACCCCCCAAGGGACAGGTAACAGGAACGGCCCAGTGCAGCTGATATACAGACTGGTATGGCAGGTGCAAGTGGGTTCAACTCATATACAGACTGGCACGAAAGGTGCAGGGGGTCCGGTTGATATACAGATTGGCACGGTAGGTTACGGCTGAAATACAGACAGACAAGGCAGGTTCTAGCAAGTAAGTTGAGGATGGATGCACAGAAACTAGCAGAACTAACGGGTACTAGCAGACAGGGACCTGAGAACTAGCAAGGGTGTGGGGAACAAACTAACAAGATTGCAAAGGCGCCTCCATGCAGGTGGAGGTGCATTAAATAATAAATGTCTCCCAGTCATGGGCTGTAGATGCTTTAGGATGGGAGGGAGGGGGCGTGCACACCCTAAATACAATCAACAGGGCAGAGCAGTGCGCCTGCGCCAAGACAGGAAGGAAAGAAGAGGACGGCATCGTATGAAGATGGGAGGCGCCGGACCGCAACACCCATCGGACCAAGACCGGACCGCCCCCTGGGTGATTATAATATAACTTTTTTCTTATCTTTCAAGTTACATCGGGGGCTTATCTACAGCATTACAGAATGCTGTAAATAAGCCCCTGAAGTCGGTGCTGGCAGCTCATATTCGAAAATAGGGGTGACAGATTCCCTTTAAATATCTATTTTAAAGTGTATAAAGAGAAAGGACAACTGGCACTAGAGAATGATAAAGAGTAACAGACTAGAGACTTTGTAGTCAGCGAATAATTGTAAATTGGCAAGATTCCTGACCAAATATGGATGCAGATAGAATAGGAAAGCGTAATGCTGGGATATTTTTGAATTTGACGAATAACTGACCCTATCAATAAGGAATGTAGGATGCAAGTTTCAAAATATATTGATCAGTAGAGTTGAGCGACTTTGGTCGGATCGGGTTTCATGAAACAAAATTTGAGTCGGATGAAACTGGTCCGACTAGGGCAAAAAAAGGGGGAGTTTCGTCCGAAACCCGACCCCAATGCAAGTCAATGGGGAATAAAAGTCGGCATTGAGTGGATGTCATCCGCTCAATGACGATTTTTATTCCTCATTGACTTGCATTGGGGTCGGGTTTCGGACGAAACTCCCCCTTTTTTTGCCCTAGTCGGACCAGTTTCATCCGACTCAAATTTTGTTTCATGAAACCCGATCCGACCAAAGTCGCTCAACTCTATTGATAAGCATTAACTGGAGAAATAAAGATTAAACAAGGGAGAAAAAACAGAGGTGAGGGAGAGGGTCTCTATATGAGGTGCAAGAATGAGAGGAGTTTCAGTTGGAAGTATAAAGTGGGTAAAAGCTCACAAACACAGAATGTAGCCGAGCAGAAGACAAAATTGTAGTTATTGCGTAAGTGAAGGTGAGGCAAGGGGAAGGGTGGCTTGAAGTTTATTCAATATGAAGGCTGGAGTGCTGGGTCTTGTTTGATAGCCATTGACTATGTAGATATGCCATTAGCCATTGAGACGTAGGTATGCATCATTGGTTCTCATCTTCCAAGGAGAAATTTCCTCTAACTCTAGAGATTCGGTCAATCCAAAGATGAATAAAGGGATTATTTTGTGATTTTCAATGTAATGAAATTAGACAGCAGCTATTATCGTTTTAACGATGATGATTTGCTGGCTCAGGGTAATGGTAGGAAATATGGAGGAGGACAATTTCAGGAAGACATGAGAGTGAACGGTTACAAATGCAAGAACTTAAAAAGAGGTAAAGATGTATATAGTGGATTGCATTCCCACCAAATACATACGAAGATGCCCTCGGCTTAATTACATATTCCACAGACGTCACTAGTGTAGTGGTCGTTACTATAAATTCTGAACAGGGTTAGAGCTACATGGTAATGTTCTCTAATCATGCAGTATGTAATGCCCCAGAACAGAAAGCAGCAAAAGGAAAAGCATGATGCTTCAATTGTGTTCTAGCAATACATTATTCATAGATTGTCCAACATTTTATTTATGCAAAGGTCTTTATCAGGGATATCAGTGAAGGAAGATGCTGAAGATCTGTACTGTGGTGCTATGTTGCACTGGAACTGGTAGCACCACAGACACTCCAGCTGACATCACCGACATCTTCTTTCACAGATGTCTTTGATAAAGACCCTTGCATAGGTAGAAACGTTGAAGATTTAAAAAAGCATCATACCAAATCAAAATAATAATCATAATTAAAACATTACTCAGGACTGCACTGCCGACAATAAAAAACAAAGTACATTTACTATGATTGCATCCAATATAGTCGCTCGGGCTGCCCAGGTTAAAGGACCCCTAGTAGTGCTCAACACGCTAAGAATATATAAAGGACTTGTAAAGAGTTTTATGTACCACCACTATTCAGCAGAATGAAGACATCTGCTATACTAGGCCCAACCACATGATCAGGTATGCTCCTATGCCTGAAAGAACACTGAAAAAGCCCCCATACAGATTCCACTGATGTAGGCTGACAATCTAATGTGTATGGGGGTGTCAGCCTATTGATGGTTAGGAGAGATGTCGATAGGCAGTGCAAAATCAGACATGCACAATCACATTGTTATTCCTTAGAAAAGTCACCGGCCGGCAGGTTACAAGAATAAGTAAAGGTTTATTCCCAGAAACCCAAATTGACAACAATCATGTAAAGCACAATGTATCTTGTACAAACTGTCTATAGAAAAATCAGTGTAAAAATTTTAACGCAAAATATCAGTGCTTATAGAATAAAAGATACATTTATATAGATAACATTTATAGATAACGCTAACGATCACCTGACTATATGCACAAGAACATATGTAATAATGTTATACAAGTATTGTACATATTTTGCAGCATACATAACAGACATAAACCATTTTATGGGCAATGTGTTTTGATTACCAAAATCCTCCAGTGTGCCATCTCTCAGCTAATCATGCTCAATCGAAAAGCATATTCAATTATTTCCTTTGTGACTCAAACAGAACATTACAATTTCATTGCATAATGAGGAAAAGAAAAATGAAGTGTTACATAATATGTTTCTTCAGCTGTGCACCGTAGCCATTTCAATGATGTCCTGACACTGCCGTCTCCCTTAATATTTCATTATAACGTATTGTACAGCAAGTTCTGAAAACATCACTATCTACTCCACCCAATAAAAAACAGTACAAAATAGGATTCACACTGACAGAAGTACTACATAGATCTACATAAGGAATGACATCTCCTGGCAAAACACTTGATTATTATTAATCACATAATGGCCAAACCCCATAGTTCACCCTTGACCTCTGACTCTTGATTAATAGCGTTGGACTCTACTAAACAGGACTATAATTTCCACTTACTCCATTATGGACTCACACAGCTGTAGGGGAATCATTTGGCTAGAAGGCAGAACACCATGGACAAATCCACATATGCCCTCTAAGGCTTCATTCCCATGTAGCATCTCTACTGTGGAATCACCATTTATGTGGGTCATACACTTTACATAGCCTTTGACTAGAAGCTCATTGAATGACATGTGTCTGCTTGGCTCGGCAAGCATGTGCTCCGAATAGAGAAAAGGAAGTTGAGGCCCATTTATCATGGCCAATTTCTGCCCATGAACCGACATCAATCGAGTATATACAAGTTCAGACTGCTGAACACACCCTGTATGGGGGGCAGAACAGTTATTATGATTGATCTGTCCCCATACAGTATAAATTTGATCAGCAGCACATCATTTGTTTAAATTAGGTGGTGTGCTGCCAACCATAATCTGTATACTGACTTAATCGTACCCATTATGCACATTCATCAGCTGATCTAGCGAACATTAAAGGGGGTTTTACACACAGCGATATCGCTATAACGTCACCGATTTTGTGACGTTATAGCGATATCACTATGTGTGATACTTACCTCCGACCGGTTCCCCCGCTGTCCATTGCTGATCGCGTGAGAATGTCCGGCTCCATTTCTCGTCGGGCGCATCCTGCTGTGGGAGACGAGCGACATGTGGAGGCGGGCGGGAGGACATCAGGATCGCTGTGTGTGAAAGGTGAGTATCGTGCGCTGCATCGCTGCAAGATCTTCCTGTGTGGAAGCTCACTAGCGATCATTTTACGATGCACCAGCGATCCTGACCGGGTCGGATCGCTGGTGCATCGCTAAATGTAAATGGGCCTTTACTCTGGCTAAATTGAGAAATGATCCTACCTATGAACTCATTTACCAATCCTCTGTCCTCGTAAATAGGCCTCTGGCCACTGCCAGATACTTTGCTTTTCTTCATAGCGTTGTAGGAACACATTACACATTGGCAATTTAAGCTTTAGGCCTCATTCACACATTACCTCAGTATTTGTAAGCCAAAATCATGAGTGGAACAATTAGCAGAAAAGTATAATAGAAACACGTCACCACTTCTGTATTTATCACTCACTCCAGGTTTTGGCTTACACATACTGAGGTAAAATACTGAATTGTGGCCTTATGGTCCTAACTTTTGGCATCCTATATGGGCAAAGATGGCCAGATACCTCAACCTTTTTTTAATATAATATAAAAGTCATAATGTATTGAACAGTAGCTAGCCTAGCGATCACATAAAATTAACATTTTTGTGTGCCTTATGTAGAAAGTTGGTCTTTAAGGGTGCGTGTCCATGATCAGAAACTGCTGCGAGTTTGATGTTGCGTATTTACGTAGCGTCAAACCCGCAGCGGCCAGCTGTTACAGTATAGTGGATGGGATGTCTAGAAATCCTATGTCCACTACAGGTGTATAATCGCCAACAGATCACCTGCGGAGACTGACATGCAGCAAGACTTTCAAGACCGAAAGCATGTCAATTTCGTCATCGCTACAAGATGGGAGGCGCCGGACCGGACAGCGACTCCCTCCGGACCCGAACCGGACATCAGGGTACATCTGATGGCGGTGGCCACAGCTTATAGGCAAAAAAATTGGTGACAGATTCCAAAGATTTCTATACATTTCCTGTGTAACCATACATTGGATTTCTCTCGCTACACGGAAGTCTTAATTATTGTCAGCTCGACACAAAACACTCACTGCCTTCTCTACATGAACATGACAGTTTAGCATCTGTGTAGCATTTACTAATCATTATGCTGTCACATTTTTTTAACTTGTTTCCAGAATCTGCAGATATACAAAAATACTACTGCCAGCATGCCTCCGAGTTGTAAAGGAGAATGTGTGTAGGCAGAGTTCTATGCATCTTTAAAAAATATCGTTTTCATACCCCACCACCAAGAAAGAAAATAAAAAGTTATATTATACATTCTGATATTATACAAACAGATTCACAGTATGTTACAGATACACATACCAGAATGTGAGTCGAAAAATTTTTCCATAAGAAGAAAAAAAAAAACGTATGCTTCACATCCAAGTTTTGCTGTGATCTTATTGGTGAATTACTAACAGAGGCTACTAGTAGTTCATAGACAAATGTAATGCTCACCGTTGTAAAGGCCCCTATACCAGAGACATCTTTGGTGCAACTGCACATGGGACCAAGAGAGGCCCATATCCACCTCAGAAACAGGTGGAATTGTGTGTTATGATGAGCTATTAGATTGCAAAGGGCCCAGATATTGTTCTTGCCCAAGTGCCCTTTCCTGTCTGTGTCTGCCAGTGCCTTATACACAAAAAATAGTCAGAGGAACCCAAAAGATTTAGACAGACCAGCTGATGTGTAGGGGGGGCCTCTTGACTCTCATCCAACAGATGCAAGGGCAGAGACAGATCGGCCATTGGAAATTCAATCCCCGATCATTTTGTTTTCAGAGATACCAGAACTAGCTGGTAGGTGATGGCTGTGTCAATCATGCCCAGCTTAAAAAGAAATAAAAAATTAAGCAGATCCTTTGATTAGTGAAAGGAGGCCTGACTTCTAGCATAGTATGTTTGTGCAGCTCTGAGTGGCTTCCGATCTACTTCCACCTTCAGTATCTGGGTATAAACCACATAACTAGACTGGATCGCACATCAAATCATGGTCGAATAGGATCTTGAATTTATTTTGGGAGTATTGAAAAGTAGTAGATGACAAACTGTGAAATGCTCCATCAAGCGCAACATGATGGCGATTTCTCCTGGTGGCTAACCCATGTCCCATAGACTTTGAATTGAATAACAGGTATTGTTGATCGCCGCTCCATACGAGTTCCTTTTAAAGATTGAAATGTTCCCTTATAAACTCCACGAATAAAAATATACAACACAGTACATGGGGGGAATTCTCTTATCATGACATAATAGAAATTGTCGCAATTCAGACCGAATCAATAAAATCACATCTTCATCACCGACATTAAGGCTACGTTTGGATGATGAGCTTTTGTGCCACGTTCACACGTTCAGTATTTTACATCAGAATCTGGAAGCCAAAACCAGGAGTCGAACAATCAGATGAAGAGTATAATAGAAACACATCACCACTTCTACATGTCCCCCTCCCCATCCTGACTTTGGCTTACAAACACTGAGGTAAAATACTGACCAAATGCTGACTGTGTGAACGTGGTCTTGCGTTATCACATTTTTGACGCTGCGGTTTTTTTTGTTTTTTTTACATAAAATTTGATACTTCCAGGTATTTGGCTGTAACAAAACGTTATTGATACAGTCAGGTGCGGATTACATGTGTCTTTGATATGTTTCTTTTGTGGGAAAGCTCTAAAAGTCCAGTGTGTTTTTTACCTGAGGATTTTCCACATCTATTGTGGGTGGATCTGCACATAAAACTCAGCGTACCGTCAAAAGAAAATTGACATGTGGATTTGACACACGCACCGCAGGTCAGTTTACGCCGAGTAAAAAAAGAAGACACCCACAATAGACAATGACGCGAAAAGTGTGTTCGGGTCTCTTAAACCCATACCTCTTGGATTATTATGTATTAATTTCTAGTGGTTTATGTTAGTTTTGCAAATCCTTGCGTTTTTTTTGCTCAGCTCTGAATCCACTAATTTAGTTACGAAATAGAAATAGATCTTTTTGAATGTTTCAGACACACTGTGTACTACGTATCCTGGCTGTATGTCACTATAATTTGCTACTTTTGCACATAAAGCCTATCTGATGAATTTATATTATTAAGCAATCCTCACAGGTGTTGTGGCTGCCTAACAGCCACAACACATGCAGCAGCATAGTATACGAGCACGCTGAAGACACGCAGATAACACCCGAGCATGCACGGATAAGGTATGTTCACTCATCACAATCTGAGATATCTACTTATTTATTTATTGCTCAAACTCCATGTAGGACTTACATCCACACCATTCTTTTACTATAAATAGTAATTATTACTACTGTGCAATATTTGTTACATTCCGCATTTTTACAATCATTGGGGATATGGGGGTTATTCTGTCCATAGTCTCCCCTTTTTAAAAAAAAAGTTTAAACAATTATATTTGGATAAATGTTGAATAAAGATTACTTGTTATTATGTATTTGGGCATTGAGGATTCCTCTTTTTTTGGATATACTGTATGTATATTTGGAAGTTACCCCTCGATATTAGATGGTTTTGGCCTTTTTTCAGGATATTTGAGTAAAAAAGAAGAACAATGGGCACGAGATATCAATTAATCCCATCCACTTTGCCGGACCTGTAAGGTGCGCTGCGTTTTTGGCACAGCAAAAATATGCAGCGTCAAAAACTCATGAGAACCTCATCGTGGGCACCTTACTCTTTTAAGGCCATGTGCACACATTAAGTATTTGGTGAATTTTTTACTGCAGTATTGTAAGCCAAAACCAGGAGTGGAACGGTCAGGCTGTATGCACACGCTGCGGAATCTGCTGCAGATTCATCCGCGCGGATTTTACAAAATCCGCAGATAAATCCGCAGGTCAAAAGACCTGCGGTTTATCTGCGGATTAGCCTGCGGTTGATCATCTCCACAATGGAGGAGATGGTAAACCGCTGCGGAATCCGCAGAAAGAATTGACATGCAATTCTTTCCGCAGATTTGAAACCGCAGCAAAATCTGCGCGGAAAATTCCGCACCATCTGCATTGCGGTTTTTAATTCCCATAGGGAATAATGGTACTGTACACCGCAGCAAAATCCACAGCGTGTGCACACAGCCTCAGAGGAAAAGCATAATAGAAACATTTGTCACTCACTCCTGGTTTTGGCTTACAAATACTGAGGTAAAAAAACTCACCAAATACTGAATGTGTGCACGTGGCCTTTAGGCAGCCTAGAAAAAAAGTTATTGCTATAAAAGGGTTTTGGGAAACGGTTATGTATGTGGAGTGACTTTTTAGATACTTTCCACCAAATCATACGACAATGAACACAAATGCCACTGGCTTGTAATCTGAGGTAAGTCTTGTGAAGAACCTGCCATAAGGGGCATGAAGCAATGACTGGAAGAACAATGAGGCGCGAGCATCTTTGTCAGGACCCTGAGCTGTTAGTGCTGCAGAGAGACAGCATGGCAACTGCAGCCCTTCACAAATTGAGGGGGTAATAAAGCCGGAGAGGAAAGAGACAGCACCTCCTCCTCCTGTTTAAAGTTACACCCAGCTCCCTCTTTCCTCCACCCTCTCAGCCCTGACACGTGAAGCCTTGGATAGGATATGACATGTTAATAAACAAAGGGGAATTCTCTCACAGTGGTAGAAACAGCCGCTCAGGTAGTAGTATTACAGATGTACTTGAGCTGAATGGGTATTAACTCCTTGTGGCCATTGTTTGTACCTTGTGATAACTATCTGAGGTAAGATAATGCGGTGGGCTTTATCTGCAGCAGCCCTATGGAGACCTATAGCTAATTCCCTACATTGTGACAAAGTGTCGTCCCATATAACATACTCAGCCCTATTGTACTTGATAACCTGGGCTTTGTTGCATTTGTGACACAGGATCAAAGGAGACAATCTCCCGCCTCATTCCATAGAGTAGAAGCAGAGTGTACATAGAAAGGCGCCAAGAAGTAAAAAAATTATATATATATATATATATATATATATATATATATATATATATATAATTGAATGATGCTGCTTATGATAACACAAGCAACGTAATGTTCTAATTATACCCAAAGGGTTGACATCCGCACGGGTGTGTGGGAGGAGGTAGCACGGTGCGTCACCACAGCATGACCTGCCGTACTCCACTCCCGCAGTAGGCTCAGGGCAACGCTGGACAAATATTATGGATTATCTGCAATTTACCAGCGTCAGTGCGAACCATTAGTAATATTATATTCAAGAACTATACAAACAATTAAAAAGCACTAACCCCCCCCAAAAAAAGAAAAAAAAAAAATCACTTAATTCATTCTCTACCCACAATAGGATGTAACTTAACCTTAATAGTCAGGATCTGAGGACACTTAAGACATCACTGTGACTTTAGTTATACAAAAAGGTGAGAGATTTGCATTGTAGTTATTGGAGCATTTTATGCTGCAATATGGGTGAGCGTTATGTACAATTTAGGATTTGTGACACCGATTTAGACACAAAAATCACCGACACGTTGTGAATAGTTGTCGCAGGCGGCATATTGAACTCTATGCTGGAAAAGTTTCGACTTGGGATCAGAAATCCAGCGAGTTTGGATTTTTTGCAACCGTCACGTTTCATTCACATGATGTCATATGTTGAAACGCAATGAGTCCTCGCAAACGTCGCGTTACAGAATCAAAAGGTACTAAAGGTACTATGTAGTACTAGCCAAAATATGACCAGACCGGCATCCATCAGCTCTAATAACCTGGAGAATTAGGCAGACTTGTCTCTCAGGACTCCAGGAAAGTTGGGTAACGCATAGGGAATTTGATTACACTTCTCATAACAGACTAGCTTAGGGCTCTTGCAGACGGGCGTATAAATCGGATGAGTGCTACCAGATCAATCAGTATTCAATACTGTGGTTCTGATGAACAGTTGTTTTCTCTGTCCAACTTTCTTCCGAGATTCGCCCATTCAAGCCTAAGGATGCATTTATTAAATAAATATTTAAAAAAAAAAAAAAAAAAACATTCCACATGGAACATCAGTGACATCAATTTTTTCTGGGTATAATTCTATTAAAAAAACATAGAAAACTGTATTTGATCATGAACATGTTTAATGGAGCTGTATGAAAACTGATCGCACATGGACGGAAAAAAAAACGGATACATGGATGTAAATCAAATGAAAATTGTCCCGAGTTTTCTGGACAAAACTTGGAAAAATTTTCATACACTCATCTCCAGTCGACCTAAGGCTCAGTAGAGTAAAATTTAACAACCTGACAGAAGACAATAATTTGAAAGATTTTTATTTTCCAGTGTTTTTTTTTCTCCTGCGAGGAAGAACGTTTGTCTACAAACGACACATACACCACCCATCCCTCTGGCCCGATGCCCAGTGCCAGCCACACGTGAGCCTTTAATACGGTAAGCGGCATTAGATGCTGCATCGTGCAGAGATTACAACCCTGAATGAGAAATATTGGAACTCACCAGCTTTACAAGGATCCTTGTAGTCAATGACCTCAGGTTTTTCCTCTTCAGTGTCATAATAGGGATAATCGTAGTCTAGGCCATAGCAGAGAGAGAACTTTTCGCAGAAAGTCCAGCCAGTGAGGAAGATGATGAGCCAGGAGAGCATGATCGTTGCACAGTGCAGGGCTGCAGAGCTGTGACACCAGAACACAGTGGTGAGAGGGTTATTATGGGGATGGCTCCCAAAATTACAATGGTCTTCCCTTTCTCATCAGATCTGACCAATGATCACATGCACACAGCCAGGGAAAAGTTTTCTTTAGCAGGATCAGCCACTGTCAGGAGATCTTGATAAATGCTTGTTAGTCTTGATAAGACTCCCATAAGACAATAGGATGGCCCTATAACTGCTGCCTGGAGACCAGGATCTGAGGAGGCTGCTGCTTCTTCATCCACTTACTCTTTCTCCCACTACACAGGCCAGCTGCCAGGAGGACCTGATCTGTACAACAGTACATCTGACAAGCTGAGGAGAGGAACAAATAAGCAAAACAATCATTATATGAAATCTCATCACACGGGAGAAAAAAAAGAACATGATCATTCTGCTCGGAATATGCAACAGTGAGTTATGTGCACCCCATATACTGGCTGAATACAGAGTCATCATTGTACAACATATACAGTAAACGAGCTGTATGCTCTACACATCCCATATACAGTATGTGCACCAAACATTGCACAACTCGAATGCTGACCCACTGTACACCTCACATTCCGACCTAGGTACCATACACCCCATATGCCAATGCTGAGCACTCAACACTCCATACAGTGTCCCCATGTGATCAGCACCCCACACAGCGACCACAAATCCTTAAGGCTGTGTGCACACGCTGCAGTTTTTGCTGCGGTGTACAGTACCATGATTCCCTATGGGAATCAAAAACCGCAGTGCAGACGGTGCGGAATTTTCCACGCGGATTATCTGCGGTTTTCAATCCGCAGAAAGAATTGACATGTCAATTCTTTCTGCGGATTCTCCTGCGGTTTGCCATCTCCTCTATTGAGGAGATGAAAACCCGCAGAGCAAAACCGCAGAGCAATCCGCAGGTGAAACCGCAGGTCTTTTGACCTGCGGTTTCACCTGCGGATTTTACAAAATCTGCGCGGATGAATCCGCAGCGTGTGCACACAGCCTTACTCCCCATACAGCAACCCCGCACTCTGTGCCCCATACAGCAACCCCGCACTCTGTGCCCCATACAGCAACCCCGCACTCTGTGCCCCATACAGCAACCCCGCACTCTGTGCCCCATACAGCAACCCCGCACTCTGTGCCCCATACAGCAACCCCGCACTCTGTGCCCCATACAGCAACCCCGCACTCTGTGCCCCATACAGTAACCCTGCACTCTCTGCGCCCCATACAGCGACCCTGCGCTCACTGTGCCCTATCATACAGCGACCTTGCGCCCCACACAGGGACCCTGTGCACTCATATACCGAATACACAGATCACAGACCCCACAAAGCAGCTGTACCTTAGAAATAGGCTGAATGCACTCCACCATACCTTTCAATGAACTTACAGAAAATCCCTGTTCCTGGCGCATCCTGATCCTCACACACAGTGCACTCATTGAGGCATGGACTCACCTAGACGTGGGCTTCTCCAGGGGGTGGGGGGCTTCTCCAGGGGGAGGGGGGCTTCTCCAGGGGTGGGGGGCTCCTCAGTAAGGAGCTGCAGCAGGATCAGCTGGACTCCAGGGTAAGCAGTGCTCAGTGGAAACTCCCGGGCTTCACACTTCATCCAGGAGGCATGAAAGAGCCATTGATTGACCTGCAAAGTGTTGGCTACAGGCAGGTCTATCTGTGATCAGACTATGGCAGGAGCCTTCCGGCCGGTGCCGGTCCCCGGTACAAGCCCTGATTTCCTCCCAGTGGCCGGTGCAGGTCCCCGGTACAAGCCCTGATTTCCTCCCAGTGGCCGGTGCCGGTCCCCGGTACAAGCCCTGATTTCCTCCCAGTGACCCAGGACATCACATGCCGCTACTGCCCCAGCTGAGAAGTTGGAGCAGGAGGCTGCACAACACTCGATAATCCTGCCGGAGTAATTACATTTGAAAGTCGTAGCAAAGTAAGGTGAGATGTGGCGAGCTGAGCCTCAGGCCCCTCCTCTCTCCTCCCCGGGCTCATGGAGGGAGGGGGCTCCCAGGCATCGCTCTAATCCTGTAGGGTGTCACATTTGACACCAGCCTCCTCCATAGCTGCCTGTCTGTGGCCAGCTCTCCTCACGGCTGACCTGAGGGCATGTGTAGGTGATGGCCCTCCTCACACCTCCATGCCTGCACACTGCTTCCATGTACCTGGCGGATCGGGGGTCTCCTTTGTCCTGCACACGGGGGGCACATGTATCCATCCTGGCATTCTGGAGCATTGTCACTTATTGGATTTCTAGAAATGTCACACAAAATGGATGGGAGCTAGAGAAGCCATCCCTCATAGTCAGTGTCACAGTGTATCAATGTATACATTGTCACTACTTGTTACCATACAACAAGCAAGGTTGTAATCAACTTCTCCACATAATATATATAATATATATTGAATATATATAGAAAAAAATATATATAATATAAATATATATAAAATATACACACACATACACATGTTAGTGACAAATACAATTAGTATAGTGTTGGTTCACAATCATGGGCATGTATTTAACCCCTTTACCCCCAAGTGTGGTTTGCACATTCATGACCGGGCCAATTTTTAGGCTGTGTGCACACGCTGCGGAATGTGCTGCAGATTCATCCGCAAGGATTTTGTAAAATCTGCAGGTCAAAAGACCTGCAGTTTTACCTGCAGATTGCTCTGCGGTTTTGCCCTACGGTTTTTCATCTCCTCAATGGAGGCAATGGCAAACCGCAGCAGAATCCGCAGACATGTCAATTCTTTCTGCGGATTGAAAATCGCAGATAATCCGCGTGGAAAATTCTGCACCATCTGCACTGCGGTTTTTGATTCCCATAGGGAATCATGGTACTGTACACCGCAGCAAAATCTGCTGCAGGTCCGCAGCGGCCAAATCCGCTGCAGAACCACAGCAAAATCCGCAGCGTGTCCACACAGCTTTACAATTCTGACCACTGTCCCTTTATGAGGTAATAACGCTGGAACACTTCCATGGATCCTGGTGATTCTGACAATGTTTTCTCATGACATATTGTACTTCATGATAGTGGTAAAATTTCATTGACATAACTTGCTTTTATTTGTGAAAAAAATGGAAATTTGGCAAAAATTTAGAAAATTTCGCAATTTTCCAACTTTGAATTTTATGCCCTTAAATCACAGAGATATGGCAAAAAAAGTTAATAAATAACATTTCCCACATGTTTACTTTACATCAGCACAATTTTGGAGCCAAAATTTTTTTTGGTTAGGAAGTTATAAGGGTTAAAAGTTGACCAGCGATTTCTCATTTTTGCAACACCATTTTGTTTTTACAGACCACATCACATTTGAAGTCACTTTGAGGGGTCTATATGATAGAAAATACCCAAAAGTGACACCATTCTAAAAACTGCACCCCTTAAGGTGCTCAAAACCACATTCAAGAAGTTTATTAACCCTTCAGGTGCTTCACAGGAATTTTTTGAATGTTTAAAAAAAATGAACATTTAACTTTTTTTCACAAAAAAATTACTTCAGGTCCAAGGGTAACAGGGGAAATTGAACTGCAAAAGTTATTGTGCAATTTGTCCTGAGTACGCTGATACCTGATATGTGGGGGCGAACCACTGTTTCGGCACATGGCAGAGCTCAGAAGTGAAGGAGCATCGTTTGACTTTTTCAATGCAAAATTGTCTGGAATTCAGATCGGACGCCATGTCACGTTTGGAGAGCTCCCGATGTGCCTAAACAGTGGAAGCCCCCCCACAAGTGACTCCATTTTGGAAACTAGACTCCCCAAGGAACTTATCTAGATATGTGGTGAGAACTTTGAACCCACAAGGGCTTCACAGAAGTTTATAACGTACAGCCGTACAATTAAAAAATCATATTTTTTCCACAAAAATGATCTTCCACCCCCAATTTTTATTTTCCCAAGGGTAACAGGACCGTAAAAGTTATTGTGCAATTTGTCCTGAGTACGCTGATACCCCACATGTGGGGGTAAATGACTATTTGGGTGCATGGCAGAGCTCGGAAGGGAAGCAGCGCCATTTGTCTTTTTTGGCTGGTATTGAGATCGGACACCATGTTTTGGTTTGGAAAGCCCCTGATGTGCCCAAACAGTGGAAACCTAACCACAACACACCCCTAACCCTAATATTAGCCCTAACCCTAATCTCAGCCCTAACCCTAATGGGAAAATGGAAATAATTACATTTTTTTTATTTTATTATTTTTCCCTAACTAAGGGGGTGATAACGGGGGGGTTTGATTTACTATTTATGGCGGTTTTTATGTTTGGCAGATGTCACACGCTAAAAGGCGCTTTTTATTGTAAAAATAGTTTTTGCATCACCACATTTTGAGAGCTATAATTTTTCCATATTTTGACCCACCGAGTCATGTGAGGTCTTATTTTTTGCGGGACGAGTTGACATTTTTATTGGTACCATTTTCAGGCACGTATCTTTTTTTATCGCTTTTTATTCTGATTTTTGGGACGCAGAATGAACAAAAACCAGCATTTCATGAATTTCTTTTGCGGGGGTGCGTTTAAACTGTTCCGCATACAGTAAAATTGATAAAATGGTTTTATTCTCCGGGTCAGTACGATTACAGCGGTACCTCATTTAAGTCATTTTTTTATGTTTTGGCGCTTTTATGCAATGAAAACAATTTTATATAAAAAATAATTATTTTTGCATCGCTTTATTCTGCGAGCTATAACTTTATTTTTTTGCTAATATTGCTGTGTGGCAGCTCGTCTTTTGCAGGACAAGATGACGTTTTCAGTGGTACCATGGTTTCAGCGGTACCATGGTTTTTCAAAAGCCGTTCATTTGTCGGCCTCTGTAAAATTATTGCAGAACCCGACAGGATAGGAGACATGGTTTGCATACAGTAAACTATTGCAGAACAGTTAGGCTGGGTTCACACGTAGCGGAACTCTCGCGGAAATTACCGCGAGAGTTCCGGAATTCCATTCCGCGGGAAAATCGCATTTTAAATTCCCACGATTTTCCCGATGACGTCGCGCGAATGACCGCGAGACTTCGTGATCCCGCGAGAACGGACGTCATCGCGGGCATTTTCGCAAAGGATTACTGGGAGCGTGGAGAGAGGCGGGAAGGCTGCGCGGGACGTCAGAAGGTGAGAATAACAATATTTTTTATTTTAAATGCTATTTTTTACAGGGATATGGTACCCAAAGCCCGGAGGACAGTCTCCTCTCCTCCGGACCATGGGTACCATCCGCAATTGTTCTGCTTACTTTTCCCATGGTATGCACAGCACTCCTATGGGTGCGGGATCGCCGCGATTCCGCAAAATTAATGCGCATGCTGCGTTTTTTACCGCAAAGCGATTCCGCTGCGGTGAAAACCGCAGCATTAGCACAGCATTGCAGAATCCCATAGGAATGCATGGGATGCTTATTTTTTGCGGCAAAATCGCACGGTTAAAACCGCCGCGGAAATGCGAAAAAAACGCCACGTGTGAACTCAGCCTTAGCGTTATATATGTCAGTGTGTAATAGTGTTAATATTATGTATGTGTTAAATTTGGGACCTGTATCTATTTACTAAAAGAATGTATTCACAGAAAAAAATTGCATGGGCTCCCATGCAATTTTTTCCACCAGAGAGGGAAAGTCAGTGACTGATTGCAGATCCCCGCACGTAGTCTCCGGTCATCCCAAGACCTCCTTCTCTCCTCCACACTTATTTGCTCCTCACCCAACCGCTACCAAGACTTCTCCCAAATAGCCCCCATCCTCTGGAATTCTTTGTCCGACTATCAACCACCTTCGGATCCTTCAGACAGAACCTGAAAACCCACCTCTTCAAGAAAGCCTACAGCCTGCAATGACCCCGCAACCTCCTCACCACTACCAGAGATACCGCCTCAACCAACACTGGAACTGCTGCAACCCACCAACCTACTGTCTCCATCCCCACCATCCTGTAGCACAGGGTTCCACAACTCCAGTCCTCAAGGCCCACCAACAGATCATGTTTTCAGGATTTCCTTTGTATTGCACAGGTGAAGCAATTATCACCTGAGCAATACTAAGGAAAGCCTGAAAACATGACCTGTTGGTGGACCTTGAGGCCTGGAGTTGGGGAACCCTGGAGAACCCGAAAGGGCTGGGTTCTCTCCCCTCTGTATCAGTCTGTCATTGTAAGTTTGTTTACTGTAAGTGATATCTGTAATTTGCATGTAACCCCTTCTCATGTACAGCACCATGGAATCAATGGTGCTATGTAAGTAAATAATAACAATAATAATATTAACAGCCTAGAAATGGACCATTGTTTTTGCCCCCCCCAACTAAAAACATCTGCCTCCAGCCACCCCAGAAAAGGCGCTTAGCCTCTCTGTTCCCATTGCCCTGTAGTGGGTGGCATATGGGGTAATAAGGGGTTAATGTCACCTTGCTATTGTAAAGTGACATTAAAGGTACTGTCACACTTAGCGATGTACCAGAGATCCCGACCAGCGATATGACGCGGTCAGGATCGCTGGTGCATCGCTAAGTGGTCGCTAGTGAGCTGCCACACAGGCAGATCTCACTAGCGACATCGCAGGGGACGGGGGTCGCTACTTACCTGTCACACTAGGCGATCCTGCTTCCTCCTGCCCGGCTCCACGCTCGTTGCTCGTCTCTCCACAGGAAGCGCCGCAGGAAGCTGACGATGAGAAACAGTCCAGGACGTTCTCGCGCGATCAGCGATAACCAGCGGGGGAGCCGGTCGTAGGTAAATATCAGACATAGCGATATCCCTAGCAATATTGCTATAACGTCACAAGTTATAGCGATATTGCTAGCGATAGTGTGACATGCCCTTAAGCCTGGTTAATAATGAAGAGGTGTCAATAAAACACCTATCCATTATTAATCCACTAGTATGAAAGGATTAAAAAAACACACATTAAGAATAAAAACTTTTAATGAAATAATTAAACACATTTTTACCATCTTTATTAAACTCCTAATCCAATTAAAGCCATCGTTCTCCTGTAAAAAATAAAAAATAAAAAAGCAACAATATTCCTATCTGCCGTACAGTCAAGTCCCACGCTGCAATCCATCTCAAGGGGTTAACTAGTTTACAACTGGGAGCGGTGTTAGGCCGGAGTCACACTACAGCGAGATACGGCCGCGTCTCGCAGGTTAAAACCAAGCTCTGGCGCCGGCACTCCGGAGCGGAGCGTGCAGCTGCACAGCAATACATGGAGCTGCACGTGAGATGTGACTAACATTGGTCAGAGTGCAATCCGATTTTTAATCGGATTGCACTCGTCCGATTTTCTCTCCAGTGAGTATGAGCCCTTAGGGGGCTTACACACCTAGGGTTGTCTGAGAAAAGGAAACAGCATTTTTCTACCTTTTTTTGGGGCCTTTTTTCCCTAAAAAGGAAAAGTAAATAGCAAAATCTGAAATGCATGTCAGGCAATGTTTTTTTTCTTTGAGTTTTTTACCCTTTTTATGGTATTTCTGAATCTTTTGTTATATGTGTAATTAATACATCAAAAATGTCATTAAAAAGTTTGTAAAAATATACGGATAAAAGAAAACACTTGGAAAGGCGTAAATGGTGTAATTTAAAAAAAAAATGCAAAAGTTAGCTTCCGGTTGCATGCGTGTCATGGTCAGAATTGTTCGGCAGATTAGCTAGCACATTTGAATTATGCAAATTGAGTGTTAATTTGCCATAATATTACGATCTTAAACCAATGCAATTAACTGTCGCTAAAGAGCCTAGCAGAAAAAAAGGATTGAATACTCTGTAAATTGTTTACATGTTTATAAAAAGATTTTTTTTTTATCATGAACACAAATCATGAAATCTAGAAGAACAACAACCTATTGATACTGCTGCAGAAGCTAAGCATAAGCTGTGCATGGCTATGCTATAATTGTCTAGCCTAGCATTAATTCATTAGATGAGCTTCTCAGGCTAAGTGCAGACGTACTTTTTGGCCCTGCGGATTTTTCCGCGCAGAATTGAAGAAATCCGCAGGTCAAATGACCTGCATTTTTCCTGCGGATTTCTTCCTGTTTTTTTGCGGTTTTCCCCTGCGGATTTGGAGAATGGAGCAGGTGGAAAACCGCACAAAAGAAGTGACATACTGCATATTTTGAACCACAAGAAAACCGCGCGGAAAAATCCGCAGCGTCTGCACAGCGTTTTTTTTTCTATTGACTTACATGCTACTGTACATCACAATGTGGATATGCAGCGTTTCTGCGCGGTAAAATCCGCTGCGGATCTGCTGGATATCTGCATCGTGTGCACGTGGCCTAAAGGGATTTTGTCACCAGGTTTGAAGGACATGAGACATATCAGGCCTGATATAGAGCATTTTGCTAAGGGCCCATTACACATTGCGACATCGCTAGCAATATCGCTGTAACGTTACAGATTTTGTGACGTAGCAGCGATATTGCTAGCGATATCGCTACATGTGATACTTACCACCGACCGGCTCCCCGCTGCTCATCGCTGGTTGCGCGAGAACGTCCTGGACCATTTCTCATCGGCGCTTCCTGTGGCGACGCGTGGACGCGGGCGGGAGGACGTCAGGATCGCTGCGTCTGACAGGTAAGTAGCGACCCCTGACCGCTGCTATGTGGCTGGTGAGATCTGCCTGTTTGGCAGCTCACTAGCGACCACTTAGCGATGCACTAGCGGTCCATATCGTTGTCGGGATCGCTGGTGCATCGCTAAGTGTAACGGTACCCTAATGCTCCCCAACCCAACCTGCAAGACAAGAAGAAGATCTTTTATTACACTCATCTGCGGGGCGGCCAGGTCTCCTGCACAGGCGGGCTTCTCTGCCCTGACAAGGGCAGAGAAAAGTACTGCAGTGCCCATGTGCTGGGAAAAGGTCTAGGAGGACCGGTGTCACGTCTGCCATGTCTGTTTTGCCTCATGAACCCCTGGAGCGGTGTGCACGCGCACCTTGTGTCTGCTATCTTGCTTGTTCCCTAGAGCAGTGTGCACACTCACCTCATGTCTGCTGAGCTGCGAGATGCCTGCATTTCTTCTTTGCCTTCTGTGATCTTCTCGTCATGTCTAGAATCCCTGATCATGTGACGTTTCCTAGGATCCTGCACTGTCTGGTTCTGCAATCATCTCGTCATGTCTGAGACCTTGATCATGTGACATTTGCTAAATCCTGCACTGTCTGCTTCTGCAGTCATCTCGTCATGTCTGAAACTCTGATCATGTGACCCTTCCTAGGATCCTGCACTGTCTGGTTCGGTGATCATCTCGTCATGTCTGAAACCCTGATCATCTGACTGCGCTCTGTGATCCTGGAGCATCTGAACTAGGAAGTTCTCCCCTGGTCCTGACCCGGAAGAGGAGGTGCTGTGCCCTATATTAGACCACCCCTTCCTTTGCTCAGGGCCTGATTATTGTGTTGCTTCCCTGCACGGCTCTTGGTCTGTGGGGTTGCTCCCTCTATTCTGTGCCCTTGCACTTTGCTCTGTAGTGCTTCTTTGCACACGCTCCGTGCTTGTATTCCATCTCATGTCTTGTGTTGTCTCTTGTGCCATGTTTGTCTTTGCCTTGTAGTCCTTCTGCTGGTCTCTGTCTTAGTCTGTTTTTGCTATGTCTCGACTTAGCTATTCTTTGACTTGTAGTCCTTCCTCTGTTCTCTTTTTCGCCATGTCTGGTCTTTGCTATTCTGATCCTTGTAGTACTTCTCATGTTCTTGTCTCAGCCTGGTTTTCCACACTCTGTCCTCTGGTGCTCTCTTGCACATTTCCAAGTCTAGTCCCAAGGTTCTCCCTTGGCCCGGCTCTGGGTTTCGGCCTTCGTTCCGTTGCTAGACTCTGTCCTCGCTCTGACCGGGCTCAGTTTCTGCCTATGTTCCGCTCCGTGTTCCATACCTTGTTTCTTGCCTTGTCCTTGCCTTGAACCCCGGCGTGGGTTCCCCTTGGCCATCTCCTGTGCCGTGGTAAGTGCCTCGTGTTTGTGTACAGCCGTGTGCACTGGCCAGAGTGGCGTGGCTCCTAGCACGCAGCCCTGCCTTGAACCCTGGCGTGGCTCCTAGCACGCAGCCCTGCCTTGAACCCTGGCGTGGCTCCTAGCACGCAGCCCTGCCTTGAACCCTGGCGTGGCTCCTAGCACGCAGCCCTGCCTTGAACCCTGGCGTGGCTCCTAGCACGCAGCCCTGCCTTGAACCCTGGCGTGGCTCCTAGCACGCAGCCCTGCCTTGAACCCTGGCGTGGCTCCTAGCACGCAGCCCTGCCTTGAACCCTGGCGTGGCTCCTAGCACGCAGGTTCCTTTGCCCCCTCCTGTGCCTTAGTCATGCCTCGTGCTGACGTTACAGCCGTGTGCATTGGCCAGTGAGGTGTGCGTCCCGCGTGGCTCCTAGCACGTACCCTGCTCTCAACCCTGGCGTGGCTCCTAGCACGCACCCTGCCTTGAACCCTGACCTTGGCGTGTCTCTACGGCAGGCAAACCAGGGTTCAGGCAAGGAGGCACGACAGATATCCAGGTGCGTGTGTAGGGGACACGCCAGTTTCAAGGCTAGGTGCGTGTGTAGGGGACACGCCAGTGTCCAAAGCTAGGTGCGTGTGTAGGGGACACGCCAGGGTTCACAAAATGAGACAGGGTGCGTGTGTAGCGACACGCTAAAGCGCAAGGTACAAGACAGAGTGCGTGTGTAGAGACACGCCAAGGCACAAGGTTCAAGACAGAGTGCGTGCGTCACACCCGGCGCATCATCACTGCAGCACATTACTCTGCCCTCGTCAGGGCAGAGAGGCACACCTGCGCAAGAGCGCGATGCTGGAGACCCTGTGTGGATGACGCAGGTGTAAAGCAGGTAAAGAATGCAGTAACACAGAGGTGCAGAGCAAGGGTGTAGTTTACTTAACACAAAAAGGGGTTCTCCTTGCAGGGAGCCAAAAAGGGGTTAAACAATTTTAACAGTGCTATTTTAACGCAACAGATTTTTTTTTTTTTTTGTTCAACTTATCATGCTGTCCTTTCCGATGAGTGATGGGATGCCGGCGGAGGCCAGTGCTGCATCTTCAGGCTTCCCCGTGTAGGGAAGATGGACTGACGTACGGACCTGTCTGTAGAAGAAGGGCGGAGGTGTAGTGTATAGAAGGTGAACTGTTGTAGTAAAAGGGGGGGAAACAGCTAGAGATAGGAAGGAGGGCTGTAGTATTTGGATTTTGACCATTAGAGGGCAATGGAGAGCTGAGGTTAGGAATGAACAGCCATTGGCTAAGAAAACCGTTGAGTCATGGTGGGCGGGGTTACCAGTACTTGAGGGAGATAAAAGGCTGAGAGAAGGTTCTGGAGAGTCCAGTCAGCGAAGAGAGCACAGGAGACAAGAAGTACGTCTGAGGCGAGAGGAAAGAAAGGAAGCTCTTGAGAGGACTGACAGTTGTGACGGTTACGGGGTGTGGCCCTGACAGGATTAGCCACAGACAGAGACAGCAGGGGCCACAGATGGAGAGCAAAGGGAGGCCGCAGACAGAGACAGCCTGGGGTACCACTAAACCGAACGGACTCGGACTGGTGACACGCTGTGGTGGAGGACTGACAGTTGTGACGGTTACGGGGTGTGGCCCTGACGGGATTAGCCACAGACAGAGACAGCAGGGGCCACAGATGGAGAGCAAAGGGAGGCCGCAGACAGAGACAGCCTGGGGTACCACTAAACCGAACGGACTCGGACTGGTGACACGCTGTGGTGGTAGGCCTAGGGCAACCACGGTGAAGGAGCCGCGAGAGACGTCCATTTGCCAACGAAAGAAAGTGAAGGTACCCGGGCCTGTGTACGAAGTCAGGCAGCTACTGTATGTGGCTGAGGGGATTGTCGGGCAGCTGCTGTGTGAGGCTGCGGGATTAACGTGCAATTGCTGTGAGGTGCTGTGGGTCGTGGAAAGACGATCAATAAACTGTGTTCCAAATTATTATGCAAAAAGAGTTTAGGAGTAATAAGGTTAGAATTTTTTTTGTTTGTCATTTAAACTCATTGATGGTGATGTGTGTCAGGGCTCTTTATATCACTGAAAGCAATTGCAGATACCTGTGCAAATTAGTTTGGCAGGTGTGTCCAAATAAAGGCAAGACTACTTAAGAAAGCTGTTCCACATTATTAAGCAGCCTACATTTTTTGCCAAAATGGGAAAGAAAAAGGATGTGTCGGCTGCTGAAAAGCAACAAATTGTGGAATATTTAGGTCAAGGCATGACTACAATCAACATTGCCAAGACACTTCATCGTGATCATCGCACAATCAAGAAGTATGTAGCTGATTCCCAGCACACACGTGTGCGTGCTGATAAGGAAAAATAGAGGACACTTTCCAACAGGCAATTGCGTCAGGTTAAAAGAGCAGCTGCAAAAATGCCTTGTCATAGCAGCAGACAAGTTTTTGAAGCTGGTGGTGCCTCCAACGTCCCCCAAACAACAAGATGCAGGGTCCTTCAGAGGTTTGCAGCTGTGCGTAAGCCATCCTGTCGACCATCTCTATCCACTGCACACAAGCCGAAACGGCTCCAGTGGGCCAAATGATACATGAAGACTGACTTCCAAACTGTTTTGTTCACTGAGTGCCATGCAACGCTCGATGGTCCAGATGGAGTGGAGGATGGCTGGTTGATGGACACCCCATGAAAACACGGCTATGGCTAGTTTCACACTTGCTTTTTTTTGCAGCGCGTTTTTCCCGCAAAAAAACGCATTGAAAAAACGCATACATAAGCATACAACTGCTGCGTTTTTTTCAAGCATTTTTATGAGCATGCATGAAAAAAACGCAGCGTTTTTATGCGTTTGTATGCGTTTTTAGTGCGTTTTTACCGCGTTTGCGTTTTTTCCAACATTTTTAGGTGGCCCCTCACACTACCCAAACCATGACTTTACTAACCCTAACCCTGACCCTAACCCTTAACCAAATCATACTTAACCCTAACCCAAACCCTAACTAACCCTGACCCTAACCCTTAACAAAACCATACTTAACCCTAACCCTGACCCTAACCCTTAACCAAACCATACTTGACCCTAACCCTGACCCTAACCCTAACCCTGACCCTAACCCTTAACAAAACCATACTTAACCCTAATCCTGACCCTAACCCTGACCCTAATCCTTAACAAAACCATACTTAACCCTAACCCTGACCCTAACCCTTAACAAAACCATACTTAACCCTAACCCTGACCCTAACCCTTAACAAAACCATACTTAACCCTGACCCTAATCCTTAACAAAACCATACTTAACCCTGACCCTAACCCTAACCCTGACCCTAACCCTTAACAAAACCATACTTAACCCTAATCCTGACCCTAACCCTGACCCTAATCCTTAACAAAACCATACTTAACCCTAACCCTGACCCTAACTCTAACCCAAACCCCTAAATTCCATGGTTAAAAAAAAAAAACGCATATGCAAAAAAACGCATACATGAGCATGCCAGTGCGCACATATGCGCATCCATAGGCTATAATGGCCATTTTTAGCGCAAAACGTGCGCATATGTGCGCATGCGCTTTTTTGCAGGGCCAAAAAATGCAACATGCTGCGTCTGGAAAATACCAACGCACACCCCAAAAAAACGCAGCGCATGAAAATCGCATACATGCGCTAACCAGCGCGCAGGTATGCGCACCCATGTTAAATATAGGGGAAAAAACGCATGCGCAGGTATGCGTTTTTTTCCAGCGCTAAAAAACGCAAATGTGAAACCAGCCTAAGGCGCAAACAAGGAGGAGGTGGAGTAATGTTTTGGGCTGGAATCAAGGGGAGAAAGATTGTTGGCCCCTTTAGGATCCCTGAAGGGGTAAAGATAAACTCCATAATCTATGTGGAGTTTCTAAAACAGCACTTCCTGCCATGGTTCAAGAGGAAGAACCGTGCTTTCCGCAGCAAGATCATTTTTATGCATGATAATGCACTGTCTCATGCTGCAAATAACACATCTGCATCTCTGGCTGATATGGGCATAAAAGAGGACAAACTTATGGTGTGGCCACCATCTTCCCCTGACCTCAACCCCATTGAGAACCTCTGGAGCATCATCAAAAGGAGTGTCTATGATGGCGGGAGGCAGTTCACATCTAAGCAACAGCTCTGGGAGGGTATTCTGTCCACATGCAAAACAATTGAAGCACAAACCATCCAAAAACTGACAAATTCAATGGACGAGAGAGTTCAGAAGCTTCTTTCGAACAAGGGGTCCTATGTGCAAATGTAATATCACCTAGAATAAAGTTTTGACTTGAAAACTGTTTGATTTCATTTTGTAATAAGCTGATAATGCTTATGATTTCACAATTGACCATTTTTTTGTTTAAAATAAAAAGGTTGAAAACTCTGCTGTGCATAATAATTTGGAACATGCATTTTGAGTGCTTCTTATTTTTAAAAATATACTGTTTTCATAGGCAGTTTGTTCAAAAACATTGCAATTATAATAGAATATTAGATGACTGGAAAATAACAATGACTGCAATTCATATAGGTAATTTAGAGAAAATATGAGGAAATATTTTTTGCATAATTTGGAACACAGTGTAAAGAACACCTGTTGAACACGTTCCTGTCTCGAGTCTGTCTGCGGCCAGTAATGGACCACCCCCCTGTCAGTTACCCTACCTACATCCGCCCAACACACGGTCTCACTTCTGGCGGCAGTGGGTGGTCACCGATTTTGCTCGTTGAGTCCCTAGTCCATTGAACTGCAGAGCCGAATAGTGCAGCTCTGCACAGGTCTCTAATCTGCGTGTGCTTTCCTGTGCACCCGCCAATACCTGGATACCCCCACCGCAATGCTTCAGTTAGCGCCTGACTCTCAGCACGCACGCTGGTACCTGGATAGCCGCACTGCAATGCTCTTTCTGGCACGCATCTCCCTGCACGCCCGCTGGTACTTGTGAGTCTTTACTGCGACCATCCTGGATCTGTGTCCGGGTGTCTTTCCCAGCAAACTCCCGCTTGGCGTGCTCTGACCTGCACGCTCGGCGACGCTTCCCAGGTTCTCACTGCACCCCACCCTTATCACTGCCGCGTGGCCTATTGCTGCTCGTGGCGCAGGTCGTCTCTCACTCTGCAATCTGGCGGGAAGCACCTCTCTTTTTCCGTGCAAACCTCATTATACTCCCCTGACTCACCACGCCCCCTCTCTGCAGGTCATGGGTCTCCTCAGTACTCAATTTCCTTCCCCCCTGCAACAGGAGGCTCGGCCCCAACAGTTCTGGACCCAACGCTTCAGCAGCACTTGCAGCCTGGTTCTCTCTTCTACACGGGGACGCACCAGCCACACAAAGCAAGAAAGAGGGTGGCATTACACAAAGAAGTTAGGCGCCGGACCAATAACATCAACACCTCTCAGACTGGACCGACCTGCAGGTGAGTATAATAAATGGTCTTTTTCTGGTCTTGCAGGTCGGGTTAGGGGCAGATACACATCATTATAGAATCCTGTGTATCAGACCTTAAAGGGAATCTGTCACCTTATTTTTGCTCTATGAGCTGCCGGCATTGACATCAGGGGCTTATCTACAGCATTCTGTAATGCTGTAGATAAGCCCCCAATGTAATCTGAAAGATAACAAAAACACGTTAGATTATACTCACTGGAGGGGCGGTCTTGTCCGATGGGTGTCGCGGTCCAGTCCAGCACCTCCCATCTTCATACGATGCCATCCTCTTCTTCCCTTCCTGTAGTGGCCCTGTTGAGGGCACAGCAGAATACTGCAGTGCGCAGGCGCCAGACTTCTCCCAACACCTGCACACTGCAGGACTCTGCTCTGCCCACGACAGGAAGGGAAGAAGAGGACGGCATCGTATGAAGATGAGAGGCGCCAGACCGGACCGCGACACTCACCGGACCGGACCGCCGCCTCCGGTGAGTATAATCTAATGTGTTTTTCTTATCTTTCAGGTTACATTGGGGGCTTATCTACAGCATTACAGAATGCTGTAGATAAGCCCCTGATGTCAATGCCAGCAGCCAAAAAAAGGGGTGACAGGTTCCCTTTAAAGGTGGTGGTGTTATCTCATATCCGTCAAACCAGGTGGCAGATTCCCTTTAAAATACATGATCTTCATTGCGAAGCTTAAAGGGAACCTGTCAGCAGGATTGTGTTGAGTAACCTACAGACAGTGTAAGGTTGGTGCCGTTATACTGTTTAACCCCTTAACAACCAGAGGTATTTTTAGTTTTGCATTTTATTTTTTTTTTGCTCCCCTTCTTCCCCGAGCCATAACTTTTTAATTTTTTGTTCAAAATGGCCTGTGAGGGCTTATTTTTTGCAGGATGTGTTGTACTTTTGAACAATCCCATTGATTATACTATGTCGTGTACTCGCAAATGGGGAAAAAATTCAAAGTGCGCTGAAATTGCAAAAAAGTGCAATCCCATAGTTGTTTTTTGGGATTTTTTTTTTTCACCATGTTCACTAAATGCTAAAACTGACCTGCCACTTTGATTTTCCGGGTCATTATGAGTTCATAGACACCAAACATGTCTAGGTTCTTTTTTATCTAAGTGGTGAAAAAAAAATCCAAACTTTGAAGAAAAAAAAATGGCACCATTTTCTGATACCCGTAGTGTCTCCATTTTTCATGATCTTGGGTTGGGTGAGAGCTTATTTTTTTGTGCGCTGAGCTGACATTTTTAGTGATACCATATTTTGGTGCAGATACGATCTTTTGATCGCCCGTTATTTTAATGCAATGTCGTGGCGACAAAAAAACGTAATTCTGGTGTTTTGACTTTTTCTATGCTACACCGTTTAGTAGTCAGGTTAATCCTTTTTTTATTGATAGATCAGGTGATTCTGAATGTGGCGATACCTAATATGTGTAGGTTTGTTTTTTTTTTAATTTTTTTTTGCTTTATTTTGAATGGGGCAAAAGGGGGATTTGAACTTTTATATTTTTTTTATATTTTTAAAAACTTTTTTTCTACTTTTGGGCACCCAACCCAAGATTATATATATATATATATATATATATATATATATATATATATATACCACTCAAAAAAATATAGGGAACAAGTTACAGGCTGATCCAACTTTTAGTGTTACCTTTATTTTTTGAGCTATATATATATATATATATCCCACTCTGCAGGCAGGCGCTGGTGCCTGCGCTGCAGCATGATCACATCTATAATGTATAATTGATTATTTTCTTTGATGGTATACATATGTTCATTAAAAATAAAACAGTTTGAAAATGGTGCCGGTCATGTCTGCGCATTAGTAGCTATCGGTGATCTGATAGCTTCTACTGTGCAGGTGCTGGTGGCATCATGTTGGTAGAGTAAAACAAAAAATTGCCTCCTCCAATATGGCGCTGTAGGCGCATGCACAGTAGCAGCTTGCAAAAGGGTTTTTTTTATTTCAATATGTCTGGAATATTCACTATGTAAACTAGGGGGTAGGTCACTGAGGGAGCAGTGACCTGTCATAAGCCATCAGTATGAATAACTAATCATCAGAGCACCTCATGAAGGGGCATATGTCACTCCAGAGTATGAGCATATCATTAACTCCAAACTGAAAATAAAGATTAAACTACAACCACAAGATGGATTTCATCAACACAGGTATCATTTTAATCAGTATAACGGAGCCAACCTGACACTGTAGGTTACTGAGCACAATCCTGCTGACAGGTTCCCTTTAAAGGGAATCTGTCACCCCATTTTTGCCCTATCAGCTGCCGGCACCGCCATCAGGGGCTTACCTACAGCATTCTGTAATGCTGTAGATAAGCCACCGATGTAACCTGAAAAATAAGAAAAACGAGTTACATTATACTCACCCGGGCGTCCGGTCGGGTCCGATGGGTGTCGCGGTCTGGTCCGATGGGTGGCGTGGTCCAGTCCGGCGCCTCCCATCTTCATACGATGCCGTCCTCCTTTCTTCTGGAGCCGCGGCAGAAGAAAGAAGGAGGACATCATCGCATGAAGATGGGAGGCGCCAGACCGGACTGCGACACCCACCACATCGGACCACGCCCCCCGGTGAGTATAATCTAACTTGTTTTTCTTATCATTCAGGTTACATCGGAGGCTTATCTACAGAATGCTGTAGATAAGCCCCTGATGGCGGTGGCTGCAGCTCATAGCACAAAAATGAGGTGACAGATTCCCTTGTATCATTAGAAAATGGCCTATCGTTTAGATCAAATTTTTGTGTTTTTTTTTTTCACATTTTATCCACTTTTGTTTTCATATCACAATCTGTATTAAGAATAAAAATTTACAAATCATGCAAATTTCACACTGGGCACTGAGGCTTTTGAAGACTTTACATTTCTGTACATTCTGTTCTTTTAGGAAATAAACATGTACATTAGCAGCAAAGGACAAATTCACACTTTATCTTGTGTAGTCAAGCATCTAATAAGTGTGTGAAAATGTTGTTGAGAATGGAGCGAGAGCTGGGTCAGTACTGCAGTACGCAGGCGCCGGGAAAGTACACAGGCGCTGACAGAGTGATCAATGAGTGGAACAGGCTGCCACGAGAAGTGGTGAGTTCTCCTTCAACGGAAGTCTTCAAACAGAGGCTGGACAGACATCTGTCTGGGATGATTTAATGAATCCTGCTTTGAGCAGGGGGTTGGACCAGATGGCCCAGGAGGTCCCTTCCAACTCTACAATTCTATGATTCTTTGATTCTATCGCCTATTGTGATTATAGGATCTTGTGCTATCAGTTCTGTATAGCGGTGTCACCTGTTATTATATTCCTGTATTTGCTAATAAACTGCTGTAAACTCTTACTGAAAGGATCAGAAGTAAGAGACTAAGGGCCCCGTTACACGCTTCAATGTCCCAGCGATCACACCGATCCGACGTGGATGGGATCGCTGGGACATAGTTAGCTGATCACTGGTGAGCTGTTACATAGGCAGACTAACCAGCAATCAGGACCAGCGAGCACGCTGGTATCCAGGGTAAACAGCGGGCATCTAAGCGCCGCACAGCTCTTAGTTACCCACTGTTTACCCTGGATACCAGCTCCCAGAGTCTGCTGTATGGCGCTGGGAGCTCGCTGATTGTTGGTCTCTCGCTGGGCAGCACACATCGCTGCGTGTGACAGCGAGAGACCAGCGATAGATTTATGGCCCAGATCATTAGTCAATGATTAACGATCAGCCAACTGATTGTTGATCGGTGCTACGTGTCACACGCAACGATGTTGTTTCGACATCGCTGCAACGTCACCAGTTTGGTGACATTGCAACGATATCGTTCACAATATCGTTGCGTGTAACGGGGCCTTAAAACAACTTCAGTCGCCAGTGTGAGAATTCCAAGACAACAATTTTTTTAAATAATTATTTTAATTGTAATATGAAAAACACTATACCAAAATGTAAAAACAAACAGGTGATTCATGCATGTGTTATGGCTGTCTAACAGCCGCAAGACATGCAGCTGCAGGGACTCAAACATATTTTTCAAGCATGCTGAAGACACTCGGTTAGCACCCGAGCCTGCTCGGATAAGACCTTATCCAAGTACGTTCGCTCATCAAGCTAATAATGGAACACACAGTATATAGTTGCCAAGATCACGGCCTATTACCTATAGTTGTAGAAAAAGTATGACTTATCTAGATAGAAGTTAGTAGTTGTATAAAACAGAATGGCCCAAAGCGCGTTTCGCCCACGTTTCTTTAAGCCCCATGATTTTTTCTATTTCATTAGCTGCTGGATTTTGCTACAAGGCATGATGTTTATGAAGTTTATGCATTTTTTTGGTTGCAGTTTAATAAACTTCCTAATAGCAAAACTTCCTAATAGCATCAGAAATATTGTATATTTAGCTAAGATGCCAAGATAATCATTCAACAAAAATGTCTTCCTTTGGACACCCGATAAGCACATCCACGCTGCTTTAATAATTCAGCATCTATAAAAATAAGCACTATCTTTTACATGGCTTATTATAGACCTTCGATCCATTTAAAGTCCTGAGTGGTAAATGACAATGAGAAGGTGCTGTGCCTTTAATCTACATGTTTACAGTGGATGTGATAACTTTGAAGATCAGATCTGACCTTGTACAGATAAAGGTTAAGCAATGAGCTTGAATGGTGTCATTATGTAAAGAAAAGACAGGACAAAAAAAAGCCAATGATTAAAGCAGAATTTGTCAATAACTAATTTTAACACTTCCTTGACCCAGGGTAAAAAGCAATCATTCATTATGTTAATACTCAGCAATACAGTAATCTGCAGCAACAAAAGGGTCAAATAGTAAACTGCATTACTTTTGTTTCTAATTGACAGTGATTGCATTTCCAACCAAGATTACAAACTCTGGGCTGTTTAGCATAGTTTTATCTCCTAACTTTAAGTGACAATGATATTATGCATTGATTAGATAGGGAGCTCTGCTGGATCCACTGATAGGGATGATTGTATGCTCTCTTCTGCAGTTACCAACCTATTCATTGATTATAGGTCTATTGTTGATCTTTAAAGATATATTCAGATTAATGTCCCACATAGCAGCCACAGGGCAACTAAGATGTGCAGGAATGCATGTCTACATGGTTTTCAAATATGAATTGTCGATTGATAAATGGTCACATCATAGCTAAATAACCTGCAAACTTTATGTAGAGTACCTTTTCCATATATTTTAATGCAGAAAAAATACAGCATTTTAAAGAAACAGCAATATGAGATTTGCAAGATCTAATCCACATAGTGCATTTTTTCATTGCATTTTTTGACGTTTTTTCAAAGTGTGGCATGTCTATTTTTTAGCTTTTTTTTGCAGCATTTTTTTGTTGTTGCATAGAATCATAGAATGGTAGAGTTGTGAGAGACCTCCTGGACCATCTGGTCCAACCCCCTGCTCAAAGCAGGATTCACTAAATCATCCCAGACAGATGTCTGTCCAGCCTCTGTTTGAAGACTTCTATTGAAGGAGAACTCACCGCTAGTGATGAGCGAGGATGCTCATTGCTCGGGTGTACTCCGAGTATTTTGGAGTGCTCGGAGATTTAGTTTTCATAGACTCAGCTGTATGATTTGCGACTGCTAGACAGCTTGAATACAGGAGTGAAATGCCTGTTTGTTAGGGAATTCCCAAATGTATTCAGCCTGTCTACAAGTCACAAATCATGCAGCTGAGGCAACGAAAACGAAATCCCCGAGCACGCCAAAATACTCGGGAGGACACCCGAGCATGCTTGGGAAGACCCGAACAACGATGCTACTTGCCCATCACTCCTCACCACCTCTCGTGGCAGCCTGTTCCACTCATTGATCACCCTCACTGTTAAAAAGTTTTTTCTAATATCTAATCTGTGCAGAGAAAAGAGAAAAATTGAGTCATTGCCTGATATGAAATAGATCTACAATTTTTATTTCAATATAATATTAAAAACACATACAAAAAATAATGAAAAGAGAATATAATGGAGCAGACAATCACCTAAATATTTAGAGATGCAGGTAGTGATGACAATATCCAAAAAAATAAGAGTAGCAAACACAGTACCAGAACACTGAAGGTAGATGTCAGTATCAAGCAATATATATTAGTGTGCTGTCATTCCTCCAATAGGAGATAGTGAATATCATGAAGTAATACACGTTGGGGGAACAAGAAAGAAATGAGGCAGGGAAATGTAAGGCTTCCTATCAATTGTATAGGTCCTGTGTCTTTATAAGCCAGAGAAATTCCCTGTCCATGTTCCTGCATGTGGCCACTACGTAGTAGGTCCTCAAAGAACCACCCACAATACACATTCAATAAAGTACAGCAAAGCAAAATTGATTAAATAGGCAATTACCCATCATCAAATCAATTGTAGGGAAGGTGACCTGACGGACGGACGGACTAGTCAGAGTGAAGAAAGATAGGTTTGCACAGTGTAGGTAGGAGACAGTGATTACAGTGGGGAAACAGCTAGGAAAGTGTAGTGGACGTGCAGTACCTTGGGATGACCATTAGATGGCAGGGTGGAGTGTGAGCAAAGGACTTTACAGCAGCTTAGGGCTTTAGAAACCGTTGGTCATGGGGGGCATGGTGACAGTTAGTGACAGTTTCAAGGAACCGGGGAAGTTATAAATACTGAGGGAGGGTTCCAGAAAGTTCCAGTCCCCAGGGGGAGCCCAGGTGACAGGAGGACTTCGCCAGTCTGTGTGCCCTGAGGAGAATCCGACCAAGGGGACTGAGGAGAGGAAACGTCAGGGGGTGGTCCTGACAGAAAGATACCGCAGAAGAGACGAGGCAGTGAGTGCCGTTTACCGTATTTGACACGACGACTGACCAGTGAAAGCGCTGTTGGTTATTGGGCCTAGGGCGGCCACAGTGGCGGACCTGTCAGGAGCGTCGAACAAGTGAAGGAGGGACAGTACGCATATGTACGTCCCTATTGTAAAAGTACGGTGTGTAAACGGCTCTGGAAACGGAGGGCCGATAAGTGAAGAAACGTGCGGCGTGCTGCGGAGGCCGTCAGGCGGACGGCAAGTAATGAAATAAACTTGGACCTGTTGCACCCAGAATCTGCCTCATCGAGTCTCTGTTATCATCTCTGCGCGGTACAAAAGTAGGACCACCCCCCCCAGTTCGGCACCCCACCACCGACACTACATTTGGCGTAGTCGGCAGGATCGCCGCCGCTAATACGCTATCTTCTGCGGCAGGCCTGCAACTGAAGGACTGAGGAAAACTTGGACTGCTCTATTTCGGATTATAAACACCTGTGGACTAAAAATTACTGACCTGTGGATTACAAATTGGGACGCTGTGTCGGATCTGTGTTGCTTGCAGAGGATCCAAGGCAGTAGCTGATTCTGCCCAAGATGGCGGTATTACTTCAGCGCAGAGGAGAGGTCCGGGTGTTTGCAGTTGTTCAGAATGGACTGGGACCCCCTCCAACGTACCCCAAAAGGAAGCAATATATGCCCGGAGACCGACGTTTCCATATATTGGACCCTGGCAGATGGATGGAAAGGTCTGCCAACGCCCCACCCAGCAGGAGGAGTGGCACAGAAGAAAAACTTGGCTGCGGCTGTCTGACGCCATTCGAGTGCTGCCCAACGGACGGTATGAGATGCTGCGGGTGTCGGGGCATCGGCCGCCTAGAGTGGCAATGGCGGCGAGAGATGGAGCTGCATCAGAAGTCATCTTCAGATTTACGGGCAGGCAGCGGGATGCTGAGCCGGGGAGCGGAGCCTGAGGGGAGTCAGCGAGAACGGCTGCCACCAATACCAGCAGAGGACTTCTCAGCGGAGCCCCCGAGTCCGGAGGGAAGGCCCGCAGGACAGTGGAGCAAGGAACGGAGGCTGCGGGGGAAACTGCGTGATGATGAAACGGAGGCCGCAGCGCCGGGGAAGGTGAGAGTACCCCCGGCCCTACCAGTGCCTCCGCTAGCGGCCCCCACCATTCTGCTGCAGCACGCGGCCCCCTGCGCACCGGAAGGCCTAGTTACCACGGGCCCCGTGGTGTATGCAGAGCTGAGCGAGGTCCCCGCTCATGTCCCCGAACTACCCCGCCCGGAGTCACCAGTGCAGAGCTCACCCAAAGAAGATGCTGCTGCGCTTTCCCTGCTAATACCAGCTGCATTGTTGAAATCGGCCGTTACTCCGACTCCATTGGAAGTAGTGGATGCGGCCTGTCCTGAGGCCGCGGTTATGCCGCTGCTGGAGTCGGCTGCGACCGATTTAGCGGGCCCTGTGATTCCAGCCCCCGAGGACCCGGTTCTCCCCATTTGCCACCTGACCCCAGCGGCTGCTGGGCCGCAGAAATCTTCGGCCGTTTCTGTCTTGCGGTCTTTTTCAGCGGAGTCCCGCCCACCGGACTCCAGGGCCCGTGCTGTTCCCTCCGTGTGGGAAGCGGAGGTGATCAGGAAGAAAAAGGCCCGGGAGCAGGAAGTGTGGAACCTGCTCCACACTCAAGGAGAGGCCGTCATGGAAAAGAAGAGGACTTGAATGGACACCCTCAGTATCCCCGTGGAGCCCTCACCTCTGTCCATTGAGAGTGGTATAGACTGTCAGGAGTTCGATGCACCGTTGTGCAGATTATAAGGACAGTTGCATTTAGAAAAAAATTTTGTTGTTTAACTGATGCAACTATTTTCTCTCTCTTTCTTTCTTCTTTCTATGTTCTTTATATACAAAAATATGTTTACCTGACAGAACGGGGATACGGAAAAGTGGAGGAGTGTCCAGGTCCAAGGAAGGGGGGGAGGAAGAAAGAGGAAATGCAATGTTATGTTATATTTTGGTTTTAAAAGTAAGAGAAAATGGAAAAAAAAAAATTATAAAAAAATGGGTACTTGTGCTATTATAAAGTTGTATGATGTATAATATGCAAAGTAAAATGCAACAGGTCCGGGTAAGGGAAGGTCTGCGGGACCAAAGGAAAGTGTGAGATCCGGTAGGGATCTAAGAGTTGAGGAGGTCTGGGAGACCGGGACGCCGACCATGACATGTAATTGAAAGAAGGAAAATGAGTTGGAAGATGCGAGAAAGACAGCCGTCCTAGGTCAGGTCCCCAACACCACGGACACCCCTGAAGAAGGAAAGGCGGGCGCCGGCAATGATCTGGTAGGTGAGTGGCCTCGATCATGGCGTACCGGATAGTGAAAGGTAACAGTAGGGGAGAGTAGGGGAAAGATACACGCCGTAGAGAGAATACGGGTGTACCTTGCCCAATTTGAAAGACGTCATGTGGCGTGCGCGCTGGTGAGTAGCAGTAGGCTGCTCAGAGCATAGTGCTCCCAGTATGGTTCGGCCCCCGCAGATAGTGGGTTTGGCTCAACTTCTGGTCCGACAACAGAATGTAGGTGTAGATTCAGAACGACGAAGGCAGGGATGACGATTGTCGAGGACGACAATGGACAAAGGAAGGGGGAGTGTAGGGAAGGTGACCTGACGGACGGACGGACTAGTCAGAGTGAAGAAAGATAGGTTTGCACAGTGTAGGTAGGAGACAGTGATTACAGTGGGGAAACAACTAGAAAAGTGTAGTGGACGTGCAGTACCTTGGGATGACCATTAGATGGCAGGGTGGAGTGTGAGCAAAGGACTTTACAGCAGCTTAGGGCTTTAGAAACCGTTGGTCATGGGGGGCGTGGTGACAGTTAGTGACAGTTTCAAGGAACCGGGGAAGTTATAAATACTGAGGGAGGGTTCCAGAAAGTTCCAGTCCCCAGGGGGAGCCCAGGTGACAGGAGGACTTCGCCAGTCTGTGTGCCCTGAGGAGAATCCGACCAAGGGGACTGAGGAGAGGAAACGTCAGGGGGTGGTCCTGACAGAAAGATACCGCAGAAGAGACGAGGCAGTGAGTGCCGTATACCGTATTTGACACGACGACTGACCAGTGAAAGCGCTGTTGGTTATTGGGCCTAGGGCGGCCACAGTGGCGGACCTGTCAGGAGCGTCGAACAAGTGAAGGAGGGACAGTACGCATATGTACGTCCCTATTGTAAAAGTACGGTGTGTAAACGGCTCTGGAAACGGAGGGCCGATAAGTGAAGAAACGTGCGGTGTGCTGCGGAGGCCGTCAGGCGGACGGCAAGTAATGAAATAAACTTGGACCTGTTGCACCCAGAATCTGCCTCATCGAGTCTCTGTTATCATCTCTGCGCGGTACAAAAGTAGGACCACCCCCCCCAGTTCGGCACCCCACCACCGACACTACATTTGGCATAGTCGGCAGGATCGCCGCCGCTAATACGCTATCTTCTGCGGCAGGCCTGCAACTGAAGGACTGAGGAAAACTTGGACTGCTCTATTTCGGATTATAAACACCTGTGGACTAAAAATTACTGACCTGTGGATTACAAATTGGGACGCTGTGTCGGATCTGTGTTGCTTGCAGAGGATCCAAGGCAGTAGCTGATTCTGCCCAAGATGGCGGTATTACTTCAGCGCAGAGGAGAGGTCCGGGTGTTTGCAGTTGTTCAGAATGGACTGGGACCCCCTCCAACGTACCCCAAAAGGAAGCAATATATGCCCGGAGACCGACGTTTCCATATATTGGACCCTGGCAGATGGATGGAAAGGTCTGCCAACGCCCCACCCAGCAGGAGGAGTGGCACAGAAGAAAAACTTGGCTGCGGCTGTCTGACGCCATTCGAGTGCTGCCCAACGGACGGTATGAGATGCTGCGGGTGTCGGGGCATCGGCCGCCTAGAGTGGCAATGGCGGCGAGAGATGGAGCTGCATCAGAAGTCATCTTCAGATTTACGGGCAGGCAGCGGGATGCTGAGCCGGGGAGCGGAGCCTGAGGGGAGTCAGCGAGAACGGCTGCCACCAATACCAGCAGAGGACTTCTCAGCGGAGCCCCCGAGTCCGGAGGGAAGGCCCGCAGGACAGTGGAGCAAGGAACGGAGGCTGCGGGGGAAACTGCGTGATGATGAAACGGAGGCCGCAGCGCCGGGGAAGGTGAGAGTACCCCCGGCCCTACCAGTGCCTCCGCTAGCGGCCCCCACCATTCTGCTGCAGCACGCGGCCCCCTGCGCACCGGAAGGCCTAGTTACCACGGGCCCCGTGGTGTATGCAGAGCTGAGCGAGGTCCCCGCTCATGTCCCCGAACTACCCCGCCCGGAGTCACCAGTGCAGAGCTCACCCAAAGAAGATGCTGCTGCGCTTTCCCTGCTAATACCAGCTGCATTGTTGAAATCGGCCGTTACACCGACTCCATTGGAAGTAGTGGATGCGGCCTGTCCTGAGGCCGCGGTTATGCCGCTGCTGGAGTCGGCTGCGACCGATTTAGCGGGCCCTGTGATTCCAGCCCCCGAGGACCCAGTTCTCCCCATTTGCCACCTGACCCCAGCGGCTGCTGGGCCGCAGAAATCTTCGGCCGTTTCTGTCTTGCGGTCTTTTTCAGCGGAGTCCCGCCCACCGGACTCCAGGGCCCGTGCTGTTCCCTCCGTGTGGGAAGCGGAGGTGATCAGGAAGAAAAAGGCCCGGGAGCAGGAAGTGTGGAACCTGCTCCACACTCAAGGAGAGGCCGTCATGGAAAAGAAGATGACTTGAATGGACACCCTCAGTATCCCCGTGGAGCCCTCACCTCTGTCCATTGAGAGTGGTATAGACTGTCAGGAGTTCGATGCACCGATGTGCAGATTATAAGGACAGTTGCATTTAGAAAAAAATTTTGTTGTTGTTTAACTGATGCAACTATTTTCTCTCTCTTTCTTTCTTCTTTCTATGTTCTTTATATACAAAAATATGTTTACCTGACAGAACGGGGATACGGAAAAGTGGAGGAGTGTCCAGGTCCAAGGAAGGGGGGGGAGGAAGAAAGAGGAAATGCAATGTTATGTTATATTTTGGTTTTAAAAGTAAGAGAAAATGGAAAAAAAAAAATTATAAAAAAATGGGTACTTGTGCTATTATAAAGTTGTATGATGTATAATATGCAAAGTAAAATGCAACAGGTCCGGGTAAGGGAAGGTCTGCGGGACCAAAGGAAAGTGTGAGATCCGGTAGGGATCTAAGAGTTGAGGAGGTCTGGGAGACCGGGACGCCGACCATGACATGTAATTGAAAGAAGGAAAATGAGTTGGAAGATGCGAGAAAGACAGCCGTCCTAGGTCAGGTCCCCAACACCACGGACACCCCTGAAGAAGGAAAGGCGGGCGCCGGCAATGATCTGGTAGGTGAGTGGCCTCGATCATGGCGTACCGGATAGTGAAAGGTAACAGTAGGGGAGAGTAGGGGAAAGATACACGCCGTAGAGAGAATACGGGTGTACCTTGCCCAATTTGAAAGACGTTGTCATGTGGCGTGCGCGCTGGTGAGTAGCAGTAGGCTGCTCAGAGCATAGTGCTCCCAGTATGGTTCGGCCCCCGCAGATAGTGGGTTTGGCTCAACTTCTGGTCCGACAACAGAATGTAGGTGTAGATTCAGAACGACGAAGGCAGGGATGACGATTGTCGAGGACGACAATGGACAAAGGAAGGGGGAGTGTAGGGAAGGTGACCTGACGGACGGACGGACTAGTCAGAGTGAAGAAAGATAGGTTTGCACAGTGTAGGTAGGAGACAGTGATTACAGTGGGGAAACAACTAGAAAAGTGTAGTGGACGTGCAGTACCTTGGGATGACCATTAGATGGCAGGGTGGAGTGTGAGCAAAGGACTTTACAGCAGCTTAGGGCTTTAGAAACCGTTGGTCATGGGGGGCGTGGTGACAGTTAGTGACAGTTTCAAGGAACCGGGGAAGTTATAAATACTGAGGGAGGGTTCCAGAAAGTTCCAGTCCCCAGGGGGAGCCCAGGTGACAGGAGGACTTCGCCAGTCTGTGTGCCCTGAGGAGAATCCGACCAAGGGGACTGAGGAGAGGAAACGTCAGGGGGTGGTCCTGACAGAAAGATACCGCAGAAGAGACGAGGCAGTGAGTGCCGTATACCGTATTTGACACGACGACTGACCAGTGAAAGCGCTGTTGGTTATTGCGCCTAGGGCGGCCACAGTGGCGGACCTGTCAGGAGCGTCGAACAAGTGAAGGAGGGACAGTACGCATATGTACGTCCCTATTGTAAAAGTACGGTGTGTAAACGGCTCTGGAAACGGAGGGCCGATAAGTGAAGAAACGTGCGGTGTGCTGCGGAGGCCGTCAGGCGGACGGCAAGTAATGAAATAAACTTGGACCTGTTGCACCCAGAATCTGCCTCATCGAGTCTCTGTTATCATCTCTGCGCGGTACAAAAGTAGGACCACCCCCCCCAGTTCGGCACCCCACCACCGACACTACACAATCAATCAAATCAAATCAAATTTATTATCGCCAAGTACATATTACATATATACAAGGAATTCTTTGTGGCAAAGAGGCAACATAATATATAACAACAGATACAACAAGTAACATCTAACAAGACAGATACAGTATATAGTCTACACGTGACGATTTAATTGTTGAACAGAGAGTGGATAGAAGCTGTTCATATGGCGGTTGGTGCTGCATTTGGGGACTCTGAAGCGACGTCCTGAAGGGAGTAGTTGGAATGAGGAGTGTCCCGGGTGAGAGGGATCGGATGAAATTTTCAATGCGTGGGATCGAATACTCTTATCATAAAGATCCTGGATTTTAGGCAGGGGGGAACCTATAATTCTCTCTGCTGTTCTGAAAGTCCTTTGTAAGCGGAGTTTGTCATGCGCAGTGGCTCCCCCATACCAAACTATCAGAGAGGAACAAATCACAGATCTGATGACAGCATTAAAGAATAAGATCAGCAGATTCTTAGACAAACCATATCTTTTCAGCTGACGCAGGAAGAACATCCTCTGTTGTGCTTTTCTTATAACAGCATCCACGTTTTTCCCCCATTTAAGATCATGAGAGATGATAACACCAAGGAATTTGGTCTCTGTGACCCTAAGAACCACTTCGTCATGGATGTAGATTGGAAGTATCTCATGTTGATCTTTCCTAAAATCCACAACCATCTCAGCAGTTTTTTTAGTGTTGAGTACAAGATTATTGGCTTTACACCAGTCACATATTCTTTCCACCTCACTCCGATACAAGTCTTCAGCATTTCCCCTGATGAGACCAATCAGTGTCATATCATCGGCAAATTTCAAGATTTTTACTGTCTGCTGAAGAGATGCAATCATTCGTATAGAGAGAAAACAGTAACGGGGACAAAACACACCCCTGAGGTGCCCCGATGTTTGTGACCAAGGTGTCCGAAGTGAATGGTCCAACTTTTACACTCTGTATCCTGGCTGTCAGGAAGTTATAAATCCACAATCATAAGTTAAGAGGGACTCCAAGAGCTACCATTTTCTTATGAAGTAAATTCGGATCAATGGTATTGAACGCTGAGCTAAAGTCCATGAAAAGAATCCGGACATATGAGTGCAGTTCATCTGTATGATCCAAAATGTACTTCAGTGCCAGATTGACAGTGTCGTTTGCCGAACGATTCAGTGTGTGTCCTGCATTCAGAAACTCAATCTCCGATGTATGTTTCTGGGTTTATTCCTTCCTCAGGGGGCATGGCTATATTATTGAAATGTCCCTGTATTTATATCCGGTAACCCTGATCATGTGGGTAATGGCCACCAATGAGAAAGAATGAGACAGCGCATGCTGTCATGAACTCATTTTCTGCTCCACCAGTTGAGAGTTCCTCTTCCGTTCTCCCTCTGGTGGTGACAGGAGGTAGTGTGGTTGGTTTAAGTGGTAGTGATCTGCCACCTGATGAGGAAGATAACGATTGGATCTCTGGAATATCAGACTGGATATAAGACAGCCGACGCCCTATCCAGGTGCTGGTGATTCAGTCTGCTTCTCAGGTCCTGGACTTCAGCTCTCTTCCAGTCTTCTCAAGTTAAGTTTGTTTTTTTGCTAATGTTCACACTTGCGCTTGTTGGTCAATTCAGTTTGTTGTGTAATCAGCCTGCCCCTGCTGGAGCTATGCTGAAATTCCACTCCTATTAATCAGTATTTGCCAATCTGCTTTTTGTCCCTTATTAGATTGGCCTCTTTTTTACTCTGTCTCAGAATATTTCAGAGTGCTCATATAGGTTTAGAAGTCTAGTGACTTCAGGGTTAATTTTGCTATCAGTAGTGTTGGACAATATTTTTGTAGGTTGTTTTTGGCAGATTGCAGACAGTGTCTTTCCTTTACTGTCCTTTTTAGTTAGCCGGGCCCCATCGTTTGCTCAGCCTATTTTTCTGCCTTTGTTTGTGTTTTCATCTTGTTTCACCGTCAATACATGTGAGGGGGCTGTCTTTCCTTTGGGGTCTGCTCTGGGGCAGTTAGTTTTTCTCTTTTCCTGCTTTAGGCTTATGTAGTTCTCCGTTTGTGACAAGGCGTCTAGGACCAACGTAGGAACGCTCCACGACTGCTGCTAGTTGTGCGGTTAAGATCAAGGATCTGCAATCTGCATAGTTACCAACTTCTCTGGTTTTCTGAGACTTAGCTTGTTGTCTTGTTTTTCCTCCTCGGTTTCCCATTCATAACAGCACGCACCGACTCATAACACCGCTTGTGTCAGAAAGCCGACTGACTCACTGGGTCACGTGGGGCGGACGGTGCATAGCTTTCAATGCGCAACCACACGAGTCATCTGACAGGAAAGCGCGTCGGCATACAGGACGTGGAGAGCTCAGTGCATGCGCACTCATCCTCTTCAAGTAATATCATATTAGGCACTTAGTGCATCTGAAATAAAGTCTTGGGACAAAGGATTTGAACTAATTATTATTTGTGTGGACTATTGCACTATGCCCAAGGGGTACAATTAAACACAATACATCCTGTGTACAATACATATACAGTATAATCGAATCTAAATAGAACAAATGTATCGTATACATACTGTACATATACAGACATAATTTGTACAATAAGTTACACAAATTAGTCCCAATAAATAAAGACTTAGTCTATATAAAGTTACTAGACCATTCTGTATATACTGTATATCTTCACCCATTGCACTGCGCACAATAAGTAAAAAGAGAACAATTGTATCATATTAAATACATATACATGCTCATGGCAGACATAATAAGTGCAATAAATTGCACACATCAGTCCCAATAAATTAGAAATTAGTCCATACGAAAAAAAGTATATGCAGACCATTATCCAGATGATCTATATAGAACCGGAATATTGATTCCATCAAAAATTTATATATCTTGACGTTATTAAAGAAGTTATCATTTCCAGGGCAAAATTCAGAAACACACAGATGTCATTAGTCTCAATCAAGTATTGTTAATCACTAAGAGAAAAGGGGCAAAACAAAATAGTTAAAATAGCAAAATTAAAAACCATAAAATAAACAAATGACAGGAAAGCAGCAAAGAACTACTGAGGCAGATGTGATTTTGTATCATAAAGAGGAGGTGAATCCTTGTGATTCGTTAAGACCATAAGGGGTCATTGTCCCCAAAATGGTAATCCATCTGCACTCTTTTTGGGCTAATAAGCGTTTAATATCGCCCCTCTAATACCACATTATTATTGAAAAGGGCAATATGTTTCCCTGGCAGGATGGAGACACATGGACCTGCTGGAAAAGAATGGAGACACAGAGGCAGAAAGGAGACTCTGGGGCAGGATTGGAGACTCAAAGGGGCAAATATGGAGACACGGGGCAGAATGTGAGACACATGGGGCAGAATATGAGACAAGGGGGTAGAATGGACACAGGGCAGAATGTGAGACATGGGTGCAGAATGTGACAGTGAAACACAGGAGGGGACAGAATGGACACGGGGCAGAATGTGAACGTGAGACACAGGATGGGGCAGAATGTGAGACATCGGGGCAGAATGGACATGGGGCAGAATGTGAGACACAGGCAGAATGTGACAGTGAGACACAGGAGGTGGCAGAATTGAAACGTATGCAGAATGTGACAGTGAGACACAGGAGGGGGCAGAATGTGAGACAGGGGCAGAATGTGAGACATGGGGGCAGAATGTGAGATACGGGGCAGAATGGACACGGGGCAGAATGGACATGGGGACAGAATGTGACAGTGAGACACAGGGGGCAGAATGTGAGATACGGGCAGAATGTGAGATACGGGGCAGAATGTGAGACATGGGGCAGAATGTGAGACACAGAGGCAGAATGTGACAGTGAGACACAGGAGGGGCAGAATGTGAAACACGAGGGCAGAATGTGAGACACAGAGGCAGAATGTGATAGTGAGACACAGGAGAGGGCAGAATGTGACAGTGAGACACAGGAGGGGGCAGAATGTGAGACACAGGGGCAGAATGTGAGACACGGGGCAGAATGTGAGACATGGGGGCAGAATGGACATGGCAGAATGTGAGACACAGGGACAGACTGTGACAGTGAGACACAGGAGGGGGCAGAATGGACACGGGGCAGAATGTGACAGTGAGACACAGGAGGGGGCAGAATGTGAGACACTGGGGCAGAATGTGACAGACACAGGAGGGGGCAGAATGGACACGGGGGCAGAATGTGACAGTGAGACACAGGAGGGGGGCAGAATGTAAGACACAGGGGCAGAATGTGAGATACGGGGCAGAATATGAGACACGGGGCAGAATAGACATGGGGCAGAATGTGAGACATGGGGGCAGAATGTGAGACACGGCAGAATGGACATGGGGCAGAATGTGAGACACGGGCAGAATGTGACAGTGAGACATGGGGGCAGAGAATGAGACATGGGGCAGAATGTGAGACACAGTGGCAGAATGTGAGACACGGGGCAGAATGGACATGGGGCAGAATGTGAGACATGGGGCCGAATGGACATGGGGGCAGAATGTGAGACATGGGGCAGAATGTGACAATGAGACAGGGGAGCAGAATGTGAGACACGGGGCAGAATGGACATGGGGCAAAATGTGAGACACAGGGGAAGAATGTGAGACACGGGCAGAGAATGTGACACACGGGGGCAGAATGTGAGACATAGGGTCATAATGTGACAGTGAGACACAGAAGGGGTCAGAATGTGAAACACGGGGGCAGAATGTGACAGTGAGACACAGGAGGGGGCAGAATGTGAGACACAGGGCAAAATGTGACAGTGAGACACAGGAGGGAGCAGAATGTGAGACATGGGGGCAGAATGTGACACACAGGAGGGAGCAGAATGTGAGCCACGGGGGCACAATGTGACAGTGAGACACAGGAGGGGCAGAATGTGAGACATGGGGCAAAATGTGACAGTAAGACACAGGAGGGGGCAGAATGGACAGGGCAGAATGTGAGACACAGGAGGGGCAGAATGTGACAGTGAGACACAGGAGGGGGTAGAATGTGAGGCACAGGAGGGGGCAGGATGCGAGACAGGGGGCAGGATGGGAGACACATGGTGCAGGATCATGGGGCAGGGTGGATACGATGTAGACAGATGGGGCAGGGTTGGGAGATTATATGGGGCAGAATGGATACTCATGAGGGCAGGATAAGAGAACATATGGCTGGAGCCAGGAATGAGACACACGGGGGGGTCAGGATGGGGGATATTATAACCATGGGTGCTAATTAAGGGTTATTATAACTGCAGTGATGTATTTATTTTATTTTTTTAAGGATACTGTTTTAAATGGGGGAGGTGCTTTTACTGTGCAGAGCAACTCTGTCACCTTTTTTTCTTTATCTGGTGTAGTGTAGAAATTGTGAAAAAATTAAGGAATGTGTTATGCAAGTGGAGCTCTAGATAACTGTGTTATTTAATGCAGAGACGAGCTCTGGCTGGAAGACGTGATTGCGGTCTGTGCTGGATGAAAGATGAAAATGAAGCTGAAGGACTTCACCTATAGACATCACTGGTGAGTCAGTGTGTTACCTTTACACTGACTATATACAGAGTGCCTGTGTACAATGTCACCAGTGATCACTGTATTACCTGTGCACTGACACTATACACTATTACAGAGTTCCTGTGTACAATGTCACCAGTGATCACTATATTACCTGTACAGTGTCACTATATACAGAGGTACTGTGCATAATGTCACCGGTGATCACTGTATTACCTGTACACTGACACTATATAAAAAGTTCCTGTGCATAATATCACTGGTGATCACTGTATTACCTGTACACAGACACTGCATACTCAGTACAGATCTCCTGTGTATAATGGCACTTATGGTGATAGTATTATGTTTTTTTATTAATGATCAGTATTGTAGTATTCAGTCACCATGTGGTGGTATTATGTGGTCTGGACATGGTGTGGTGGTATTTGTTGCTTTTATGTGCTATTATTCTGTCACTCTGGTGGTAATATGTGGTCTGCTCATGGTGTGGCTGTATTTGTTCCTTTTATGTGGTATTATTGGTCACCATGTGGTGGTAATATGGTGTCTGGTCATGATGTGGTGTTATTTGTCCCTTTGGATGTGATATTATTAGTCATTTTAAAAATTGAAAAATAAAAAATATATACTTAAATTGTATTGGATATTTTAACAAATGTTTAATAGGTTAAAGGAGAGTAGGGCCTGGTCAAAAGAGTCTACCTTGTCATGGTGGCAGATTTAAAACATCTTTTTGCCAAAACAAGAGCTGCTGGCTATGTGTGTGATCTGGAGATGGGAACTGTTAATTTGTGATTGGTAAGAAGTAGAGTTTTTCCAAGAGAGAACGGTGGGACTGTGGACAGTTCGAGGGGTGGAGGGCAAGGCCGGGGTGGAGGGCAGGGCTGGGGTGGAGCCTGGCGGGGTCTCAAGGGGGCCCCGAAAATTTTGCCAGTATGGGGTCCTGAAATTCCTAGTGACAGCCCTGAACAGCATCACCCAGCTTATCGATAGCAGTCTCTTGGCTAAGAAAATTGCATCATGTGAGTGCCATGACAGTTGGAATAATACAAAAATGAAGCCCATCCATCCATTAAAAAGCCAAGAGGTGGACGTCCAAGCAAAATTTTGGAGTCAACAAGTCAGCTCATCACAAGGTCTATCAGTTCTGGCGCTACAAACCCAGCAGTGGGGGTGGCTCATATGCTTCGTAGTAGTGAGAACACAGACATCCATCCACCCACCGTGCGATGCACATTACACAAGTCTGAAAAGGTGGCTCGACAAAGGTGAAGACTCCTCAACTTAACTAGTCATCAGAAGAATTGGCTTGAGTTTGCAAAACAGTAACAATGCAGTAACATGACATGAATCCGCATAGCTAATCATATGCTAAATGGTTGAAAGTCAAATTTTTATATGAAATAGCCAATATAATTGTCTATAAAATGATGGTAGTCTCACGTTTAAACAGTATTAGATGGTGAGATATGTAATGTTAAAGTCTTAAGAGCCCTTTACACATAGCGATATCGCTAAAGTGTCACCGATTTTGTGACGCAGCAGCGATATCACTAGCGATATCGCTACATGTGATACTCACCTTGGACCGACTCCCCGGCTGGCTACCGCTAATCGCGCGAGATCAGCCTGGTCCATTTCTCGTCGTCAGATTCCTGCTGGCGCCGACGAGCGAGCCAAGGACGCAGGTGGAAGACGGTCACCCTTGCCGCTTCTGACAGGTGAGTACGACCGCCGACCGCTGCTGCATCGCTAGTGAGATCTGCCATTTAGCGATGCACCAGCGATCCTGACCAGGTCATATCGTGGTCGACATCGCTGGTGCATTACTAAATGTAACGGGGCCTATAAGTTCAAACATTGTTACTAGAGATAAGTGAGTAATTAACCTCTTTACTCCCAAGAGTGGTTTGCACGTTAATGACCGGACCAATTTTTACAATTCTGACCACTGTCATTTTATGAGGTAATAACTCTGGAATGCTTCCATGGATCCCGGTGATTCTGACATTATATTTCTTGTGACATATTGTCCTTCATATTAGTGGTAAAATTTCATTGATATAACTTGCGCTTATTTGTGAAAAAAACAAATTTGGGGAAAATTTTGAAAATTTCACAATTTTCCAACTTTGAATTTTTATGCCCTTAAATCACAGAGATGTAGCACACAAAAAACTTAATAAGAAACATTTCTCACATGTTTACTTTACATCAGCACAATTTTGAAACCAAAATTTTTTTCGTTAGGAAGTTATAAGGGTTAAAAGTTGACCAGCGATTTCTCATTTTTACACCATTTTTTTAGGGACCACATGACATTTGAAGTCACTTTGAGGAGTCTATATGATAGAAAATACCCAAAAGTGACACCATTCTAAAAACTGAACCCCTCAAGGTGTTCAAAACCACATTCAAGAAGTTTATTAACCCTTCAGGTGCTTCACAGGAATTTTTGGAATGTTTAAAAAAATGAACATTTAACTTTCTTTCACAAAAAAATTATTTCATGTCCAATTTTTTTTATTTTAACAAGGGTAACAGGAGAAATTGGACAGCAAAAGTTATTGTGCAATTTGTCCTGATTACGCTGATACCTGATATGTGGGGGGAACCACTGCTTCGGCGCATGGCAGAGCTCAGAAGAGAATAAGCGCCGTTTGACTTTTTCAACGCAAAATTGTCTGGAATTGAGATCAGACACGATGTTGCATTTGGAGAGCCCCTGATGTGCCTAAACAGTGAAACCCCCCCCATTTCTAACTCCAACCCTAACCCCAACACACCCCTAACCCTAATCTCAGCCCTAACACTAGCCCTAACCCGAGCCCTAGCCCTAATGGGAAAATGGAAATAAATACATTTTTTAAATTTTATTATTTTTCCCTAACTAATGGGATGATTAAGGGGGGTTTGATTTACTATTTATGGCGGGTTTTTATGTTTGGCAGCTGTCACACACTAAAAGATGCTTTTTATTGTAAAAATAGTTTTTGCATCACATTTTGAGACCTATAATTTTTCCATATTTTGACCCACAGAGTCATGTTAGGTCTTATTTTTTGTGGAACGAGTTGTCGTTTTTATTGGTACCATTTTCAGGCATGTGACATTTTTTGATAGCTTTTTATTTCAATTTTTGGGATGCAGTATGAACAAAAACCAGCATTTCATGAATTTCTTTTGGGGGGGCGTTTACACCATACCACATGTGGTAAAATTGATAAAGCGATTTTATTCTTCGGGTCAGTACGATTACAGCGATACCTCATTTATATCTTTTTTTATGTTTTGGAGCTTTTATACAAGAAAACAATTTTATATAAAAAATAATTATTTTTGCATCGCTTTATTCTGTGAGCTACAACTTTTTTTTTTTTTGCTGATGATGCTGTATGGCTGCTCATTTTGCTGGACAAGAAGATGTTTTCAGTGTTACCATGTTTATTTATATCCTTTTTGATTGCGTATTATTGCACTTTTTGTTTGGCAGTATGATGATAAAGCATTGTTTTTTGCCTTGTTTTTTTTTTGAAGGGGTTCACTAAACGGGTTAACTAGTGGGACAGTTTTATATGGCGGGTCGTTACAGATGTGGTGATGCTAAATATGTGTATTTTTATGGTTTTTCTTTATTTACAAAAAAAAGAATTTATTAGGTATTTTTTAAAAATTTATTTAGGAATTTTTTATAAATTATTTTTACACAGGATTTTTTTTTTAACTTTACTATATTATCCCGGGGTGGGACATTACTATATAGTGTCAGATCGCTGATCTGACACTTTGCAGTACTCTGAGAAAGCCACCTCCCTGTAGGACTCCGAAGGCCCCCGCGGCCATATTGGATTCGGGGGCCTGTAGGGAGGAGACCCTCGGAGCTTCGTGAGCACATCGCGTTGCTCCGAAGGTATCAGGAAAGCAAGCAGGGAGCTCCCTCCCTGCGTGATTCTTCCCTATGACCCCGGTACACTGCGATCATGTTTGATCGCAGTGTGCCAGGGCTTAATGTGCCGGGGGCGGTCCTTGACCACCCCTGGCACATAGTGCTGGGTGTCAACTCTGATAATTAGCTGACACCCGGCCACGATCAGCGGCGCTCCCCTGTGAGCGCCGCTCCCCTGTGAGCGCCGCTGATCGCGTATGACGTACTATTCCATCCATGGGACTCAAGTCCCAGGTCACATGGACGGAATAGTACGTCCAATGTAAGGAAGGGGTTAAGCAAGGATAATCCTATCCATCAAATATCAAAAACCTAACTTTTAATATGAATACGTAAAATCAGGGGAAAACATATAATCAAAACAGACAATACCACAGAAATAGGTGCTCAATTATTTGTAAGGGATACAGGGCCAGTTTGATGCCCTGCACTCCTTGCATACGTCACTGGTATATTTCATATGTCGTGCAATGTATATGTATATATATATAGTGTATGGCCAAGGAGCCCTGCTGTCCAGGGCCTTAGAGCTGACAGTCACACAGTGTGGAGGAATATCTTGGCAGCATCAGAATGGTAGCAGCTAACTTTGTGGGAACAACCCTAAACGTCAGAGCCTATGGCCTGGTAAGGAATGGAAAAGCCATTTCTCGACTTCACCTTCGGAGAGGGAAGCGAGCGGGGAACTCCTGAAGCGGGTTAATCTGAACAGTAAGGAAGCTGCTGGACTGGCAGATCCGGCGGATATTTCTGGAGGAGTGAGGGACAGTACAGGCCAGGGAACGGAATAGTGATATTCTGCAAAGAATCTTTTGCTGTTTCTGTGACTAAACTGGACGAGCTGAGTAAAATTGTTTTGTTGAAGATGAACCTGGACTCTGACTGTCAATGTGTGGTGTTAAAGGAAATGGACCTTGACTTGCAAGTGAGTGAACTACCTTGTGTTAATAGAGCGGAGGGCCAGGGTGTGCGAGTGCTGCCACCCGCTGCCACAACTACCTCCCTGGCTTCTGCTTCATATGCACCAGTGCACATGAATAAAAATGTTTTAGTCTCACCCCTTTGGTGTCCAGAGCAGGCCATCCATAGTTGTGGGAGAGGATTAGGGGAAGGGGTATAAAATACTAATAAAGGAACCCTGTCGTGCCCTGTGCAGGTCTCTGTCCTCACAAGGACAGTCTCTAACCATGGTCCTGTCCTAGTCTCTCTTAGTTCCCTCCTGACATGTTTCATCCACCAATAAAAGTGGACTCCTCAGAGGAAAAGGAATATACTGTATATTAGAATTTACGAGGTTCAGATTTTAGAAAAATAAAATCACACGGACTAAAGTTTTCTGGAGTTACACCAGTGAAGGAGAACCATGTCCTGTAGGTAGAGTGTTGCATAACTTAATCAGAATGATATGAGTTGTAGCCAAGTTGTGGAAATGGGTGCTGACGTGACGTACCTTGACCAGAAGCTCTTACAAATCTGGGTAAGTTTTCAAAAACTGCTCAACTACCAAATTGAGCATGTGGGTCAAGCATGGTACATGTGTGAGCTTGCCATACTTCACAGATGCCACCACGTTATGCCCATTATCAAGCATGACTATGCCTTGTTTAGGTTCAGTGGTGAGAGCCACAGATCTGTCTGGTCTGTTATTCCTTTCAATAACTCTGCCATGGAGTTCGGTTTGTCTCCTAGACAAATAGCTTCTGCAGAGCCTATTGCCATTTCGCTGAGGCAGTGCTGTAGAGCTTCTAAATTCTAGTTGATGCAGACGACATGCTCTGAGATAGCACATAGGAGATGGAGGATGAGGAAGAGCAGAAGGGGGTGTAGGAGGTGGAAAAAGCCCTGATAGAAGTAGAATCCTCGGCATTGGTAGCACATGTACCGTGCCAGAGTGGGACTCGTTCCCGGCCTCCACAATATTCACCCAGTGTGTCGTCAGGCATATGTAGCGCCTCTGTTCACAAATGGTTGTCCTCATGTTGGTCGTTAACCGTGTTGGTAAGGGCACAGGTGATGTTCCTGGACACGTGCTGGTACAAGGCCGGGACACCACAATAGGAGAAATAATGGCAGCTGGGGTCTGAGCACTGAGGGATCAAATTTGTAACACCTGTAGCAGGACAATTTTTGTTTTATTTCAAACTAACAAAATTTCACAGAAACCAAATTCTACAATATATATGAGAACAGTCAACTTTTGAACAATCAAATTTCTGCACCTGTAGCAGGCCAATTTAGTTTTTTACTTTAAACCAACAAAATTTCACACAAAGCCGGTTTTATAGTATATATGACAATAGTCAATTTTTGGAACAAAATATTTTGTGAACTGTACCAGGAGTCTTATATGCCACCAAAATGTCACAGAAAGCACCTAATGCTCTATGGTTGACTAATTGAATACAGACACATTGTGAAATGCTTTTTTGGAATCTTATAAGCCACTGAAATGTTACAGAAAACACCTAATACTCTATGGATGACTAATTGAATCCAGGCCAATTGTTCAATGCTTTTTTGAGTCTGATATACCACCGAAATGTCACAGAAGCACCAAATACTATATTGATGACTAATTTAATACAAATTTTTTAAACTCTTTTTTGGAGTCTTATATACTACCGAAATGTAACAGAAAGCACCTAATACTCTATGGATGACTAATTGAAATCAAAGCTAGAACAATTTTTAAATGCTTTTTTGGAGTCTTGTATACCAGCGAAATGTGAAAGAAAGCACCTAATAATACTGTATGGATGACTGACTGAATCCATTCCCTATCAAATTTTCAACGCTTTTTTGAAATCTCATATGCCACTGAAATGTAGCAGAAGGCACCTAATACTATATGGATGACTATTGACTAATTGAATAAAGACATATTTGAAACGCTTTTTCGAAATCTTATATAGAGATGTGCGGACTTGGAAAATGTTTGCCAATTTTAAATTCAGCATGCACCTAGCTCATTACGATTCGTGTTCGAAATCCCAAGCATTTTCCCTCAAAGTCGGGCACAGTTTGGTAAATGTTCGCGTTTCCACTAATGCTTTAGTTAGGACAGTGGTTAGGATACTAATGCTGTATGATGAGCAGGGCAACGTATTTTATGAGGGGAGGGGGTGGGGAGAGGTCAGAGGAGTGTCAGACTGTTATTTTTTTTCTTTATTTTTTTATTAGCTTAATAATGTTTGGATATTCCAGTAGCCATTCAGGGAGCAGAAACCATCAACAACATCCAGACACAAATGCTTCTGTCATTGTCTACCAAAGTCATATGCCCCTCTCCATATAAAAAGCGGACAAAATGTTTTGGTGGCACCATTTTGTCAGTAGAACAGCACAGAGAGGCTACTCCTGCTTCAAGTTGTCAGATAGTTAGATAGGCGGTTTGTTGTCAGCTACTTCATCTAGATATGATCCTGTGTGAAATCGACCTTCCAGCATCTAACTAGTTTGTGCTAATAGTGTGCTGCAGGCAGGAGTCAACATTTCCTAATCTAAGTTGTTTGTGCTAATATTGTGGTGCAGGCAGGAGGTCACATTTCCTAATCTAAATTGTTTGGGCTAATACTGTGGTGCAGGCAGCAGGCCACATCTCCTAATCTAAATAGTTTGTGCTAACATTGTGGTGCAGGCAGGATGCCCCATTTCCTAATCTAAATTGTTTATGCTAATACTATGGTACAGGCAGAAGGCCACATTTCAGAATAATAGTGTGGTCCAGACATCAGCCCACATTCCTGAATCTGAATAAATTCTGCTAATAGTGTGGTTCTGACACACTATCTCTGCAAATGAATATTGATTATTGATTGTTAATTTAGTGACAGGTGACTGACAGGTCTGGGCCTAGGGTTGTGAAAAAAATGGTTTATAGAGGGAAAGGGTACATCCAAGATCAGTGGGGAAAAAGCGAGGTTGTGGCAGAAGGGGTAATAGACTTGGTGCTCAATGCACCGAGACCCCAAATTTTTACTGTTGGATTCGGGGCCCAACAAAGTAGGCTCCTAGCAGAATCCAGACCCTCGTCACCAGACAATATCCCCCGGGAGAGGATGGAGGTGATCCTGATGAGACTCAGATACCTGAGGTGCATGCGGACTGTACTGTGCTGTCATGACAGGAAGAGGAGGAGAGTGACTCTCAGGGCGATGAGTGAAAGAACAGAGAGGATGATGATGAGGTTCTAGATCCCACTTGGTGTAAACCCAGAGGCACATGACAAGCAATGCATCCTCAGCCGTAACTCTGGCTGTGGCCAGCAGTGGTCACTAGTCTGCAAATTGCAGGGGCGACAAGACTTGCCTAGCCTGAGCCTTATTTGTAACCACAAAGGATGACCCACTCATGTTATCTGACAGCTTTGCAAAAATACTCAGTGGAGGCAAAAATTGCAATAATTTGACTATTACAGGCATGAACTGGCACATGGATGATCAACATGCTTTATTCTGGGAATATCACAGCATTAAAATGATGAATAGCGGGCATCGCAAACCATCATCCGTTCCACCAACCGCACCTCCTTCGTCACCATGGCAAGTGTTCTCACACAAGTCTTCAGGCACAGAAATTCCACTTTTTTTCTCCCTACAGTCGGGGTGAGTGAGAGCTCGTCAGCTTGTGCGGAAGTAGGGATGCTTGCTGTTTTTGTTTCAATCAGCACAAAGCATTGTTCTCAAACCACCATAGCATCTCTGCCTGCACCTCACTCACAGTCCAGCAGTTTGTCACCCTACACCGTCCTTTCTTAGCACAGCAGCCAGCCCTCGGTGTTGCAGTTGTCACATAAAAGAATGTTTCTTCCTACACATGCCAAAGCTATAAGCTTGAACTCCACCAACTCCAATCTGTTGGCCACAGAAATGCTGTCTTTCTACCTGGTGGATACAGACGGTTTCCAAAAGCTGATTGTTGTCACAGTCTCCCAGTACCAGATACACAGTCATCATTACTTCTCTAAGAAAGTTGTGCCTTACTTACACCAGCATGTCACAGCCAACATTACCCATTCCTTGAAAAAAATCTGTGTTTGCCAGGGTGCATTTCACCGCTGACACCTGGACGACGAAACATGGCCAGGGGTGTTACATGTCGCTGATTGGGCACTGGGTGTCTCTGGTGGCTGTGGGGGCAGGTGGGCAAAGGGCTGCTCCACAAGTCATTGCATCCCCAAGGATTGCAGGACAAACCTCTGTATCTAACAGTTCCTCCACTGCTTCTGCCTCCTCCACCCCTTCTAGGGCCTCCACCTGTGCTGTCAACCTCTCCCTTAATGAGACACGTGTTCCAACAGTACAGAGACAATCCTCCTCACCTCCTTACTGTGCACTCAGGGCTCACTACAATCATGCAGTGTTAAAAATAATATACTTGGAGATCGCAGTCACACAGCTCAAGTGTTGCAGACAGCTATCCAGGCCGAGTTAGAGCAATGGCTGTCTGAAGCCAGGGAAGACCGAGTGCATTCATGGTGAAAACCTGGTGGCGGTGCCCCTATGTCAGGGCAACCTCACACATGTGCCTTGCATGGCTCACGTCCTCAACCTGGTGGAACAGCAATTTTTCTGCCACCACCACTATCCCGACTTGAATGTGCTGCTGTAGAAAGTACTGTCAATGTGTGCTCACTTCCACTGTTCACACCCTGCAGGTCATCGACTTGCATCACTACAGAGGTATTTCAGCCTACCGATTAACCATTTGATATGTGATGTGCCGACATGGTGGAATTCCACTCTGCACATATTGCAGTGACTGAGGCAGGAGCGACAAACCCTGGTGCAGTCCTTTTGCATAGCCTAGGCCAACACAAAACGAATGTTGTGCAAATCAAACTAGCGAAGTGGGCACAGGTGAAGGACCTCTGCACCCTTCTGCACAGTTGCAAAATGGCTACTAAGTTGGTAAGCGCTAACGATGCCATCATCAGCAACACTATTCCGGTCGTCTACATGCTGAATTATACTATTAATAGTCTACGGGTGGAGGTGGTGGTCCCAGAGGAAGCAGTTGAAGCAGAGGAGGGTGCGGAAGGGATAACATTATCTATAAGTTCCTGACTGTCGTCGCACAGGCAGGTGCCAAGGGAGGGTGGTTTGCAGCAATCGATGGGTGCTCATTGTACCAAAGAAACTGTTAGTGAAGGTGCAGGAGCCATGGAGCAAATAGAGCAGGAAGAGTTAATGGGCATGCAACAGGAGATGATGAGGATAGTGATTCCCTCTTTGTTGTCCATGGCTGGCGGGAGCAGATGGAGGAAGCAACCTTGAGTGTTACCCCTCCACTTACAGACCATTGATTTGGACCTCATGGAAGCGCCCGACAAATGAGCGCCTCCTGGCTGCACCATGATGACTGTATCATTAGGATTAGAAATAGTGCTGACTATGGGGTTGCCACTTTGTTAGATCCATGGTAAAAGAGTAAATTTTGCCATATGCTTCCACCCTGAAAGGGATATGTGCATGCTGGAGTATCAAAACTTGCTTGTAGAAATCTTAAGAGTGGTTTTCCCCAAGACAACAGTGAGGCAGGCAGTATTCATCGCAATTATAGACTTCCAACCCCGGGAAGGTTGTCAGCACAAAAACATTAGCAGCAGCAGTGTAAGTGGCAGAATCAATTTCTGTGCGTCATTTCACACATTTTTTAGACCAGTTTATGCACCAGCATAACAGAGTACAAGTCTGGCACGTTGTGAATGACTGGATAGGATGGTGCAGGAGTATCTGCAGCTCAATATCAATGCCATCAGGGGGCGGGTTGGACCCATTTTGGTATTCAAAAATGGAAGAGTGGTCTGAGCTCTCCAGTCACACCTTGGAGGTTTTATCATCCCCGGAAACCAGAGATTTCTCGGAACGTGTCTTCAGTGCTGCTGGTGGTGTCCTGATGGATAAGCATATTCAGCTGTCCCCTGTAAGGGTAGACCGCCTAACTTTCATCAAGATGAACAAGTCATGGATTTCCAATGACTTTTGCACCCCAGTCGCAGACTGGACAGACTAGGCGATGGTGTAGTTTTTAGGCTGATGCACTGATATCTTTGTCGTGGCTTCTGTGCCTGCTGTTTCTACTGCTGCTGAAGTTACAAACAATTTTTTTTTAAAAGACCACATTATGGGTGATGATGTTGTGTGTAGTGGAAGGGATGTCAGAGCCTCAGTACAATATATTATTTCTACTCTGGGGAAATTGATGCCACTTTAGTGGTGTGTGACAATAATAATTTGAAATGTGGAGACTCCAAGTTGAGTCTTCTTCATGTGTGCCTTTGCTTACTTTCTGTCAACAACCTTTGTTACTATCCTTAAATATTAATTACAGTAGTAGTTTATGAAGCTGAATTGGTGCCAGCTGAGTGTGGCTGAGCAGAAAAGCAGTTTAAGCTGTTGCATGAGGTATCAGGACTCCCATCAAAGCAGGCTTACACTTGGGTGGACACTGACAGCTTGAGTCCCCTGTGCAAGAAATGTATCTTGGCCCCCTCCTTTTATAGTGACAAAGCTACATATATAAATATATATACATATATATAATATCGTCTCCTTTATTATGTATATTGCTGTCCCTTATACAGTGACCTCTCTTGCTATGTACAGCATATTGGATTATATAGAGCCCTGTTTTTTTATTACATACCGTCCTCTCTTGTTAGATATATAATGCAATGATGGCTAATGGAGCATGGGAAATCTTCTTTACTAATAGAGATAATGGACTGGTAGTCTGGTCAGCGGCTCCTCCATCAACAGTCATTTTTATCTAACGAGAGCAGACTATGTAATAAAAGAGGGTGCTGTGAAAAACAAAAATAGCAAGAATACATTATGTAAATGACAGCACTGTACATAACAGTAGAGGAAGCTATATAATAAGGGACAGCACCATATATAACTAGAGAGGATGGTACAGTTGTGGCCAAAAGTATTGACACCCCTGTAATTCTGTCAGATAATACTCAGTTTCTTCCTGAAAATTATTGCAAACACAAATTCTTTCTTATTATTATCTTCATTTAATTTGTCTTAAATGAAAAAGCACAAAAAGAATTGTCATAAAGCCAAATTGGATATTATTCCACACCAAACATAAAAAAGAGGGTGGAAAAAAGTATTGGCACTGTTCCAAAAATCATGTGATACTTCTCTAATTTGTGTAATTAACAGCACCTGTAACTTACCTGTGGCATCTAACAGGTGTTGGCAATAACTAAATTACACTTGCAGCCAGTTGACATGGATTAAAGTTGACTCAACCTCTGTCCTGTGTCCTTGTGTGTACCACATTGAGCATGGAGAAAAGAAAGAAGACCAAAAACTGTCTGAGGACTTGCGAAACCAAATTGTGAGGAAGCATGAGCAATCTCAAGGCTACAAGTCCATCTCCAAAGACCAGAATGTTCCTGTGTCTACCGTGCGCAGTGTCATCAAGAAGTTTAAAGCCCATGGCACTGTGGCTAACCTCCCTAGATGTGGACGGAAAAGAAAAATTGACAAGAGATTTCAATGCAAGATTGTGCGGATGTTGGATAAAGAACCTCGACTAACATCCAAACAAGTTCAAGCTGCCCTGCAGTCCGAGGGTACAACAGTGTCAACCCGTACTATCCGTCGGCGTCTGAATGAAAAGGGACTGTATGGTAGGAGACCCAGGAAGACCCCACTTCTTACCCCGAGACATAAAAAAGCCAGGCTGGAGTTTGCCAAAACTTACCTGAAAAAGCCTAAAACATTTTGGAAGAATGTTCTCTGGTCAGATGAGACAAAAGTAGACCTTTTTGGGCAAAGGCATCAACATAGAGTTTACAGGAGAAAAAAAGAGGCATTCAAAGAAAAAAACACGTTCCCTACAGTCAAACATGGCAGAGGTTCACTGATGTTTTGGGGTTGCTTTGCTGCCTCTGGCACTTGACTGCTTGACCGTGTGCATGGCATTATGAAGTCTGAAGACTACCAACAAATTTTGCAGCATAATGTAGGGCCCAGTGTGAGAAAGCTGGGTCTCCCTCAGAGGTCATGGGTCTTCCAGCCTAGACAATGACCCAAAACACACTTCAAAAAACACTAGAAAATGGTTTGAGAGAAAGCACTGGAGACTTCTAAGGTGGCCAGCAATGAGTCCAGTCCTGAATCCCATAGAACACCTGTGGAGTGATCTAAAAATGGCAGTTTGGAAAAGGCACCCTTCAAATATCAGGGACCTGGAGCAGTTTGCCAAAGAAGAATGGTCTAAAATTCCAGCAGAGCATTGTAAGAAACTCATTGATGGTTACCGGAAACGGTTGGTCGCAGTTATTTTGGCTAAAGGTTGTGCAACCAAGTATTAGGCTGAGGGTGCCAATACTTTTGTCTGGCCCATTTTTGGAGTTTTATGTGAAATGATCAATGTTTTGCTTCATTCTCTCTTGTGTTTTTTCATTTAAGACAAATTAAATGAAGATAATAATACCAAAGAATTTGTGATTGCAATCATTTTCAGGAAGAAACGGAGTATTATCTGACAGAATTGCAGGGGTGTCAATACTTTTGGCCACAACTGTATGTAATAAGGGACGGTGTTATACATGATAAAAGAGGAAACTATGTAACTAAGGATGGTGTTATAAATAATAAGTGAGTACACTATATACTAAGGGACTGTGTTAGACATAATAAGTGAGTACACTATACACTATATACTAAGGGATTGTGCTATACATAAAAAATTACTACACTATATACTGAGGGATGGCGCTATACATATTAAGTGAGTACACTATATACTAAGGGACTGTGCTAGACATAGTAAGTGAGTACATTATACACTAAGGGGCTGTACTATGTATTAATAAGTGAGTACACTATATACTAAGGGACTGTGTTAAACATAATAAGATATAATAACGTCTTCCTCCACCTCTCCCTGTTCCTAAATCCATTATAAATCCCCCTTTCTCCCTTCCCAATCCCCCTTCTCCCCCCACATTCCATTATTCTCTCCCCCACCCCATCATTGCCTTCTCCCCTAGGACCCCCATCAATGCCTTTTCCACCACCTCCTTCATTTCCTCCTTCCCTATCACCCCATCATTGCCTTTCCACCATCATTGTCATTTCCACTAACACCATCATTGCCTTTCCCCCCAACCCCATCATTGCCCATTCCACCCCCTCCATCATTCCCTCCCCCAGTACCCCCATTATTGCCCTTTCCACCATGACCATCATTGTCCTTTCCACCACATCATTGCCTTTTTCCCAACACCCCATTATTGCCCATTCCACCACCTCCATCATTGCTTTATCCCCCCCACCCCCATCACTGCCCTCTTCCCCACCACCCCATCATTGCCTTCTTCCCCACCACCTCCATCACTGCCTCCTTCACCACCACCCACATCATTGTCCTTTCCACTGCCACCATCATTGCCTTCTCCCCAACCACCCCATCATTGCCCATTCCACCACCTCCATCATTTCCTCCTCCCCACCATACCCATCATTGCCCTTTCCACCACCACCATCATTGCCTTTTCCCCACCACCCCATCATTGCCCATTCCACCACCTCCTTCATTTCCTCCTCCCCACTACTCCATTATTGCCCTTTTGACCACAATCATTGTAATTGTGATCCTTTTCACCACCTCCATCATTGCCTTCTCCCCATCACACCATCATTGCCTATTCCACCACCTCCATCATTTCCTCCTCCCCACCCCCCATTATTGCTTTTTCCACCATCCCATCATTGCTTTCTTCCCCACCACCCCCACATTGACCTCTCTGTAACCCCCATCATTGCCTTCTTCCCATCATTGCCTTCTCCCCCATCACCCCTATCATTGCCCTCTCCTCCACCTACACACACACAGACACACACAGCACCATTCACCTCTTTGCACATTCCCCCGCAGCATTATGCACGCACGCACAAACACACACCACCACTCATCTCTACACACACACACACAAAAAGACAGCACCTCAAGCCTCTTCGCAAGCTCTCCCGCAGCCACAGCATCACCATTGCCGGCAGCTTCCTCTCACTGGCACAGCAGCCATGTGTCATGATCCAGGTTGGATCTGACAGATTAAATGCACAAAGTAACCTTTTTTTTTCCTTTGGCTGTGTGCCAAAGGCCAAAGGTGGTTTTGCCCCCGGTGGCCATTAGGGTCATTGCATTGTTGTGGTTCCAGTTGCAGTTTCCCCCCCAGGTTGCCATTAGGGTCATTGCACTCTGGTTACCTTTGATTCTGTGCACGTGATTATGTAACAGGTGTGATTGCTCTTTAAAAGAGTGTCACTTTTGGTGATAGTCCATCATTTGTAAGCAAGCCTGGGTGAAGGATGGAGCTGAACGAGAGTCCCGGGCAGCCCAGTCAGAGTGCTGGAGTAGCAGCTATGGTGTCTTCAAGGAGGGCTGGCATTGCTTGGTGGAGTGGTGGCTATGGTGTAGAGCTGCACTCAGGATGCTGGACTCGGTTGCTGGAAAGCTGGGCTCAAAATGTTGGACTCTTTGGCAGAAAAGCTGGACTCATTTGCTGGACTCTTTTTCTGGACAGCTGCATGAAGGTGGTGGACTCTGTTTGCTCCAAGGCTGCACTACGGTGTTGGATCCGATTGGAGGAAAAGATGCACGCAGGTGGTGGGCTCTGTTGCTGGGAGCGTAAGCAACAGAGCAAAGCTAAGTGTCACGTCGCCGTAAGACTCGGGGCCTGCTGTTCCGCCCTCAGCCACTAGGAGGCGACGGACTGTCACGCCGCCTTCGGGCTCAGGGCCTGCTGTCCAGGCCTCGGCCACCAGGAGGCGCCGGACTGACATGTCGTCGTCGAACTCGGGGCCTGCTGTTCCTCCCTCAGCCACTAGGAGGCACCGTGGCTTGCGCCCGAGTGATGGTGGCAACAGTGAAAGGGCTTCTGCGCAGGCGTCTAGTGGACGCAGACTCCGCTCCTCTGTCAGTCATGAAGGGGTTGGTGCATCGTCATCAGGTCTGGTCCTGGGGGCGGTCCTGATGACATCATCAGCCCGGGAGCCTGTGAGGGATGACCTGATCCCTCAAATACCTTGGGACTGGGCTTGCAAGCCACCGGATATATTCTTGGTTCCCCTGTGTGTTACTGTGTGAATTGCTATAGTTGACTGACTCTGACCTTGGCCTGGACTTCTGACTCTGCTTCTGCCTAACGATTCTGTACCCCTGCTGCCCTCCTGGTTTATGACTCTGACCTTGGCCTGGACTTCTGACTCTGTTTCTGCCTAACGATTCTGTACCTCAGCTGCCCTCCTGGTTTATGACTCTGACCTTGGCCTGAATCTGACTCTGCTACTGTCTACTGTTTTTGTACCTTGCTGCCTGACTGGTTTAGACCCGGATACCACTACGTTTTTGTCCTGTTTTGGAACACCTTTCTGGCAACCGTCCTGCTCTGGCCACTGCTCCTCTTCAGACAGCGCCTCCTGGGCTCTGCTATAAATCCAGATCCCTGTATAGGGGTAAAGGGTATCAGTGTTTCTCGGGGTGTTGGCTGGCTGCAGCCCAGACCGCAGACGGACGTCACACTAAGTGGTGTTTCCCCTGTTTTGTCACTTTTCCTTATGTGTGTTTAGTGCAGTGGTGGGATTAGTTTCCGCACCGACCAATTCCCTAGTGAGGGTTTAGGTGCAGGGCGAGTCAGGGTTTTTAGGTTCCTGATCGGTGCCCAGTGCGGAACCGGCCTAGGGAACGTTAGGAGTGTAGAGACACTGACTCAGGGGAGTGCATGAGGTCTCCACTTCCCCGTTCCCTATCGCAGGGCCACCATTGTTATTGTTACCCAGGTTTTCCCTATTCCCTTGTCTTATTGTATTAGTTACCGGCCTGCGGGCCGCGTCACATAGGACAATTACACGTGCCGCGTCCTGTTTATTAGTTACCGGCCTGCTGGCCGTGTCACTCAGGACGGGGCATGTGACACCGTGGCGCTGACTGATGATGCCATCCAGCCGCGCTGCTGACTGTTATGTGAGATAGAAAGCGCGGGCAGGAAGCAGGTCGGATCGCTGCAGCACTGCTGCCATTTTCTCTTGTAGGCAGCAGAGCTGCAGGGATCTCCCCCTGTCTGCCGCACATGAGGGCAATCTGGCCAGGGACCCTCCCAGAGCTTCGGGGCTGGATAAAGAGGCCAGATTGCCCTCATTATTAGCCGCCCTGCAGGGCCCCCCGGAGCCACTGGGCCCCGATGCAGCGGCACTGGCTGCACATGCGGTATATCCGCCCCTGGCACAGCCATTGCGATGCGACTCTGGCAGGCCCCCTCACCCCTTGGGGCCCCATAGCAGTTGCATGACCTGCCGCCATTGGCGATATGCCACTGCTTAAACCGATCCTTCACTCATCTCATCTTAATTTAAACTTATATTCAAAGCTATAAATGCTGACCCAGACCCTGAAACCTCATGCATGGCCCATGGCTGACTGCTGCTGTGTAGTTATTAAATTTCTACTCTGGGTCAATTGATGCCACTTTTCCTGGTGTTTTTCCAAAATTTTCAGAAAAATTTGGACTTCAAGTTGAGTCTTCTTCATGTGTGTTGCCTGAGTTTGTCAGGCCTCTCAGAGCACCAGGCCTACACCGGTGACACATCCATGTGTTACTAATCAATGTAAATGCCGGTCCAAGCCCTGTCCCAGGCCCTGTACCATGCATCCATGCTACGCAATTATACTATTTGTACTCTTGGTCAATTGATGCCATTTATCCTGGTGTCTGCCCCTAACTTGAGCTGTTTTGGCAACTTTTTGGCCCCCCCTGAATGTTTTGTGTATGCGTTTGATTTTACCTCCCATTGAATTCGGGTTTGGGTATGTTCGCCAAACTGTTCGGCGAACATCTGGATGTTCGCCAAACCGAACCCTGAAAAGTTTGCTCATGTCTAGTTTTTTATACCACTGAAATGTAAAAGACATCATGTAATACTCTGTAGATCACTAAATGAATCCATACCAATTTTTTAACAGTTTTTTTGACTATATTTCATCGAAATGTCACAGAAAAGCACCAAATGCTATGTGGTTGACTAATTGAATACAGACAAATTTTTAAACTCTTTTTTGGCGTCTTATATACCACCAAAGTGAAACAGAAAGCACCTAATACTGTATGGATGACTAATTGAATATAGAATAATTTTTCAGCGCTTTATAAAAGTCTTATATACCACCGAAATGTAACAGAAAACAATAAATACTCTATGGATGACTAATTGAATCTAGAGAAATTTTTGTACCCTTTTTTGAGTCTTATATACCACAGATATGTCAAAGAAAGCACCTAATACTATTTGGATGATTAATTGAATCCAGACTAATTTTTCAAAGCTTTTTTGGAGTCTTTTATTTATTTATTTTACTCATTTATATAGCGTCATTAATTCTACAGCACATTACATACATTATCAGCACTGTCCCCATTGGGCTCACAATCTAGAATCACAATCTCGAATGTCTTTGGAATTTGGGAGGAAACTGGAGTACCCGGAGGAAACCCACGCAAATACCGGGAGAACATATAAACCCCTTGCAAGGCTGCAGTGTTAACCACTGAGCCACTTTGCTGCCCTTTACCATGTATACCACCAAAATGTCACAGAAATCACCTAATGCTCTATAGTTGACTTATTGAAGACATACACATTTTTTAACACTATTTGGAGTCTTATATACAACCGAAATGTCACAGAAAACTCTACAGATGACTAGCCAATTTTTAAATGCTTTTTTGAAATCTTATATACCACTGAAATGTCACAGAATCACCAAATACTACATTGATGACTATTGACTAAAGGCCCTTTTACATTTACGATGCACCAGTGATCCCGACCACGATACGACCCGGTCAGGATCGCTGGTGCATCGCTAAATGATTGCTAGTGAGCTGCCACACAGGCAGATCTCACAGCGATGCAGCAACGATACAGTGGTCGTTACTTATCTTTCAGACATGGCGATCCGGACGTCCTCCCGCCTGCGTCCACGCGTCGCTCGTCGGCGCCAGCAGGAAGCCCAGCAGGAAGCGCCTGATGAGAAATGGATCTGCGCGATCTCGTGCGATCAGCGATGGACAGCGGGGGAGCCCGTCAGAGGTAAGTATCACACATAGCGATATCGCTAGCAATATCGCTATAACGTCACAAAATCGGTGACGTTATAGCGATATTGCTAGCGATATCGCTATGTGCAAAACCCCCTTAACTGAATACAGGCAAATTTTAAATGCTTTTTTGGAGTCTTGTATACCACCAAAATGTAAAAGAAATCACATAATACTCTATGTGTTAGGGTCGGCGGAACGCACCAGATATAAATAATAGGAGGTGCGTTTGCCGCCCGGGGTCCACCGTGCGGTAGGTGACAAGACCGCTGCTGAGTAATGGCGGATGCACCGAAAGGTGAGGTACTGCGCTCGGGTTAACGTCACCCGAACGCTAAGTACGGCTCTGTTCACACACAGAGTCGCTAAGACAACAGAGTTGTATGAGGACGCTGGCCCTGTTTACGTCACAGGATACCTAGTGAATGACGCTGCAACCGCAGACGCCAAGAACGCTGCAACCGCAGCGCGGCAATAACTATCGCTGCTGAGCGACGGCGCCGGAACGACCGAGCACCGTCGGACGCTAGTGTGTCGTGCAGGAGGCACAGTGGCGTGTAGCTGGCCACAACCTGGAGCTGACTACCCAACAATCTGTCACCATTCGTAATAACCGAGGGAAGGGGTTTCAAATGAGTCAGTCACCAGTCCATGCATCCATCACCATACACACACAGCATAATATGCTACACTAGCGCATGGCCGAGCCGCCATGCGGGCTTTTTATAGCCATGCACTTCCGGGACCTTCCAGTACTATAGGAAGGACCAATCAGATCCGACATAGGACCTGCACATGTGACCCCTGCTCTCCACTGAGAGGACAAGTTGTGGGCATGCCTAGTAGCACGGCATGAGGACTTAGCCTTGGGAGCAGTTCCCTGCAAAGCAGGTTACGTCACCATTGCTGCACCAGAGGTGGCAGCAACATCCAGGCTCACAGAACGAGTCAGAGGGAGATGCCTGGCCAGCCGAGATTGCTGAGCAGGAGTCCGAGCGGTCGGAGAGGAATGGGAGACCGCAGGATGTCTGGCTCTGGATTCCCGCTGTGCAGTGCCAGGAATCCGACGCCTAACACTATGGATGACCAATTGACTCTAGCCTAATTTTTCAACGCTGTTTTTGAGTCTTATATATCACCGTAATGTCACAGAAAGCAACAAATACTATATTGATGTCTATTTGAATACAGACAATTTTGTAAATGGTTTTCTGGAGTCATATATTCCACCAAAATTTTGCAGAAATCACCTAATACTGTATGGATGACATTGAATCCAGACAAATTTTTGAAATTTTTTTGGCAGTTTTATATATCACTGAAATGTCACTGAAAGCATCTAATACTGTATGGATGACTAATTGAATCCAGACAAATTTTTCAATGCTTTTTTGGAGCGTTATACACCACCAAAATATAATAGGAAGCACCTAATACTCTATGGATGACTAATTGAGCCCAGACTAATTTTTTAACGCTTTTTGGAGTGTTGTATACTGCCGAATGTAATGGAAAGCATCAAACAATCTATGGATTTCTAATTGAATCCAGAACAGTTTTTCAATGCTTTTTTGGAGTCTTATATAACACCGAAATGTAACAGAAAGCACCCAATACTGTGTGGATGACTAATTAAATACAGACACATTTTTAAGCACTTTTTTGGAGTCTTATATACCACCAAAATGTCACAGATATAAGCTAACACAGTGTAGGTGACTAATTGACTACAGACACATTTTTCAATGCTTTTTTGTAATGTTATAAATCACCTTTACGTCACTGAAAGTACCTACCATCTTATTCGGACTATAAGACTCCCTTTTTTCCAAAAAATTTTTTTTGGGAAACGGGTGCATTTTAAAGTCGGAATATACTTACTGTATACTTACTGTGGTCCGACACTGTTGGGCGATGATCACACTTCCTTCCCATGTTGGTGCGGCTGGTGCAGCAGGTACGGTAAGTTTGGCGGTGGTGCTCTGTGGAGTGGGGGGCTTCGCCGGGGGGGGCATCTCCCGAGATTTTGGGATGAGATTTCATTGCTGAGATCTCAATCTGCGCATGCGACGCCCCCGGCGGCCATTTTCCCGGAAGCCACCGCATTGCAGCAATGGATATGTGGGGCCTCCGGCCTTTCACAAGATGCCAGCGGAGCCCCGAGCCCCACCACCGTACCTGCTGCACCAGCCTGGGATGGGATTTCCTGGAGACCACCTCACCTGCCGCACCAGCCTGGGATGGTAGTCATATCACCGGACCATTGACCATCTCCTGTGACTCCACTCCACCAGCGCTGCTAATCCCCCCCAGGTAAGCTGAATTCTGACTGTAAGGCAGACCCCCATTTGACACATTATTTTTTTTCCCTCATTTTGCTTCTGAAAATTTGGGATGCGTTTTATGGTCTACATGCATCTTATAGTTCGAAAATTACGGTAATACTCTGTGACTAATTATAGAAAACCACCGGTGTAATTATAGACATAAAAAATGTCCAATACATCACCAATGAACCAAATAGCAAAAGGTCCGTTAAAAAATCATGCTTTATTGACATAAATATCTTTTTATAAAATGAACCAATTATTACAAAAATTAACAAACACGGTGCCTAACTACAGAAAAGGACGTATAAGCACTAAAATGATGCATCAAAATTAGAGAAACATATTGCAAGACGCTACTGTTGCTATATAACATATTACAAATGGATTGGTATGTGAAGATCGAGCTACCTACTCCGACATAGCATATATGCAGGGAAAAGGCAAAATTCTCCTATATAAAATTCCCATGCAACTGCCTAACAGAAACAGGTGCTTTCAAACAACTATAATGCATATTACCTCAATTATCTCAATTAATTTGTTCGAAAGTGCAGTGGTGTTCTAAAGTGCTGCAGTGCTGATAGTGTCCTTCCATCACCTGTGACTAATTATATCCAGAAAAATTTGTGAACTTTTGCCTGGAGGGTTATATACCACTGAAATATACCCCAGAGCATGTAGTACTCTATGGATAACCAATATAATACAAAAAAACATGCCAAAAACAGCAGAAAACCCCACAAATGACCCCATTTTAGAAGCTACACCTATCGAGGAATTATTTTAGGGGTGTAGTTTTGAAAGGAATAATAGGAGAAAATGAATGGTACAATTTGTTATAAAAACTTAATTCCAGCTCATCCAGTTGCTCTATGCTCATCCACCTGGGGCTCAGACTCCGGCCTCGCCCTGGCCTCACATCAAGGATAATACAAAAAAATTGGAGTCTGACTCAACAGGACTGGATTTTCCTTTTCTTTTTCTGTTTCAAAAGAAATTATAGTGCATACAAAAGAAAAATTTCATGGTCAACATGACCCAGTTGACGCGTTTCAACTGCACTAAGCAGTCTTAAGGCCCCTTTACATTTAGCGATGCACCAGCGATCCAACCAGCAATCCGACCTGGTCAGGATCGCTGGTGCATCGCTAAATGATCGCTAGTGAGCTGTCACACAGGCAGACCTCACAGCGATGCAGCAGCGACGCAGCGCACGATACTCACCTTTCACACACAGCGATCCTGTTGTCCTCCCACCCTCCTCCACGCGTCGCTCGTCGGCGCCAGCAGGAAGCGCCCGACGAGAAATGGAGCTGGACATTCTCGCGCGATCAGCGATGGACAGCGGGGGAGCCGGTCGGAGGTAAGTATCACACATAGCGATATCGCTAGTGATATCGCTATAACGTCACAAAATCGGTGACGTTATAGCGTTATCGCTAGCGATATCGCTATGTGCAAAACCCCTTTTACTCTATAATTTGCTACTCAGTTTATCCTAAGTGCGTCAATACCCCATGTGTGGGGGAAATACTACTTTTGATGCATAATGAAAAGCTCAAAAGGGAAGAAGCACCATATTTGAGTTCAGATTTTGCTGGAATTGTTTGAGGGTGCTGTGTCAGATTTGCAATGCAATAATTGACCAAATTTTACAATCTACACCCTCCAATTAATTCATCTAGGGGTGCAGTGAGTGTTGACACGTACCTCACAGAATTTTATACTATTGGACGGTGAAGAAAGAATAACTACATTTTTACCACTAACATGTTGTTTTAGTCTTTAATTTTTATAAAGGCTAATAGGAAAAAAATGGATCTCATGGTTTGTAGTGAATTTTTTCCTGAGCATGCCAATGCCCTACAAATAATCAGGAAATACTTTTCAGGCACATTGGAAACCTCAGAAGGGAAGGAGAACCATATTGTTGTTCAGATTTTGCGGTTAGGTTTGCGGGTGTCATGACCCATTGGAAGAACCCCTGAGATGATAGAACAGGAGAACCCCACCATAAGTGACATTTAATAAATTATGACTCTCAATTAATTCGTCTAGGGGTGGAGTGATCATATTGACATCACAGGTGTGTCTCAAAATGTTATACCATTGGGCATTGAAGAAAACATAATTACATTTTTACCCCCAAAATTTTGTTTTAGCCTCAGATTTTACATTTTTACTACAAAATCTGTCACAATTTCTGCTGACCATGGCAATACCCCATATATGATTAATGTATGATTATACAGTACTGTTTAGCCACATGGAAAGACTCGGGAGGGAAGGAGCGCTATTTGACTTTTGTAGAACATATTTTCTTAGAATAGTTTGCATACACCATATACAGAGCCCAAAGTGCCAGCAGAGTAGAAGTTCTCCTCAAGTGCCCCTATTTGTAAATTGCATTCCTCTGGGAATTTGCTTATTAGTGTAGAGATGATTTGGCTCTATGGGTGTTTTCCAGAAACAAGCAGTAGTGGATGTTGCTGAGTGAAAATTGCAAATCTGATGGTGTTTTGCCCAGTATGTTGTAGTGCCCAGTATGTTGTAGTGCCCAAACATTGTCATGACCATAGATTATGCCCAGCTCTAATGCTCTATGCTGAGCACTTACATCATGGTTTCCATCTAAATCTCTAAATGACGTGACTCAGATAAAACCCCTGAGGGATCCATTCACTATAGTGAGGCAGCACAGTTACTCTGTACAGTGTCTAGCCTCTGTTCAGTTCAGTGGTGTCCTTTTCAGAGGTGCACAAAACTGCAGCTCACTGCACCTTAAGGTTGGGGGTCACAGAATTGTATAAAAAAATCACACCGATTTTCAGCCCCAAGAGTTATCCGAGTGAAATCCATTTTTTATTGTGTGTGTAATGCGAGTGCAATCCGAGTATGCGTTTTTTTCCTCACATGCATTGCATATGCAATCTGTATGCAATCAGTATGGAATGTGATTTTGATCTTGCATTTCTAATAAAAACCACTAATAATTGGAGATGCTGCTGGATTCTAGAAACCATATAAGAGTGTGTGCACACGCTGCGGATTGTGCTGCAGAATTTTCCGTGCGGATTTGTGTAAATCCGCAGGTAAAACCGCAGGTCAAAAGACCTGCAGTTTATTTGCAGTTTTTCTGTGGTTTAGCCTGTGGGCTTCCCCTGCGGTTTGACACCTGCCATGGAGCAGGTGCCAAACCGCAGCGGAATCCGCGCAAAGAATTGACATGCTGTGGATTTGAAACCGCAGCAAATCTGCATGGAAAATTCCGCACCGTATGCACTGCGGATTTCATTTTCCATTGATTATAATGGTACTGTACAACGCAGCAGAAACTGCTGCGGATCCACAGGACCAAATCCGCTGTGGATCCGCAGCAGAATCTGCAGCGTGTGCACACACCCTAAAAAGGCACTCCACAAGGCACTACATTGTGTGAGCACATCCATATTTTTGTAATATACAAAAAAAGTAAGGTTTTTGTCTGCTTTCCTTTGTCTGTCCGTGAGGAATTTCTGTATACCTGACGTTGAACGTGACAGAGAGTGACTTCTACAACTGGTTGTTGTTTTGATGGTTTGGGAAATGGTAAGAGGAGTGAGTACAACCACTACTTCAACAAAGGAGCGCCAAAGAGCACTTCCACCAGCTGTAGGGGGAGCTCAGGCACCTTCCAGACAGGTTTTACGCCACATGAGTATTGCAACATTTGACTTTCTATTGGAGGTTCTACGACCTCGAATCACCTTCCAAAATACGAACATGCACAGATGTATTTAGCAGAGGAGAGACTCCTGCTGACCCTGAGGTAGTTCAACATTTTTGTTTTTAAGCAACAATTGTTATAAAAAATGTTTTTGCCTTGCTCTCTTTAAACTTTGTGACTATTCTTTTTTTTCTAAAAGTCTCTGTAGTTTAACGTTTGTGCTTATGATTTTGTTGTAACATTGTTTATTGTCTTGTTCACCTTGATTTTAGGGCTGTTTAATGTGTCTGTTGTGTCAACTGTTATAATCATCTGCCTTGGAATGCAATGTATTTGCACACAAGCAGCACTGCTATTTCACTGCTGTTTAATCGATCTTCCAGCACCTAACTATATTGTGCAAAAACTGTGCTGCAGTCTCAGGAGGCCCCATTTGCTTGACCAAAACATTTGTGAGAAAATTGTGTTTCAGTTAGAAGTCAGAAGGCCAGGTTTCCACTTAAAAATCGTTAGGCCTAATATTGGGGTGCAGCCAGGAGGCCCAATTTGCTCATCCAAATCGTTTGTGATAAAATTGCCTTTCAGTGAGTAATTAGAAGACCAGATTTCCACTTAAAAATCGTAAGGCCTAATATTGGGATGCAGCCAGGATGCCCAATTTTCTAATCCAAATAGTTTGTGATAAAACCGTGTTTCAGTGAGAAATTAGGACACATTATCTAAGAAAATAAATAGTGATTGTCCATTTAGTGACAAGTGACTGACAGCTGTGGGCATAAGGTAGTGAAACAGCGGGTTACAAGAGGGGAAGGGTACATACATCATGAGTGGGGAAAAGCGAGGTTGTGGAGGAAGGGGGAATAGGCTTGGTGTTTGACTTGTACGTGGGTTAGGTGTTAATGATAATGAAAGCTCAACTGAATGAACATCATCTTGTCCTATCTAAAGACCACTGACAACATCTGTTACCGGATGGGCTACTCCACTCCCTTTCTTTGACAGTCACACCACAGTACACCCTGTAGATAAGGGCCAGAAAGAGCATGTGTGTCAGTGGATGGCAAGTGCTGCATCAAGTGGCCTCTCCGCCTCTTCCTCCACCTTAACATCACACAGTACAATCCTCAGAGGTGGCACCCCAATCACCCTTGTTTCCCCCACTTCACAAATTTCCAAATGCTCAACTGACTGTGGGGAACCACAGATGGGCCATTCCGCAGAGCTATTCACACATTCAATTCCAGAGGTCTGCTCCGAAGAATCACAGAATCCAGAGGAGGAAAGCATCTGCACCAACGCCCAACATTTTTTCATGTTGAATCCAGGTCCGAACAAAGTAGGGTCCGAGCAGTATCTAGACGCTCATCACCAGACATTAACCACTGGTGATGGAGGTGATCCTGGTGAGACTCAGATAAAGAGGCGCAGGCAGACTGTACTGTGGTGTCAGCGCAGGAAGAGGAGGAGGGTGGCTCTCAGGGTGAGGAGTGTGATTACAGAGAGGATGATGATGAGGTTGTAGATACCACTTAGTGTGAACCCAGAGGAACACAGCTGAGTAGCTCAGCAGAGGAGGTGGAGGAAGGCGAGGAGGTTACGTTTCATATCCCACACAGACATGTAGTGATGCAGCCATGACAAACACTGCATCCTCAACCACCAACTCTAGTTGATGCCAGCACTGGACGCGAATGTGCAGGTCGCAGGGTTGCCTAGCTTGGGCCATTTTTGAGACCACAAAGAATGAGCCAACTCACGTTATCTGCCAAATTTGCGAAAATAATCTCACTAGAGACAAAAATTGCAAAAATTTGACTACTACATGCATGAATCGGCACATTCGTGATCAATATGTCTTAGTGTGGAAATCTCAGTGTGCTAAAATGCGGACTAGCATGCCTCACCAACCAATGGTCATCCCATCAACCACATCTGCTGCTGCTTCTTCCTCTGTCACCAGGCCAAGTCTTCTCCCACAGGCCTCCGGCCGAAGACTCTCCACTTGCTTGCGCCCTACAGTCGGGGTGAGTGAGAGCCAGTCAGCTGTTACGGAAGTGGACATGACTGCTGTTTTTGTGTAACCTAGCACAACACATCTTTCTCAATCCACCACAACATCTCTGGATGCAGCTCACTCATAGTGCATCAGTTTGTACTGTTCTCTGTACTTCACCCATCAGCACAGCAGCCAGCTCTCGGTCCTGTAGTTGTGGTCACGTAAAAGATTGTTTCCTCCTACGCATGCCAAAACTAAGAGCTTGAACTCCACTATCTCCAATTTGTTGGCCACGGAAATGCTGCCTTTCCACCAGGTGGATACAGACAGTTTCAGAAAGTTGATGGCCGTTACAGTCCCCCAGTACCAGTTGCCCAGTCGCCATTACTTCTCTAAGAAAGCTATGTCTGCGCTACACCAATATGTCGCAGATAACATCATCCGTTCCCTGAAAAAAAATCTATTTCTGCCAGGGTGCATTTCACCACTGACACCTGGATGAGCAAACATGGTCAGGGGTGTTACATCTAATTTACTGGGTACTGCATGACTCTGGTGGGGACAGACGATCAAGGGGCTGCTCCACAAGTCTTTGTATCCTTAAGGCTTGCAGGAAAAACCTCTGTATGTAACAGTTCCCCAACTGCTTCTGCCTCCTTCACCTCATCTAAGGCCTCCACCTGTGCCCTCAACCTCTTCCTTAATGAGACACGCGTTCCAACAGTGCAGATAGTATCCTTCCCACCATCATACTGCCATGCCATGTCTCACTGCAATCAGACAGTGATCAAATTAACATGCCTTGTAGATCACAGTCACACAGCTCAAGAGTTGTGGACAGCTATCTAGGGTGAGTTAGAGCAACCTGGAACCAGGGATGGCCGTGTGTGATAATGGTGAAAATGTGATTGCAGCCATACACCAGAGCAACCTCACACAGTTGCCTTGCATGGCTTACATCCTCAACCTGGTGGTACAGCAATTTATCCACCACTATCCTGGCTTGGATGCGCTGCTACAGAAAGCACAGTTTCTGTGTGCTCACTTATGACGATCGCACCCTGCAGGTCATCGACTTGCATAGCTACAGAGGTCTTTCGGCCTACTGGTTAACTGTTTGATTTGCGATATTCCAATACGATGTAATTTCACCCTGCACATGTTTCAGCAAGTGTGACAGCAAAAATGAGTCCTGGTGCAGTATGTCCTTTTGCATAGCCTGGGCCAATGCAGTATGGACGTGTGGAAATCATGCTTGTGGAGTGGGCACATATGAAGGACCACGCCACACTTCTGCAGAGTTTTGAATGGCTGCTAAAATGGTTAGTGCTGACAATGCAGTGCTGGAGCACACTTTGAATACTCTGCGTGATGAGGTGATCCCAGAGGAAGAGGTGGGAGCAGAGGGAGATGCATAAGGGATAACAATATCTCAAATTTCCGGACTATCGTCACACAGATGGGTGCCATGGGAAGGTGGCTTACAGAAATCGAGTGGGGCTCATGGTACTATACAAACAGTTAGTGAAGGTGCAGGAGCCAAGGAACAAATTGAAGAGGATGAGAGGGAAGAGGTAATGGATGCGCAACAGTCAGGAGAAAAAAAGGATAATGATCTCCTCCATGATGACTGTGGCTTTTAGGAAGGGCTGGAGGAAGCAATCTGGGCTGTTACTCTGCTACCAACACACTTGTACCTCATGGAAGCGCCCAACACATGAGCGCTTTCTTGCTGCACATCTTCAACATGATGCTCATATTCTTATGGGTATAAATAGTGCTGACTACTGGTTTACTACTGTTAGAACCATGGTACAAGTGCAAATTTAGCCAGATGCTTCCCCATCTGGAATTGGAGCTTGCGTGCTGGAGAATCTAAACACGCTTGTAGACAATCTTTCGGGTGGTTTTCCCCTAAGACAGCAGTGAGGCACACAGTGTGAATCACATTTATAGATGTCTAATCCCAGGAACGTCAAAGTGCTCTCGCAAAAACTTTAGCAGCAGCAGTGTTTTATCATGCCTGCTGGTGGTGTCCTGATTAATAAGTGCATCCGGCTGTCCACTGAAAGAGTAGACCACCTAGCTTTCATCAACATGAACAATTCATGGGTCTCCAAAGACTTTTACACCCCAGTCGCAAACTGAGCAGACTAGACAATGGTGTTGTTTTAAGTGTGCTGCATTGAACTCACGTTATTGCAGTCTGTGATACCTTTGTCATGGTTTCTGTGACTGCTGTTGCTACTGCTGCCGATGTTACAAATAATTTTTTCAAATGTGGGGACTCCAAGTGAGGTCCCATCAGGTGGGTTGCCTGTGGTGAAAGGTGTGTTAGAGGCCTATTATACTGTTTCTTCTCTGTGGAAATTTATGCCACTTCAGTGGTGTGTTACAATAATTTTTTGAAATGTTTAGGCTACAAGTTGGGTCTCTATCTGGTGGGTTGCATGTGTAACTTGGGCTCCCAGACAGGCAGGCCTGTGCTTACTCTCAGTCAACAACTTGTGTTATTTTTCCTACATGTTTCTACCAATAGTACTGTATGAAACTGATGTTTGTGCCATCTGAGTGTAGTTGGAAAAAAAATTCAATATGTTGCATGAGGTATCAGGGCTCCCAGCTAAAAAGGCTTATACCACTACATTAACCACCAGGTCCTCATTGAAACTTCAGCTCAAAGCTGTAAATGCTGTATCAGGCCCTGATACCCCATGCATGGACCATGGCTGACTGCTTCCGTGTCATTATAAAAGGTTCTACTTTAGATCAATTTATCAGTCAACTACTTGTGTTACTTTCCTTACATTTTTTGACCAATAGAACTGTATGAAACAGAGTGTGGCTGGGAAAAAAATGGAGCTGTTGCATGAGGTATCAGGGCTTCATGCAAAGAAGGCTTACACTGCTCCCTTAACCACCAGGTCCTCATGGAAACTTCAATTCAAAGCTGTAAATGCTGACCCAGACCCTGAAAACTCATACATGGCCCATGGCTGACTGCTGCTGTGCTATTTACAAATTTCTACTGTGGGTCAATTGATGCCACTTTTCATGATGTCTGTCCCTAATTTTAGCTGTTTGGAAAGCTTTTTGTCACCCCTTAAAGTGTTGGTTTGTCCTTTCATTGAATTTAATGGGGTTCGGGTATGTTCGTTGAACTGTTCGTCAAATATGTTCGGCGAATGTCAAAACGTTTGGTGAATCGAACTGAACCAAACCTTGAAAGGTTTGCTCATCTCTACTAGAGAGCATGGACATGGCTTATGTGATTGTTGGAGATGAGGCCTTCCAACTTATTCACCAAGTTGAGGCAATTTCCATGACGTGCGCCTGACCACCACCGGCTTGTGTTCAACTAGCAGCTAGCATGTGCTCAGGAAATTGTGGAATGTGCCTTTGGAATTTTATGATCAAAATGGAGGGTCCTGATGTTAGCCTTCCCATTGAGTGAGCATAATGTTAATTGTGTGATAAAGGCATGTGTGATACTTAGCAATTATACACGTAAACATGTATGCAGGGCCGGTTTTAGGCAAAGTGGGGCCCTAGGCAAAGTTTAAAATGGGGCCCCAAATGCTAACATATTGCACATCACACATTAGCATTTTGATTGTATTTACATGCGCTGAGTTCAGGCCGCTAAATGATCGACAAAATTGAAGAAGTCGTTCAATACTTGTTTCCCAGCCTCTTTCCACCATCTGAGAAAGAATGATGGGGACAGAACGATCACTAATGGATCACTAAGGATGTGTGCACACATTGCGGTTTTTGCTGTGGATCCACAGCGGATTTGGTCCTGCGGATCCGCAGCGGATTTGATCCTGTGGATCCGCAGCGGATTTGGTTCTACGGATCCGCAGCAGTTTCCATGCGGTTTACAGTACCATGTAATCCTATGGAAAACCAAATCCACCGTGCACATGCTGCGGAAAATTCCGGGCAGATTTGCTGCGGTTTATTTTCCGCAGCATGTTACTTCTTTTTTGCGGAACCGCAGCTGCAGTGTACGTTCCGGGACATACAAATCAATCAATCTCTCTCATCCGCACTGCCAAACCTCACTAAAACCTGCATAAAATCCGCTGTACATATGCTAGGAATCCGCAGGAAAAATGCATGTGTTTTACCCTGCGGTTTCTGCCAAGAGATATGGATTCTCTGCAGAATAAGCCGCAGACTAATCCGCAACGTGTGCACGCACCCTAACAGATCACCATACAGTATCATGTTATCAGCAGCATCTACAGTTTACACCCCATAGTCCTCCATATAATATAATCTGCCCCATAGTCCTCCATATAGTATAATACACTCCTCAGTCCTCCATTTAGTATAATACACTCCTTATAGCCCTCCATATATTAAAATACACTGCTCAGTCCTCCATATAGTATAATACACTCCCCATAGTCCTCCATATAGTATAATACACTCCTCAGTCCTCCATATAGTATAATACACTCCTCATGGCCCTCCATATATTAAAATATACTGCTCAGTCCTCTATATAGTATAATACACTCCTCATAGTTCTCCATATAGTATAATGCACCGCCATAGTCACCCATGTAGTACAATTCACTTCCCATAGCATAATGCACCCCATAGTTCTTCATATAATGTATTCCCCATAGTCCTCGATACAGTATAATGCAGTCCACATATAGTATAATGCAGCCACCCAATAGAGCATAATGCAGCCACCCCAGAGTATAATGCAGCCCTGCCATACAATATAATGTAACCCCCATAGAATATAATGCAGCCCCCCTCTTATAGTATAATGCAGCCACCCCTTAGAGAATAATGCAGCTACCCCAGAGTATAATGCAGCCACTCCACAGAATATAATGTAACACCCCATAGAATATAATGCAGCCTCACCCCCCATATAGTATAATGCAGCCCCTCCATAGAATATATGGCAACCCCCTCCTAGGATATAATGCAGCCCCTTATATAGTATAATGTAACCCCTCCATAGAATACAATGTAGCCCTCCTCATATAGTATAATGCAGCCCCCATCGAATATAATATAATACAGCCCCCCATAGGTTATACAGCCTAACTGCAGCAGGAAGGAAGGACTTTTGATAGCGCTCCCTCTCACATTTAGGATGAAGTAGCTGGTCACTGACAGTACTGCACATCTTTGTCACGGTCTCATGCATGGGATGGGAATCATTCTGCACCATGTAGCTCACCTTGGCCAGTATCCTCCTGTCGCCTACTTCCTGGACTGGGTCAAGGGGGAATCCCAGGACAGAGCTGGCCCTTCTAATCAGTTTGTCCAGCCTATTCCTGTCCCTGGTTGATATGCCACTACCCCAGCACGCCACACCAAAGAAGATGACTGATGCCACAACAGAGTTGCATTGTGGCATCAGTTGAAGAAGGATGCAAGGAGTGCCCCTCTAACTCCGAAGGCTCTCAGCCTTCTGAGCAGATAAAGCCTGCTTTGGCCCTTCCTGTACACTGCATCCAAGTGATGGGCCCAGTCAAGCTTATTATTGAGGATCACACCAAGGTACTTATAGGTGTCGACTATCTCAATGTCCTTTCCCTGAATGTTCACCACTACTGGTGGATTTTTGCCCTTGCGAAAGTCCACCACCAATTCCTTGGTCTTCCCGGAATTAATCCTAAGGTGGTTCCTCTGACACCACTCCACAAAAGTTTGGTTAGTATCTCTGTACTCTCTTTCATCTCCTCCTGTGATGAAGCCTACTATTGCAGAATCATCAGAATACTTCTGCAAGTAGCAGCTAGATGAGTTGCACCTAAAATCCGCAGTGCACAGTGTGAAGAGAAAAGGGGCAAGAACTGTACCTTGAGGTGCCCCTGTATTGCAGATCACTGTGTCTGACACACTGTCCCGAACCTTTACAAACTGAGGTCGGTTCGTGAGGTAGTTAAGGATCCAGGTGGAGAGTTGGAGGTCCACACCAACAAGGCCCAGCTTGTCTCTCAGTAGACCTGGCTGTATGGTGTTAAAAGCACTAGAGAAATCGAAGAACATTATTCTCAGTGTTCCCAGGTTTCTCCAGGTGAGAGAGAGTCCTATCTAGAAGGTGGATAATGGCATCATCCACACCAATGCCCGGCCTGTAGGCAAACTGGAGAGGGTCCATATCCGAGCTCACTAGAGGACGGAGACGTGTGAGAATCAATCTCTCTAATACCTTCATCAGGTGTGATGTCAATGCTACAGGTCTATAGTCATTAAGGTCTTTCGGATAAGGTTATATAACACAACCGCATAGTATATAGCCCAGGACCACATGGTATATAGCCCAGCACCACATGGTATACAGCCCAGCCCACCATGGTATACAGCCCAGCCCACCATGGTATACAGCACAGCATGGTATATAGCCCACCATGGTATAATACAGCCCACCATGGTATACAGGCTGTATTCCATGCTGGGCTGTATAATACAGCCCAGCATGGTATACAGCCCACCATGGTATAATACAGCCCAGCATGGTATATAGCCACCCCAGAATGGTATAATACAGCCCAGCATGGTCTAATACAGCCCAACATGGTATATAGCCCCCCAGAATGGTATAATACAGCCCAGTATGGTATATAGCCCCCCAGAATGGAATACAGCCCAGCATGGTATAATACAGCCAAGCATGGTATATAGCCCCCCCCTAGAATTGTATAATAAAGCCCAGGATGGTATAATACAGCCCAGCATGGTATATAGCACCCCAAAATGGAATAATACAGCCCAGTATGGTATATAGCCCCCCAGCATGGTATAATACAGCCCAGCATGGTATATAACCCCCCAAGAATGGTGTAATACAGGCTAGCATGGTATAATACAGCCCAGCATGGTATATAGCCCCCCCAGAATGGAATAATACAGCCCAGCAAGGTATAATACAGCCCAGCATGGTATATAGCCCCCCCAGAATGGTATAATACAGCCCAGCATGGTATATAGCCCCCCCAGAATGGTATAATACAGCCCAGCACGGTATAATACAGCCCAGCATGGTATATACCCCCCAGAATGGAATAATACAGCCCAGCATGGTATAATACAGCCTAGCATGGTATATAGCCCCCCCAGAATGGTATAATACAGCCCAGCATGGTATATAGCCCCCCAGAATGGTATAATACAGCCCAGCATGGTATAATACAGCCCAGCATGGTATATAGCCCTCCCAGAGTGGTATAATACAGCCCAGCATGGTATAATACAGCCCAGCATGGTATATAGCCCCCCAGAATGGTATAATACAGCCCAGCATGGTATAATACAGCCCAGCATGGTATATAGCCCCCCAGAATGGTATAATACAGCCCAGCATGGTATAATACAGCCCAGTATGGTATATAGCCCCCCCAGAATGGTATAATACAGCCCAGCACGGTATAATACAGCCCAGCATGATATATATCCCTCCCAGAGTGGCATAATACAGCCCAGCATGGTATAATACAGCCCAGCATGGTATATAGTCCCCGCAGAATGGTATAATACAGCCCAGCATGGTATAATACAGCCCGGCATGGTATATAGCCCTCCCAGAGTGGTATAATACAGCCCAGCATGCTATAATACAGCCCAGCATGGTATATAGCCCCCCAGAATGGCATAATACAGCCCAGCATGGTATAATACAGCCCAGCATGGTATTTAGCCCCCCAGAATGGTATAATACAGCCCAGGATGGTATAATACAGCCCAGCATGGTATATAGCACCCCCCCAGAATGGTATAATACAGCCCAGCATGGTATACTACAGCCCAGCATGGTATTTTGCCCCCCCAGAATGGTATAATACAGCTCAGCATGGTATATAGCCCCCCAGAATGGTATAATACGGCCCAGCAAGGTATAATACAGCCCAGCATGGTATATAGCCCACCCAGAATGGTATAATACAGCCAGCCCAGCACAGTATAATACAGCCCAGCATGGTATATAGCCCCCCAGAATGGTGTAATACAGCCCAGTATGGTATATAGCCCCCCCAGAATGGTATAATACAGCCCAGCATGGTATATGGCCCCCCAGATTGTTTTAATACAGCCCAGCATGGTATAATGCAGCCCAGCATGGTATATAGCCCCCCCCAGAATGGTATAATACAGCACAGCACGGTATAATAAAGCCCAGCATGGTATATAGCCCCCCCAGATTGGTGTAATACAGCCCAGCATGGTATATAGCCCCCTAGAATGGTATGATACAGCCCAGCATGGTATATAGTCGTCCCCCAAGCATGGTATGATACAGCCCAGCATGGTATATATCTCCCCCAGTGTGGCCCCACAGTCCAGTACTCACAATGATTTAAAAAAAAAAAAAAAAAAAAAAAAAATTCTCACCTTTTTCTCGTGCCTGCGCTGCTGGCTGCTCCTGTCTCCTCCTGCTCTGTCTGGCACACAGTGAGAGCGCGATTACGTCATCGCGTCCCCGCTGTGTCAGAGGCAGAGCGGGGAATGATGGAAGAGGGAGTGTCAGCTGACGCTCTCTCCTCCATTACTGCCTCCTTCAGTGCGGCGGCAGCGGGAGTCGGCGCTGGGGGCATGCGGGCCCCCCTGCCTTACAGGGGCCCCATAGCGGCTGTGTGATGTGCTGCTGGCTGGGGGCCCCTGGAGGAGCGGGGGCCCTAGGCAGCTGCCTGGTCTGCCTGGCCATAACGCCGGCCCTGCATGTATGCCCCGAGGACATTGATGTTGATGTAGATGATGCAGAAACTCCCACCCTCACTCCCAGGTGTTGCCAGTAGATGTCGGGATCCATCGAGCCTCAGTGTTTGTGACATGTTTGTCTCCTATTTTTTGCCCCCACAGGGATCAACTCCCTTTCAAGATTCCTATGTTACTTTTGATTAAAATAAGTGTTGCTTTTTTGTTTCTCTCAGTTATTAAAAAAACCTTTATCTTCCAAATAGAAAATGTATTTGTTTATTTGCACACCCTAAGCACAGCCAGACACAAATCAGCATAGCAGAGGACACCTGGCCGCTGCTGCAAGCCTGAACACATGTGGTAAGTCATGCACAACTGCAGAGGACCTTGCAACCCGTGGATAGCTTTTACCGGTGGCAGCCAGTGACCACACATGCGAGTGGTCATGCAGCGCAGCGGAGCCACTCATGCATGTATGGCTACGCAGCGGAGCCAGGAACTGAGCAGTATCCACACAGGTAACTGAAAACAGCATTCCAGCTCATCAGAGGAAAAGGAGCGAAGGGTTAAAGCAGAGATATGCAGAGTAACACTGTGAAACAAGGTACAAACACAGTGGCATTATAGTATTACACAGCATCCAGGTTAACAGCCTATTAGTGACTCCCACACTATTAGATCAGTCGGGCTGCCCAGAGCTATCCAAGTGCATCCAATGTGAACAGACACCACAATTTACAAGATCAAATGGGCCTGGCTGCACCCTGAAAAATAAAGTGCAGAAAAATACATATAAAAATATGTGAGGTATTAGTCAATATTTTGGCCAAGATATGCAAGCTCGCAACCTGCGTCAAGGGTCCTCATGCTTGAGAGTCCTAACACTAAACAGCAAAGCAACTAAAAGAGGACTGAAAATCCTCCAAAAATTCAAAAACCAGCAGAAAGAAGGCAGCGATGTTTACTTGACCAGGCTTTCAGACAAATGCACTAGGTTTTACCAGGTGATGTCCTGCTGAGAACAATGATTTCTGTTCAGGCATAAATAATCCAATCCACTCCATGAATTGGAAGCATTTTCCTTGCTTAGTATAATGTGTCCCATAGTTTTACATACAGTATAATACACACCTCATTGTGCTCCACATAGTATAATACACACTCCATACTCCTCCATACAGTATAATGCACACCCAATAGTCCTCCATAGTGTATAATACACACCCTATAGTCCTCCATACAGTATAATGCACAACCCATACTACTTCATGCAGTATAATACACACCCCATAGTCCTCCATACAGAATAATAAACACCATAGTCCTCCATATAGTACAATGCAAGCCCACACAGGAGTACAATGTAGCCCCACACAGAAGTAAAATGCAGCCCCACAAATTAGTACAATGCAGCCCAACACAGGAGTTTAATGCAGCCACACACAGGAGTTTAATGCAGCCACACACAGGAGTTCAATGCAGCCACACACAGGAGTTCAATGCAGCCACACACAGGAGTTCAATGCAGCCACACACAGGAGTACAATGCAGCCCCACATAGGAGTACAATGGATCCCCACACAGTTGTAGTATAATGCAGCACCACACAGGAGTACACCACAGCCCCACGCAGGAGTACAATGCAGCACAACACAGGAGCATAATGCAGCCACACACAGGATCACATTGCAGCCCCACACAGGACTACAATATAGCCCCATGCAGGAGTGCAATGCAGCCCTACACAAGAGTACAATGCAGCTCCACAGAGGAGTACAATGCAGCCCACAGAATGTAATGCAGCCCCATAGAATTAATGCAGCACACATACAATGTAATGCAGCCATCCCCCATAGAATGTAATGCAGGCCCATAGAATGTAATGCAGCCAGACCCAATAATATGTAATGCAGTCCCCATAAATAAATACAATACTCACCTCTCCTCTTTCTCTGCTGCACTGCATCATTGCACCTGCTACAGAGAGGCAGAGGGGGATGATGGTGGCGGGAGTGTCACGTGACAATCTCTTCCATCATTGCTTTCAACTGTATCATAATCTGTGATGTTGATACAGTTGAACGTGCGATGTGGGGGCTGCTGGCACTGGGACTCGCTATTTGCTGCCCGCCCTGGAATAGTGGGGTCCCTTGGAAGATATCTTGTCTGCCTGCTCCAAACATTGGCCCTGCTGCTGGTGGTGCTGGTCCCACAGTTTGAGGCAAGCAAATCAAACCACCTGCATGTCATTTGGTGCTAGGCAGGCCTCAATCAGGGTCTGCATAAAAGAGCAGAGATGCAACCTCACAACCTGTAGTATATCACGCAGATAACATGCAGGGTTCCTAGCAAAAGCCTGTTACCCATCATCAGTAAAGGCATGAAAAAAATAGTTCAAAACCCCAGTATCAACCTCGCACCTTCTACTGGTGGTATGGAGGTCCCTCCTTCACCTTGCATTTTGGGTACAGTCTGCTGCTCCATCTGTGTTCCATCTCACCTTGGGGCTGTTCTTCTTGCAGCAGTGCTGATGCTGCAGGTGCTGCCAATGTCTGTGAAAATGTTCCTGCAGCAGTTGACAACAGTCCTGGCCCCTCCAAAAGGTCCCCTACAAGATCTACAAGGACATCTGATTCGGATGCAGTATTCCTCTCTTGGATGTTACAAGAATTTACAAATTACAGTAGTTTCTGCTGTTTGTAATCAAAACACTTTTCAACAAAGATCCATTATGGGCGACAGGAAATGCAGTCTGTCAAAATATACAATTGTGCTCAAAAGTTTTCATACCCCAGCAGAATTTTTTCTTTCTTGGCCTTTTTTCAGAGAATATGAATGATAACACTAAAACTTTTTCTTCACTCATGGTTAGTGGTTGGAAGAAGCCATTTATTGTCCAAAACATCCAAATAACCCTGATCAAAAGTTCACATACCCTGGGGATTTTGGCCTGATAACATACATCGAAGTTGACACAAATGGGTTTGAATGGCTACTAAAGGTAGCATTCTCACCTGTGACCTGTTTGCTTGCAATCAGTGTGTGTGCATAAAAGCTGAGTGAGTTTCTGGGATCCAGACAGACTTTTGCATCTTTCATCCAGCCACTGATGTTTCTGGATTGGGAGTCATGGGGAAAGCAAAAGAATTGTCAACGGATCTACGGGAAAAGGTAGTTGAACTGTATAAAACAGGAAAGGGATTCAAAAAGATATCCAAGTCAGTCAGTCAGCAGCATTCAAACTGTGATTAACAAATGGAAAATCAGGGGCTCTGTAAAAACAAAACCACAGTCAGGTAGACCAACAAAAATTTTGCCCACAACTGTCAGGAAAATTGTGTGGGATGCAAAGAAAAACCCACAAATAACATCAGCTGAAATACTGGACTCTCTGAAACCTAGCGGTGTGGTTGTTTCAAGATGCACAATAAGAAGGCACTTAAAGAAAAATGGGCTGCATGGTCAAGTCGCCAGAAGAAAGTCATTACTGCACAAATGCCACAAAGTATCTTGCCTACATTACGCAAAACAGCACAGAGACAAGCCTCAAAACTTCTGGAAGAAGGTAATTTGGAGTGATGAGACCAAAATTGAACTTCTTGGCCACAACTATAAACTTTACATTAGGAGAGAGGTCAATAAGGCCTATGATGAAAGGAACACCATTCCTACTGTATAGCATGGAGGTGGATCACTGATGTTTTGGGGATGTGTGAGCTACAAAGACACAGGAAGCTTTGTCAAAGTTGAAGGAAAGATGAATGCAGCATATTATCAGCAAATACTGGAGGCAAATTTGCAATCATCAGCCTGGAAGCTGCGCATTGGATGTACTTGGATGTTCCAACATGACAACAATCTGAAGCACATGGCCATGTTGACCTGTCATTGGCTATAGCAGAACAAAGTCCCATGGCTTCCAGTACCACCTGTATGCAGATGACACTCAGATCTACCTCTCTGGCCCAGATGTCACCTCTCTGCTGACCAGAATCCCGGAATGTCTATCAGCCATATCACAACTCGCTTCCTAAAACTCAACGTAGACAAAACTGAACTCATTATCTTTCCTCCATCTCACGTATCTTCCCTACGCGATCTATCTATTATGGTAAACGGCATCATGCTCTCTCCCACACCTGAAATCCGCTGCCTCGGAGTAACTCTCGACTCTGCCCTGTCCTTCAAACCACACGTCCAAACTCTTGCCACCTCCTGTCACCTCCAACTCAAAAATATTTCCAGAATCCATCCCTTCCTCAGTCCTCAATCTACTAAAACTCTTGTACATGCCCTCATCATCTCCCGCCTTGACAACTGCAACACTCTCCTCTGTGGCCTCCCTGCTAACTCTCTTGCACCACTCCAGTCTGTCCTCATTTCTACTGCCTGACTAATCCACTTCTCTCCTCGCTACTCCCCTGTCTCTCCCCTTTACAAATCCCTCCATTGGCTCCCAATTCCCCAACGAATCCAATTCAAACTACTAACATTGACCTACAAAGCCATCCACAACCTTTCCCCTCCCTATATCTCTGAACTAATCTCCCAATATCTTCCCTCACGTAATCTTCGATCCTCCCAAGACCTCCTACTCTTCTCCACACTTATTCATTCCTCACACAACAGCCTCCAAGATTTCTCCCGAATATCCCCTATCCTCTGGAATACCATGCCTCAACATGTCCGATTATCGACCACTCTTGGATCTTTCAAACGGAACCTGAAAACCCATCTTTTCAGGAAAGCTTACAGCCTGCAATAACCATTCTGCCGCCTCACCACCGCCTGAGCTGCTGCAACCCCAACCTTCTGTCTCTTTCCTACTATCCTGTAGAATGTAAGTCTGCAAGGACAGGGTCCTCTCCCCTCTGTACCAGTCCGTCATTGTAAATTTGTTTACTGTTAACGTTATCTATAACTTTGTATGTAACTCCCCTTCCCATGTACAGCACCATGGAATTAATGGCGCTATATAAATAAATAAATAATAATAATAACAAAGTGAAGGTTCTGGAGTGGCCATCTCAGTCCCCTTACCGCAATATCATTGAGCCACTCTGGGGAGATATGAAACATGCAGTTAGTGTAGTTCATGCTAGACATCCCAGAAATTTACAGAAACTGGAGGCTTTTTGCCAAGAAGAGTGGGCAGCTTTACCATCTGAGAAAATAAGAACCTCATCCACAACTACCACAAAAGACTTGAAGCTGTCATTGATGTTAGGGGAGGCAATACACGGTACTAAGAAATGGGGTATGTGAACTTTTGATTATGGGCATTTGGATGTTTTGGGTTGTCATTATGAATTAAAAAGAGAAAACACAGTAGTTTGACAATAAATGGCTTCACCCAACCACTAACCATGAATGGAGAAAAAGGTTTGGTGTTATCACTCTGACTGGGTATGTAAACTTTTGAGCTCAACTGTATGTAGGGCCTCTTTTTGGGGGTCGTTGAGCCACTTCTGCTCCCACCTATATTGAGCTTGTCAGTTACGCCAGCATCTTGTCACATCACTCACAACAAATAGAGTCTCAAAGAGGCCAGCGTGACTCGGCAACTCTGATGAGCGGTGTAGTTACTGATGTTACGCTGCTCAGAAATGCTGAGTCTCACGGGAGCCGGTAGCTCTGATTCCGTACTGCAAACATATGTTAATCCTGGTCATGTGTCATGCGCAATGATGCTACTGAGTTACTGACATCATTGAGCATGAGACGTGAGTGACCTATGAAGTGTTGTTCTCAGAATGATGCTCCATAGGTTGCTGTACAGAATTGCTGGATGTCGTGGCAATTATAATGAATTACATTGGAACTGAGGGGATTATTTTACTAATAAATGGTGAATGAGGGAGTGTTTCTTGTTTTAATTTCATTAATTCTCGTTTTTATGTCAGGTTCTCATTTGTTAACTACTTTGGATTCGCTGGATTACGTTTGATCCTCATGTTTTTGTTTTTTTTCTTTTTAATGAATTGGTGAGGTGTGAGTCAGTGTTTTTTAAAATTAAATATTTTTTACAGTGTATGTATTTTTTTCATTTATTACTGAGTTAGTAATGGGGTGTCTGATATACATCTCTCCATTACTAACCCCTGGGCTTGATGGACATTACAAAGCTGACATGAACCACATAAACCATTACCCCGATTGCCACCACACCAGAGCAATCGAGAAGAGATGAGGCAAAGCACCAGAATTGGAGCATCTAATGGATGTGCTAATTCAGGTGTGGCTGCAGGTTGGTATTTCTAGGCTAGGAAGAGCCAGATAAACATGGACCTTCTCACGGTCATGGGGATATCAAGACAGAGAGGGGCCAGGAGACTGTGGTATCTGGTTTCATGCACTCGTGCACTTGTTAGAAGTAGTTCACCATCTTATTAAACAGTCCAGGTTTTTTCTTTGCTAACAGTGTAAGGGTTAATCTGTTCATTTGAAGCTCCTGGAGCTTTCCTACTTGGATAGTCTCATCTGTTCAATGTTGGCCACTCCCCTCTGCTATATTTGCTCACCTCTGGCATTTAAGGATTACCAGTGTTAGTTTTTATTGCCTGGTTCTGGAGTTGTAGGTGTAGTTCATGGTTGGAGTTGATGTTTCGGGATTGTTCAGGAGATTGTTGCTTGGAGTTTTGTCTGTGTGCATATCCTCATCCTCTCCTATTAGGTTTCTCCTTTCTTTAACTCCCTTGTGTTCAACTCTGTTGTTTGGTGTGTATTGTTGGTATTTTCATTTCTCCCTGTCTGCTTTGCCTCATTTGTCTAATGAGTGTGTTCCTATTCACTTCAACTTGGCGTGAAGGAGGGGACAGATCAGGGTGGATATAGAAGCATAGCAAAGCAGGAGAATCCAGCATCTCCACTTTCAGGAGTAATCCAAGGGACATTGATAGACCAGGGCGCTCCTAGTTCTAGGGACCTGGTTAGTGCTCAAAATCCTAACACCTTTGTGACACCCAGCCTATTAATATCAGCTAACAGCTGTCTGCTTTGCCTTTGCTGATTATAATGACCCCAAACACATCTCCAAGACAACCACTGCTGTGTTTAAGAAATGTCTCCAGATCTAAACCCTATTGAGCATCTGTGGAGCATCCTAAAACAGAAGGTGGAGGAGCGCAAAGTCTCTAACATTCACCAGCTCCATGGTGTCATTATGGAGGACTGGCAGAGCACCATTTGGTTGAGCATACTCTTTATTTAGTACTTCACACGTTACATCTACAGTTGACAGATCATGGAATTCACTTGTTCCTCATCTTTCCCTGCTTTGCTGATGCTTCTGTGCGGCACATGTCCGGACCGGACTGTCTTAGATTGCTCCCCAGCTCATTGCTGGCCTAACATCGCCATGATGACAATTCCTTCTGCCTGTTTCGCCCCAGACTCAAAATCATCAGCCACCTGGTTTGGTTGCCACTGGTAAAGTATCAGGCCCATCTGTACCATTCCTGTCAAAGCTCCAACTTCCTTCACTTCCTCACTGCAACCGACTCCCACCCTAAAGGCGTCCACCCAGGCTATGAGACGCCACATCTTTCTCCTCCTGGCCATGGATGACGTGGGCTGCAGCTATTTAACGTTGTGTGGCTGCCGAGACGTCCTAGGCCTATAGCCCATGTGGACACTTCAGGCACCCTGGCCCCATCTGACTTAACTTCCTAAAACTCCTGTCTTACACCCGGCAGCCCCTCCTTCTTTAACCCCCTATACACTAGCTATAACCTATTATAACTGTGCACACTAATATGCCCCCATCTAGTGGCCCACAAAGAAACTACACGCACCCTTATTTATGCGAACTATAATACTAAGGTGCCCCACTCTAATGTCCAAAGGGTGCACTTCACTTTCCCTAAACTGTGCATAAGCCATAGTAAACATTATTACATTATATACAGAGAAGAATATGACCACACAGTAATGGTAATACCCCAAAGGGGTAGCAGTACCATAACATGAATTAGGTAGTACATAAAACATGTAGCAATACCCAATAAGCAAACAGACATAAATAAAGCAATGAACATTATTAAACCAACCCCTTTACACACATACACCCTCATAACCAGCCAGGAAAACCATCACAAAGACTGGCTGACACCCTGTTAACGCCCCGTCACACACAGCGAGATCGCTAGCGAGATAGCTGATTTTGTGATGCATCAGCGATCTCGCCAGCGATCTTGCTGTGTGTGACACGCATCAGAGACCGGACCCCCCGCTGGTTATCGCTGATTGCGCACGAATGTACTGGGCCGTTTTTTGATCGTTACTCTACCGCTGGCCAGCACGCATCATGTGGCAGCGGGAGAGCAACGATCAGCGAGCTCCCAGCGCTGTAAGCAAATGCTGGGAGCTGGTATCTAAGGTAAATATTGGGTAACTAAGCGCGCGCCGTCACTTAGTTACCCGTTGTGTACTTTAGATACCTGCATGCTCGTGCAGGGAGCTGGTAACCAAGGTACACAGTGGGTAACTAAGTGACGCACGTGCTTAGCTACCCACTGTGTACCTTAGATACCAGCTCCCAGCGTCAGCACCGAGGTACCTAAGGTACACAGCGGGTAACTAAGTGACGTGCCCGCTTAGTTACCCGATATTTACCTTGGATACCAGCGTCCTCGCTGGTCCTGATCGCTGGTGAGTCTGCCTGTTTGACAGGTCACCAGCGATCATGCAGCAAGGCACCAGCGATCCTGACAAGGTCATATCATTGTCGGGATCGCTGGTGAATCGTTTAGTGTGACGGGGCCTTTACATTCAATGTCACATTGGAATACATGGTTCCATGTCATACTAAACTTCTATTGCAACTTCTGTGGTAGAAATGTGTCCAAGGCCACTGCTTCTTTTGTTGATCTTGGTCAATCTTCAGTTATAAGAATGATTAAATCTGGCTAGAGCTACTGTACAAATCCTGTGTTAGATAATACCTGAGATGTTGCTATGTAAATGTCTATTAGTTCAATATCTTTCTAATGGCCAAGAAATCCAGTTTTGTTTTGGCAAAGTATAACTGATTTAATCTGTTGTGCCTACAACTGAGTACACCAATCCCCTCCTTCTATTTGACCTGTTCTATGTGGGGTGTAATCCTTTCAACCTACTCAATCTTATCACCATAATGATATGTGTACACAGCGCAAGTAAATATATTGTCCTAGGAAAAATAGATTATTTGTTGATCAGCACATTTGATAAGAGGAAAAAGGAGAATCTAACATCAAAAAAAATTTAGCAGCTTATACAGTATATATTCATCTGAGAAGGGATCAAAAATCACAGAATGGGCTTTGGGTAATGAAAAAACATAGGTAAAGCTTTTGCATTAGGTCTTATACACATGGAGGTGGTACACAGGTAGTCACTGGACTGCGTGCTAAACGCAGCTCGATGCCTTGTACCACAATATAATACCCAAGTGTCCGCTGCACTACAGTGATATCCTCCCACCCCTGGCAGAGAACAGAAAAATATTCTTATAATACAGCATGAAAATAGAGGCTCACATTTCCCACCTAAATTTCTAGATTTACACCTCTGCTCAGTTCACAGGTTTAAATCATTGTGACATGATAATGTGACGTCCGTCCGAGAATCTAGGCTGCAATAAGGACAGCACCCAGAGAAACCCCGAGACCCTTAACCCCTATACAGGGATCTGGAATTGTAGCAAGGCCCAGGGGGTGGCTGTCTTGAGGAGCAGTGGACCAGAGCAGGACGGTCGCCAAGGGAAATAGGCAGGGAACCAAAAACGTAGACAGAAATCGGGAGAGCAGCAGAGGTACCGAATCGGCAGATAGTGGCAGAGTAGACAGTCCAGGCCAAGGTCACAAAACGGGAGAGTGGCAAAGGTACAAAAACGGCAGGCAGTAGCAGAGTCGAATATCCAGGCCAAGGTCACAAACCAGGAGAGTAGCAGAGGTACAAAAACGGCAGGCAGTAGCAGAGTCAAATATTCAGGCCAAGGTCACAAACCAGGAGAGTAGCAGTGGTACAAAATCGTCAGGCAGTAGAGGGGTCAGAAATCCAGGCTGAGGTCAGAGTCAAACAATAGCAAATCACACCGTAGCACACAGGGGAACCAAGACTATATCCGGCGGCTTGCAAGACCAGTCCCAAGGTATTTGAGGGATCAGGTCATCCCTCACAGGTTCCCGGACTGATGATGTCATCAGGACCACCCCCAGGACCAGGCCAGATGGTGATGCACCAACCCCTTCATGACTGACAGAGGAGCGGAGCCTGCGTCCACCAGATGCCTGTGCAGGAGCCCCTTCTCTGTCGCCGCCATCACTCGGGGGCGAACCACGGCGCCTCCCAGTGGCCGAGGCCGGGACAGCAGGCCCCGAGTCTGACGGCGACGTGACAGTACCCCCCTCTAAAAGGGGCCTCCGGACCCTCAAAACCTGGTTTGTCAGGGTGAAGGAGATGAAATCTCCTAATTTACGCTTTGGCATGGATGTCACCCGCGGGGACCCAGGACCTCTCCTCCGGGCCGTAGCCCTTCCAGTGTACAAGATACTGTATGGACCCTCTTACAAGGTGGGAGTCAAGGACACCATGGACTTCATACTCCAAGGTACCCCTGACCGAAACAGGAGGAGGAGGGGACTGGACAGGATGAAATGGAGAGTGATACAGCTTGAGGAGAGATTTATGGAAGACGATGGGCAATTTGAATGACTGAGGGAGTTTTAAACGGAAGGCTACCGGGTTAATCACCTCTATAATTTCGTATGGACCAATAAATCTGGGACCCAGTTTGGCAGACGGCACTTTAAGCTTGATGTTTTTGGTGGAGAGCCAGACCTTGTCTCCAACTCCGAGGTGCGGCCCTTTTGATCGCCGTCTGTTCGCGGTCGAAGCCTGTCTAACCTGGGCCCCTTTCATGTTCGAGTTTACCTCAGACCAAATCGTTTTTAAGCGATGTATATTTTTCTCTACCCCAGGGAGCTCCGACATCTTGTCCGAGAATGAAGCAAAGCGCAGATGCAGTCCATGGTTGCAGAAAAAGGGGGTAGTCTTAATGGAGTCCTGGTACCGATTATTTAGGGCAAACTCAGCTTATGGCAGATGTTCCACCCAATCGGACTGATGTTCTGACACATAACAGCGAAGGTATTGCTCCAGAGCCTGGTTGGTACGCTCAGTTTGACCATTGGTTTCGGGGTGGTAGGCCGAGGAGAAGGACAACTCAATACCAATGCGTTTGCAGAACGCCCTCCAGAACTTTGAAATGAACTGGGTACCCATGTCGGACACAATATTGACCGGAGCACCTCGCAGATGTACAACATGCACAATGAACAGTTTACTCAAAGTTTCGGAGTTAGGTAACCCCGACAGGGGGACAAAATGACACTGTTTGCTGAACCTGTCCACCACCACCCAGATACACGTTTTCCCATCTGAGGACGGCAGGTCCGTAATGAAGTCCATGGAGATGTGGGTCCATGGACTCTCAGGGGTGGGCAAGGACTGGAGCCAGGCGGCAGGGCAATTATGGGGGGACTTAGCGCGGGCACAGACTTCACACGCTAAAACATAGTCTTTACAGTCCTTAACCACCGTCGGCCACCAAAAATTCCTAGTTATCAGTCTGGTGGTATTATTGAGACCAGGATGGCCTGCCAGAACAGAGTTATGTGATTTTTTAAGAATTTGTAGGCGAAACGTAGCCGGAACTAACAATTTTTTTGGGGGCGTAGTGTCAGGAGCTTGTTCTGGGGACCAAAGGATCTCCTCCAGAAGGTCCAAAGACACTGCCAACACAACGATCCCATTGGCCAATATCGAGACTGGTTCACAGTCCTCGGCTTGTGAGGGGCAAAAACTGCGAGAGAGGGCATCGGCCCTCACATTTTTAGTACCAGGCCGGAAGGTGATTATAAAATCAAACCTAGAGAAGAACAAGGCCCACCTTGCCTGTCTCGGATTTAGTCTTTTAGCTGACTCCAGGTAGGTCAGGTTCTTGTGATCAGTAATTACAGTGATATTATGTTTGGCGCCCTCGAGGAAGTGGCGTCATTCCTCGAAGGCCCATTTAATTGCCAGTAGTTTCCGATTACCTATATCATAGTTTTTCTCAGTGGAAGAGAATTTGCGGGAAAAAAAAGCACATGGACGAAGCTGAGTGAGGGATGCAATGCCTTGTGATAGCACTGCTCCCACTCCGACTTCAGAGGCATCTACTTCTACAATAAATGGGTGGTCCAGATCAGGCTGAACCAAAACCGGGTTGGCCACAAAGCACTCCTTTAGCGTAGAAAATGCCTGAATTGCCTCAGGGTTCCAATTGGCCATGTCTGCCCCTTTCTGGGTCAAATCCGTGAGTGGCTTGGCAATTTCTGAGAAACCCCTGATGAACTTGCGGTAGTAATTAGCAAACCCTAAAAATCGCTGCAGCGCTTTTAGCAATTTGGGTTGTACCCAAGCTTTAATAGGTTGGATCTTGGCAGGATCCATGCAGAACCCTTGCCTGAGACCATGTACCCTAAAAACTTTACCTCCTCAGCATAAAAAAACACATTTCTCCAGTTTAGCAAACAAGGAGTGTTCTCGCAGTCTCTGCAGCACAGAACAGACATGTTGAGCGTGTGTCACAGGGTCAGCAGAGTAAATCAGAATGTCATCCAAATACACTACAACATACACCCCACAAATGTCTCTGAAAATATCATTAACGAAGTTCTGAAACACGGCAGGTGCATTACTGAGTCTGAACGGCATTACAAAGTACTCAAAGTGGCCAAGGGGTGTATTAAAGGCGGTTTTCCACTCATCCCCCTCTCTTATGCGGACCAGATTATATGCCCCCCGGAGGTCAAGTTTAGTAAACCAACGGGCTCCCATTAGCTGATTAAAAAGATCAGGGATGAGTGGAAGCCGATACTGGTTCTTTATAGTGATTGCGTTTAATTCCCTGTAATCAGTGCAAGGTCTCAGACCCCCATCTTTCTTCTCCACAAAGAAGAACCCGGCCCCAACTGGTGAAATGGATGGTATAATAAACCCTTTTTTTAAACTGTCCGCTATATAGTCATTCATGGCCTGACGCTCTGGACCAGAGAGATTAAATATTCTCCCTTTTTGGAGACGGGCATCCGGAATCAGGTCTATAGGGCAATCATACTGTCTATGTGGGGGTAACTTCTCAGATTCTACAATAGAAAAAACATCCTCATAGTCTCTGAAAGCAAATGGTATGAGGGGGGTTTTTAACCTTAACTTGATTTACTGCTAATGATATGCAGCTATCCTGACACTGCGAACTCCAGCGCACAACATCACCCAGGTGCCAGTCAATAACAGGATTATGCTGGCGTAACCATGGCATTCCCAAAATAACTGCAGCAGATAAATTATCCATCACAAAAAATGACATAAGTTCGGTATGTAATGTTCCCACAGACATAGCAATTTTGGCCGTAACAAATTTAACCCCCTCCTGAATAATAGATGTGCCATTGATAGCCGTGGTTTTAAAAGGGGCATTAAGCCTTAGCAGCGGTACACCAAGATTCCTAGCAGCCAAAGAATCCATAAAACTTCCTTCAGATCCACAATCCACATAAGCTTTTAAACACAGAGATTTCTGACCAAATGAAAGAGAGATAGGCAATAAAACTTTAGCCACATCTACGGGCAGTACCTGAGCCCCTGGGCAACCCTGGCCAGAGCTGCCCAGAGGCCGATGTCCCAGTAGTGTGGATCTTTGATGTTCAGCTTTCTTCCTGAAGTCTCCAGACTGCAGCATGCTTGTGCAGGAAGATGGGAGTGATCTTCCAGGCTGTGCACTGAAGCGAGTAACAGGTGTTTAGGCCAAAAATCAGCTCAGGCAGGAGAAGAAGGGAAAAAAAAAGGTTCAGGGAGACTGCTTTTGTATATGTTGGATACATACACAAGAAGCAGCTTTTTTTTTCTTTTTATTATGGCCAGATATAATTTGACGTCCGTCCGAGAATCTGGGCTGCAATAGGGACAGCACCCCGAGAAACCCCGAGACCCTTAACCCCTATACAGGGATCTGGAATTGTAGCAAGGCCCAAGGGGTGGCTGTCTAGAGGAGCAGTGGACCAGAGCAGGATGGTCGCCAAGGGAAAAAGGCAGGGAACCAAAAACGTAGACAGAAATCGGGAGAGCAGCGGAGGTACAGAATCGGCAGGCAGTGGCAGAGTAGACAGTCCAGACCAAGGTAAAAAAACGGGAGAGTAGCAAAGGTGCAAAAACGGCAGGCAGTAGCAGAATCGAATATCCAGGCCAAGGTCACAAACCAGGAGAGTAGCAGAGGTACAAAAACGGCAGGCAGTAGCAGAGTCAAATATCCAGGCCAAGGTCACAAACCAGGAGAGTAGCAGAGGTACAAAATCGTCAGGCAGTAGAGGGGTCAGAAATCCAGGCTGAGGTCAGAGTCAAACAATAGCAAATCACACCGTAGCACACAGGGGAACCAAGACTATATCCAGCGCCTTGCAAGACCAGTCCCAAGGTAATTGAGGGATCACGTCATCCCTCACAGGTTCCCGGACTGATGGTGTCTTCAGGACCGCCCCCAGGACCAGGCCAGATGGTGATGCACCAACCCCTTCATGACTGACAGAGGAGCGGAGCCTGCGTCCACCAGATGCCTGTGCAGGAGCCCCTTCTCTGTCGCCGCCATCACTCGGGAGCGAACCACGGTGCCTCCCAGTGGCCGAGGCAGGAACAGCAGGCCCCGAGTCAGACAGCGATTTGACAGTCCGGCGCCTCCTAGTGGCCGAGGCCGGGACAGCAGGCCTCGAGTCTTACAGCGAGGTGACAGTCCGGCACTTCCTAGTGGCCGAGGCCGGGACAGCAGGCCTCGAGTCTGTCGGCGACGTGACAGATAATGTGCCTAAGGCTACTTTCACACTTGCGTTTTTTTGCTGCGCATTTTTTGCGCACACAAACGCATGGAAAAAAATGCATCATGCATTTGTGTGCGTTTTTTTGCGGGTTTTGGTGCTTTTTACGCATACGTGTACATTACAATGCGCACGTATGCGCACCCATAGAGTACAATGGGGGTTTTGCTGTAAAAAAAACGCATTGCGTGCGCATGCGTTTTTTGGGGGCAAGTTGGACGCACAAAAAATGCAACAGGATGCATTTTGTGCGCCCGAGCGCACACTACTAAAAAACGCATGCGCGTACAAACGCGTACAAACGCATGTGTATTCGCACATAAGCGCACCCCATGTAAAATATAGGGGGAAAAAATGCATGCTTTTTTTGCGCTAAAAAGCAGCGCAAAAAAACGCAAGTGTGAAACCAGCCTAAACTGACCATTTCCACACAGATGAAAAGGCTAAGGATCCATTGAATACATTTTGTAATGATTTTATTTTCCATGTGAATTTCGCTTCTCTGTTCTTAAAATAAAACAAAAATGGAAATGTGCAGACAGAGACTGTCTCTGAAATGTTGTTATTAATGTTTTGAAGTTTATTATGATTTTATGTTCTACTAGCTGAAGAGCCCGGTGCTGCCCGGGCATGGTAACTAACTACGGTTAGTTATAACAAATTATAGTGATTATATCTTTATATATAAAGCCAAGTGTAGAGCCCCACCCACTCCGCATAGCCACATTCACTATAATATCCCACATTGTCCCGTCAGCCAGACCCATCGGACTACTACCCCTAGTATCCCACATCATCCCGTCAGCCAGAGCCACCGGACTACTACCCCTAATATCCCACATCATCCCATCAGTCAGAGCAACCGGACTACTACCCCTAATATCCCTCATCATCCCGTTAGCCAGAGCCACCGGAATACTACCCCTAATACCCCACATCATCCCGTCAGCCAGAGCCACTGGACTACTACCCCTAATATCCCACATTGTCTCATCAGCCTGGGGTCAGAACGAGAACGCTGAGTGGAGTCGTAGCTTCCATATCGAGGATCCCTTTAAGAGAGGCCTGGCATCAGAACCAGAGCGCTGAGTGGATTTGCCCTGACTTCCATACCAATGATCCCTTTAATAGAAGCCTGGGGTGAGAATCAGAGCACTGAGGGATTTACCCTAACTTCCTTACCATAGATCACTTTAAGAGAGGCCTGGGGTCAGTACCAAAGCGCAGAGTGGATTTTCCCTCACTTCCATACCGGAGATCCCTATAAGAGGGGCCTGGGGTCAGAACCAGAGCTCTGAGTGGATTTGCCCTAACTTCCATACCGGGGATCCCTTTAAGAGAGCCTGGGATAAGAACCAGAGCTCTGAGTGGATTTGCCCTGACTTGCACACCAATGATCCGTTTAATAGAACCCTGGGGTCAGAATCAGAGCGCTGAGGGATTTGCCCTAGCTTCCATACAGGAGATCCCTTAAAGAGAGCCTGGGGTCAGTACCAGATTTGAAGGCAATTGCCCTGACTTCCATATTGGGGATCCCTTTCAGAGAGGCCTGGGATCAGAACCAAAGCACTGGATGGGTTTTTTCCTGACTTCCAAATCGTAGATCCCTTTAGGAAAGGCCTGGGGTCAGTACTAAAGCACAGAGTGGATTTGCCCTAACTTCCATACCAATGATCTCTTTAAGAGACCCTGGGGTCAGAACCACAGAGCTGAGTGGAACGGTCCTAACTTCCATACCGAGGATCCCTTTAAGAGAGGCTTGGGGTCAAAACCAAAGCGCTGGATGGATTGGCTCTGACTTCCATACCAATGATCCCTTTAAGAGGGAAGATGTGCCTATAGGATAGAGAATGTGTGATGGGTATATGGGCACGGGAGGGGGGATTCATTTCTGTCATGTGTTCTCTGCTCCTTACTGGGGGGCAGACAATGGCTGGGAGCTTATGATCCCAGGGATGCTAGATTTCTCCCAACATGTCAGTGTCTGCTGAGGTGTTGTCAAGTGGGAAAACTTGCTCATAGCAACCAATCACAGCTCAGCTTCTTTTAACCAGCTCTGGTGAAGTGAGAGATGCTTAGTGATTGGTTGCAAGGAAAACTGTTGCTCATAGCAGTCATTCTCAGCTCAGTTTCTTTTGAACAGCTTTGGTGAAATGAAAGATGCTTCGTGATTGGTTGGTGATACACACACACACACACACACACATTCAGTTTTATATATAGAGATTATGTGTGCTGCATAAAAAGTAGCAGATTCCATAATTTCTCCACCACACAAATGTTAAAATGTGCAAAAGAGAAGTTAAAGCAGTAAAAATTCTCCAGTATTTGAAAGTATCACTCAGCATTTATATGGTGGCCATACAGATGTAAACATGGAATTTAAGCTTGTATGGCAACCATACAAAAGGATTTCCAAGAAAAGAAATAAATGATCTTACGATTGCTGTGCCAGAATCACTATTGATAAATTAATAGGGATTTGCAAGAACATCAAGCTTGCTTTAGGTTAAAGGTCCCAATAGTGATGAGTAAATGTGCTCGGATAATGAGTCACCGAACATGCTTGGGTGCTAACCGAGTGACTTTGGCGTGCCCGAAAATATGTTTGAGTTTCCGCACATCCATGGCTCATGACTGTTCAACAGCCACAGCCAAACAGACAATCCCTGCATGTGTTGCGACTGCCAAACAGCTGCAAGAATTGAACATATTTTTCAAGCATATTGAAATCACTCAGTTGGCACCCGAGCATTCTCTGATAACACCTGTTCGCGCATCACTATAATCTTTATTTTTATATAGCGCTAACATATTCCGCAGCGCTTTACAATTTGCACACATTTTTCATCACTGTCCCCGATGGGGCTCACAATCTGAATTCCCTATCAGTATGTCTTTGGAGTGTGGGAGGAAACCGGAGTACCCGGAGGAAACCCACGCAAACACGGGGAGAACATACAAACTCCTTGCAGATGTTGTCCTTGGTGGGATTCGAACCCAGAACCCCAGCGCTGCAAGGCTGCAGTGCTAACCACTGAGCCACCGTGCTGCCCATCACTAGTCGCCAACCTTTTTGGTCGTGAGTTTCAGTGTTTGTGAAGAAATTATAGAAGAAATATTGGGACCAGTGACGGAAATCTGATCATTAAACAGTTATCACTGATTGCTACTGAGCTATCCTGGCTCTGCTCATCCATATCTGGATGCAAGCAGAGCCAGTGATGTCAAGACAATAGATACCTTTAGGAAAATGTGAGATCACCAGGTGTTGTGCTCCGGTTGTGCTCCGGTTCTAGTCTAATGACTAAGCCTGTAGCATGGTACCTGCCGATATCGCATGCGTCCATGCAGGTATCTGTAAACATATCACCAGTACCTCTCACCACCAATATGTAAGTAAACAAATGGATAATCCCTTAATATTATCCATTACATAGAAATTAAATAATAAGTCTATGGAACAAAACCCATACAAAGAACAATACTGATAAAAATATCAGTATAGACTGAAATGTACTATATACCACTTCACAATGACAGAACTGCACAGCTAAACTGCTGCTAAATACAAAACTCTATTACCACCACCCTGTGCCATGTAGTGGTAGATACAAATTCTTCAGAACGAATATATGATTACAGAACAGTTGAAAATTATACTGACTTAGGTGAAGTTATTTCTGATTATAGTAGTTTTCTTGTCTTTTTGATTGGCCCACACTGACATGATGACTTCTGCACAACATGTCCTTTCGCTGTTGGAGTTCATACTATGGAGGAATCATTTCCTGTACTGATGGGGGAACAGCCATGGTGTCCAATGTAACCCCCACATATGCCAACATCTACATAACTGTCTTTGAGCAAAGGTTCGTGGTCGATTCTCCCAGTTGACGCCATGTCCGTAACTAGTGACAATATTGACAATGTTTTTCTTCTGTTGGAAGTAGGCATGAAGGAATACCTTGCCTTCCAGTCTGAAATTAATGAGTTCTATAAATAATTAGAGTTTCCGTTAATGAGTTCTTTGATAAGCTTAACATTTTTGGTTTACAAAAAATGTGGCGTTTATGTACTGATTTATTTGTGAAATCAACTGATAGGAACAACATTCTGCATTTTGGTAGCAACCTTCCGCAGAAGATGATTGAATCGTTGCCTTGGAGTCAATTAATCAGAGTAAGGAGGATAGTGTCTCATGATTCTAGAGTTGATGAAAGGTTGGGGGAGATGTGCAATAAATTCATTTCAAGGGGATATCCAAACTCTGTGTGTGTTCCAGGAACATGTTGAAGGGAGATCCATTTTCACACCACCGGAATGGTAAGAACTATAAAATTAAGCATAGATGCACATGTTTATCTAACTTTGTGGTCTATTTAATATCTTGTCTATGCAGATTGTTTTATGTGTGTGAGACGACTATGGAAATACGGACACGTATTTGCAAACACAAAGGTATAGCAAGAAAGGGCCTTACTGATTTACCAATACCAAAATACTTTATGGAATATCAACATTGGTTAATTAGCTTAGATTTATAGTGATAGACAGTGTACCGATTCAGAGAAGAGGGGGGTGACAGATTGGGAATCCTAAAGAAAAAGAGCTTTGTTGGTGTCATGAATTAGATTGTCTCCATCCTAGGGGTCTTAATTTGTAATATAATATTTTTGAATGTTTTCTAACAATATTTGTTATCTGAATTAGTATGTTTTTATATATTCTACTTATTGGTTCTGCACAAACAGCATGAACAGGAACAGTGTGAGCTCTGCTGAATGCAGATCAGGGAGATTTTGACATGATATCACAGGAAGCCAGGAGATTCTTAGCCAGAGATCATGTAACCAGAGGAGAAGCTCAGGTTACAGAAGGATTTGGAAAAGGTAGGTACTTAGTAAAATGCTTATCTATAGCAGTTAGTTCACGTGAAAAGGAAATGCAAAAGTTGTAGCTGATCTCTTTAACTAATATTGCCCCTTCATTAATTATGCCTAATCCCCCCAAAAAATGTATACCCCTGAGTGACATTTCCAAATAATAATGCCCCCAAATTCTGCCTACAGTAAAATTAGGTCCATTATTGTCACCTTTAGATATAATGCCCAGAGTGTACCCATATCAGTAATAATGTTTAAAGCGTGCCCCAGTGAATAATAGCAGTAGTGTGCCCCTGTAATGTAAAATGTCTGTAAGGTATGATGTTTTCTGTTGGAACCTTCCAGAATCTCCCCTTTCCTTCTGAGGACATTGTAGACTGTCATCTGCAGCATTCCCCTCACCTCCCCCTCTCTGCCTCCTGGTAACAGGATGCCGATCATTTCCTGTGAGCTAGGAATGTTAATTAAGCTGAGTGGAGAGCATGTCTTTGTTTAAAACCAGGGGTTTGAATGCAGCTATGGGAAGTATTAAAACAAGTCATATCACGAAAACCATACGCAGCAGAGATATAAAACCCACATTTCTGCGAAGGGCACGAGGACAGCTTTCTAATTCCTAATTTTCACAATTATAATCTCTCCAGAAACTGAGATATGGATTGCTCCCAAATGGAGTGTCCTAATTATGGCATGCTTGGAGTTGTTTCACTCTATTCGGTAAATTACAAACAATGATACCCTATGTGTGTTGATACGAGCTTTTCTAGTTTAGATATAGTTAATATAAGTTTTGTAGCCAAATCTTAACTTAGAGAAAGGGGGGTTGGACCTCACCAGACCGCCCATTTCGTGAGGTCACAGACCCAAAGGGATAAGGTAAACCCTCCCAAACTCAGTCAGTTGGAGCTGTGTTTTCATGCTGTCAAGACGTGCAGATGTCTTGGGACGTCTGGCCCCTCCCCCAAGCCACATGAGTTGCCTAAAGAACAATATGAAACTGTAAGTGTAATTTCTTTCTGTCTTTTAATCCCTTTATGTTATATTTGCATTGTACATATTTAATGTCTTAACTTTATAGCAACTTTTATCTATGTAATCACTGCCCGCATTCTTTCGGGAATAAATGAAAAAATCTATTAGCTCTGTCTCCATGCTCTAAGAAACATACTATGCACCTTTTTTAGATAATTGCTACTAATTTAGGGGTTTGCCGCGGACCCTCTTAATTAACTCTTTGATTAAGTAAAGCGTGGCTGGTGGCAGCGTGGTGTGTGCGGTTGGGTAGGCTAGTTGGCAGTCCAGAAGGGTCTTTTATTGCTGAATGAGTGGTTGAGGCCACAGCATTGATAATTCCCTTACTGCAGTAGTCTAATTGCCCGTGCACAGCAAGCAGCCCGTCTGGCGACTAATTATCCTAGGTGCAGTTCCCTGACTGACCTGAGGGTAAGGGGGGCGCCAGAGAGCTGCGAGTTCCAAAGTGGAACTGAGAAAGTGGGATATGCATAAATCCCCGCAGTTCTTGGAAGGTTGTTAGCAGTGGTGGGGCATCCAAAATACCCCCCTGCGGTAAATTGTTAGAGCAAGATTTGCTTGCTGTATTTTTGTCACGTGGTGCCGGTGATGGGATAACTAAGATAAGCCCCCACTGTGCCTGTGATAGCCGTGTGCCGGTGCGTCGCGTCCCTCCGTCCGCTTACAAACCTGTGTCGGTGGTGGGATCGTGACATATTGGTGGCACCGGCCGCGCTGTCCGTTGCAATCTGGTGACAGCGGCCCGCTGTTTGTCACAATTTGGTGGCAGCGGTGGGATCGTCACAGCCCCCATCAGTAATAATGTCTCGAGAGTACCCAATCTTGTAATACTGATCCTTTGCTGCCCCTTCAGTAATAATGCTCCAGATTGACTCCATCATTAGTTTTGTTTCACTAGTGTCCCCCCAGTAATAATAGTAGCATAGTAACATAGTATACTCCACTGCTAACCGTGACCCAGTCCAAGTGTGCTCGATTAATAACCACCCTTTGTTTCCTATCACTGAGCCAGCTCTTAACCCACTTACACATAATTTCCCCTATCTTCATCCTTCTCTTTTTATATATCAACCTTTTGTGTGGCACCTATCAAAAACTTTTGAAAAGTCCATTTACTCCACATCCACTGCGTTCCCTTGGTCCAGTCCGGAATTTACCTCTTCATAGAAACTCATGAGATTAGTCTGAAAGGAATGGTCCCTCGTAAACCCATGTTGATATAGGGTCATGAGGTTATTCTTCAGATACTCCAGTATAGCATCTCTTAAAAGCCCTCCAGGATTTTACCCACAGTAGAGGTTAAGCTAACTGGCCTATAATTTCCAAGTTCAGTTTTTGTCCCCCTTTTGAATATTGGCACCACATTTGCAATACACCAGTCCTGTGGTACAGACCCTGTTATTATGGAATCTTAAGATTAAAAATAATGGTCTATCAATGACTGTACTTAATTCCTGCAGTACTAGGGGGTGTATCCCATCCAGGCCCAGGGATTTGTCAACTTTAGTGATTTTTAGACACTGCCGTACTTCCTGCTGGGTTAAGCAGGTGACATTTAATGGAGAATTTTTGTTATCACTGATCATGTTGTCTGTCATGGGATTTTCTTGTGTAAATACTGTTGAAAAAAAGTCATTACGCATATTGGCTTTTTCCTCATCCACCATTTCACCCAGGCTATTTTTAAGGGGGCCAACACTATCATTTTTAGTTTCTTATTATTTAAGTAGTTAAAGAATACTTTGGGATCATTTTTACTTTGTCTGGCAATGAGTCTCTCTATCTCAATCATTGCTGCCTTGATTTGCATTTTACAGAATTTATTTAATTTTCTGTATTTATTTAATGCCTCATCACTACCTACTTGCTTTAATTCTTTAAATGCTTTTTTTTGTCACTTATTGCACCCCTTACAGCATTATTTAGCTGACCTGGTCTGATTGGGGGTTAATTGTTCCACCTCTCCCTGGCAGAGGGCGGCTATTTAATGCTCACTGACCTAGGTCCAGTGTCAGTTATACTCCTGCCCTCGGCTGAGTTAGTTGACCTTGTGCGTACGTGTGCCTTGTGCCTGATATCTTGCTTGCTTGTTTGGTTTTGATCCGGTTCTGTCCCTGTTACGAGTTCTGCCTGTCCCTCTTGTACTGCGCTACCTCTCGTGTATGACATCTTACAAATAAGCATATACCTATATACACTTGCTGGCTGAAGTAAAGTGGGAGGGAAACAAAATGGGCGGAGGTCCACAATAGCAGGAAGGGATTGCTATTGTGGACCTCCGCCCATTTTGTTTCCCTCCCACTTTACTTCAGCCAGCAAGTGTATATAGGTATATGCTTATTTGTAAGATGTTATGCTATGAGTAAGGACCCTCTAGTCCGAAACGCGTAAGCGTCTGTCACATTGGTGAACCATATGTTTTTTATGCATCTATTCTGTTTTTAATCATTTTTTTGGAATAAAGTCTTTTGATTTTAACCATCCTTTGGTCGAAGTTGCTGGAACATCTCCCAAGTATTGTGCCTACAAGATTTTCCGGAATCCAAGTTCCCTGCACCGCCCAGGATTGATTGCATTCCTCCAGACTTCGCATTTGCTACGGTTTGGTGAGCTGACAAAAAACTTTTTCCTCTCGTGTTTGACTCTCTGCTTGTGACCCAACTTCTCTCTGCTCGTCCCCTTGGTACCGCGTCGCCCTCTTGTGTATGACCTTTGGCTTTGTCTGACCTCCCGTCTGTTTACCCCTCCTGTACCTCGCTGTCCGTACTGTGAATGACCTCCGTTGTGCCCGACTCTGAGTTTTCTGTCTTCTCTGAAAGCAGGACGCTAAGCCCCGCCCCTGGCAGTCACATGACCGTAGGTCCCGTGCCGGCTTGTTTAACTTCATCACTAAGGTCCTGTGCACCTATACTTTCTAGCTATCCTGGTCCCCAGGGGTCCCTACAGTGCGGGTGAGTCCCTGCTCAGCGGAGGCTGTACACCGGCACTGTCAGGATCCTGATATTATAACTGACAGATACCATTTTTTTTTTCTCTCTGCTCCCCTTCTTCTGTGTATGTGATGGATCCTATGCACGCTCTTTCTGAGCAGGTTAAACACCTGGCCAAGATGTCTCAGAAACTCCTTGGAGAACAACGAGTCCTGGCTCAGTCTCAGCAGCTGATCGCTGACACTGTGCAGGTGGTTTTTTCATCGGGGGCTCGGGATGTTACATTAGTTTCACCTGAGTCTCCAGTGAAGTTACCAGATACCTTTTCTGGAGATAAAAAAGAGTTCAGAGTTTTCAAGGAGGGATGTAAGCTTTTTTTTCCTTAAGACCACACTCTTCTGGGGATGAAAGTCAGAGAGTGGGGGTGATTATGTCTCTGTTAAGGGGAGCCCCCCAAGCTTGGGCTTTCTCCCTTCCGACCACGGCCCCTGAGCGTATGATGGTAGATGCATTTTTTAAGGCCCTGGGGCATATTTATGATGAGCCTGATCGTATGCGTATGGCTGAGGACATGGTGATGAGTGTGTGCCAGGGGAAGCACTCAGCCGAGTGGTTTTGTACAGAATTCAGACGCTGGGCTGCTGAGGTCTGTTGGAATGATGCCGCCCTCTGGGGTTTGTTCCGTAGAGGCCTGTCTGAATATCTGATAGATGCTCTGGCTCTCCACCCTCCGCCTGATTCCCTGGAGGCGGCTATGACACAGGCCGTCCGAATGGATCGCCGGCTACGGGCGTTGGGAATGATGCAAAGTGAAAGATCATTATTTTCCCAAGGAAGGGGAGCCAGTCCTATATTGGAGATCGCGGAGATGGGAACCATCGACCTCAAGGAAAGTGAAAGGAGACAACGGCGCGTGGAAAAAGGCTGTTTTCACTGTGGCGATTCTGGACATTGGAGAAAGGTTTGCCCCTCCCATCCACTAACCAAGCGACTGAGCCCGGGTGATTGTCGTGGAGGTAACCCAGGCTCTCAGGTACCTTTTTCTGCCTTCTCTGAAATGTTGTTGCAAGTGGAATTTTGTTGTGGGAGTGTCTCCACATACACTTCTGCCTTCGTGGATTGCGGATCAGCATTGAACTTTATTGACTCTGATTTGGTATCCAGGTGTAAGTTAGGGACAGTTAGGTTGGAGACTCCTATTCACATTGTGGCCTTTGACAAAACACCACTGGTAAAGAGTGACATTATGTTTCGTACTGAAGAGTTTCTCCTTAAAGTGAGTTCCTTGCACCAGGAACGTATTTCATGTTTTGTGATGGACAACCTGCCAGCGGGACTGGTGTTGGGGTTCCCCTGGTTACAATTGCATAATCCTGTAATTAATTGGGAATGTCGGGACATTGTTAAATGGGGTCCCTATTGTTCTGAGAAATGTCTTGATACTGTGTCTGTGTCGTCCGTGGGTCTGGAAGGTATTCCGGAGTGCCTGATAGACTATACGGACGTTTTCTCCGAAAAAGAAGCTGAGGTTTTACCACCACACCGCCCATTTGATTGTGCCATTGACCTGGTTCCAGGTGCTAAATTGCCCAAGGCCCGCTTGTATAACCTTTCGGGTCCAGAGCGGGCTGCGATGAAGGAGTATATTTCCGAAAGCCTCCGTAAGGGACACATTCATCCTTCTGTTTCTCCTGTGGTGGCGGGGTTCTTTTTTGTAAAGAAAAAAGGCGGTGGTTTACGCCCATGCCTCGATTTTCGTGAGTTAAATAAGATAACTGTGAGGAATACGTATCCCCTTCCACTTATTCCTGATTTATACAACCAATTGTCCGGAGCTAAGTGGTTTTCAAAATTAGATCTACGAGGAGCGTATAACCTTATCCGAGTCCGAGCTGGAGATGAATGGAAAACCGCTTTTCTCACTACTGAAGGGTTGTTTGAAAATCTGGTCATGCCTTTCGGCTTGACCAATGCTCCAGCGGTCTTCCAAAACTTCATAAATCGCGTGTTCTCTGATTTTATTGGACGTTTTTTGGTGGTATATTTGGATGACATATTGATCTATTCTCCTGATAAACAGACTCACATTGGTCATGTTCGGGCAGTTCTCCAAAGGCTCTGGGAGAACTGTCTCTTTGCTAAACTGGAAAAATGTTTGTTTTTTGTTCAGGAACTGTCGTTTCTGGGGTTCATCGTGTCTGCTGAAGGGTATCACATGGATCCTAATAAGGTGCAGGCCATTGTCGAGTGGGTTCAACCTTGTGATTTGAAGGCTCTGCAGCGTTTCCTAGGATTCGCCAATTACTATCGCAAATTTATAAAGGGGTTCTCACAGGTGGTTAAACCCCTCACAGACATGACTCAAAAGGGGGCCGATATCAAGAATTGTTCAACCGCAGCGGTAGCGGCATTTCAGTTTTTGAAAACATGTTTCATGTCGGCCCCGGTTCTTGTTCAACCGGACCCGTCTGAACCATTTATTGTTGAGGTAGATGCCTCAGAGGTGGGGGTGGGGGCGGTATTGTCCCAGGGACCCGCCACTTTGACCAATTTAAGACCTTGCGCCTTTTTCTCAAAGAAATTCTCTCCTGCGGAGAGAAACTATGATGTGGGAAATCGAGAACTTCTGGCCGTTAAGTTGGCCTTTGAAGAATGGAGGCATTTTTTGGAGGGGGCTGTCCATCCTATAACCATAATTACGGACCACAAAAACCTAGCTTATATTGAGTCAGCTAAGAGGTTGACTCCTAGACAGGCTAGATGGTCACTTTTTTCCCGATTCAACTTCTCGATCACTTTTCAGCCAGGATCTAAAAATGTCAGAGCAGATGCCTTGTCACGCAGTCTAGATCCCGTGTCCCCCCCGGAATCTCCATCCTCCATTCTTCAGCCTGGGGTGGTGGTGGCGGGTATTTCGAATATGTTGGAACAAGAGATTCGGGAAGCCCAGTCTCTTGCACCGCCGGCTAAGCCGGTGGACAAACTTTTTGTGCCAGCTCAGCTTCGCCTTAAGGTCCTCCGGGAGTTCCATGACTCAGTTCTGGGTGGACATCCAGGGATCTCAGCTACCCGGAAGGCCATTTCTAGAGTATTCTGGTGGTCTGCTTTAGCCTCTGATGTTGGGGAATATGTGTCTGCTTGTGATGTTTGTGCCCGTGCAAAAACCCCCCATAACCGGCCGGCCGGGGAATTGGTACCACTGCCAATTCCTGAGAGACCATGGACTCATTTGTCCATGGATTTCATCACCAACCTTCCCCCTTCCAAGGGTAATACCGTCATCTGGGTTGTGGTGGACAGGTTTAGTAAGCAGGCACATTTTGTACCTTTGGCAGCTCTACCTAATGCGGAAACATTGTCCAGATTGTTTGTTGAGCATGTTTTGCGGTTGCATGGGGTACCCTTGAATGTGGTGTCTGATAGAGGGGTGCAATTTGTTTCCAGATTTTGGAGGGCTTTTTGTAAAGGGTTGGGTATTGGTCTGTCCTTTTCATCCGCTTATCATCCAGAGACTAATGGGCAGACCGAGCGGACCAATCAGTCTCTGGAGCAAATTCTGCATTGCTTGACCTCAGACCGACAAGATGATTGGTGTTCTGTGTTACCGGTGGCTGAGTTTGCATTTAACAACCGCGTTAACCAGTCTACGGGTACATCTCCCTTTTTCTGCAATTATGGGTTTCATCCTCATTTTGGAGAATTTTCCCGTTTGAATTCTGGGTGTCCTGGGGCGGATGAGACGATCCAGCGGTTGGGGGAGGTATGGCGAGAGGTCCAGAGTAATATTACGAAGGCCCAGGACAAATTTAAATTTTTTGCGGACAAAAAACGATCCGCGGGACCGGTGTTTCAGATTGGGGATAAGGTATGGTTGTCCACCAAGAATATAAGACTCAAGGTCCCCTCTGCGAAGCTTGGACCCAAGTTTATCGGTCCTTATGAAATTACCGAGGCAGTTAACCCAGTGGCTTTTCGGTTGCGTCTCCCGCCATCTCTGCGGATCCCAAATGTTTTTCATAAGGCCCTTTTGAAACCTGTGAGGTCCGCTGGGGAGGGATCATCAGCTTCCCCAACACCGGTTTTGGTAGACGGGCAGTCGGAGTACGAGGTGGAACGAATTGTCGACTCCAGGTTGGTCCGTCGTGCCCTTCAATATCTGGTACATTGGAAAGGCTATGGTCCTGAAGAACGCTCGTGGGTTCCTGCTCGATTGGTTCATGCGGATTGGTTGGTCCGGGCCTTTCACGCCAAGTACCCTGAGAGACCTGGGGGTCCAGTGGCCCCCCCATTGAGAGGAGGGTACTGTCATGATCCAGGACGGGGTTTCGCTTTGGCCCGTCCTGGTCTGATTGGGGGTTAATTGTTCCGCCTCTCCCTGGCAGAGGGCGGCTATTTAATGCTCACTGGACCTAGGTCCGGTGTCAGTTATACTCCTGCCCTCGGCTGAGTTAGTTGACCTTGTGCATACGTGTGCCTTGTGCCTGATATCTTGCTTGCTTGTTTGGTTTTGATCCGGTTCTGTCCCTGTTACGAGTTCTGCCTGTCCCTCTTGTACTGCGCTACCTCTCGTGTATGACTCTCTGCTTGTGACCCGACTTCTCTCTGCTCGTCCCCTTGACACCACATCGCCCTCTTGTGTATGACCTTTGGCTTTGTCTGACCTCCCGTCTGTTTACCCCTCCTGTACCTCACTGTCCGTATTGTGAATGACCTCCGTTTTGCCCGACTCTGAGTTTTCTGTCTTCTCTGAAAGCAGGACGCTAAGCCCCGCCCCCTGGCAGTCACATGACCGTAGGTCCCGTGCCGGCTTGTTAAACTTCATCACTAAGGTCCTGTTCCCCTTTACTTTCTAGCTATCCTGGTCCCCAGGGGTCCCTACATTGCGGGTGAGTCCCTGCTCAGCGGAGGCTGTACGCCGGCACTGTCAGGATCCTGATAATACTCATCCAATCATCTAATCTTTTCCCTTGATGTGCAATGTCATTGAGTCCTCTTCTGTTTTTTGCAAAAAGAGCGGGCTGGTAAAGGCAGCATAATGCTGTGATGTCATTGCACCACCTGCACCAGGATGCTGATGTCTTGTAAGCTGTAGGTCTTCAGAATCCTGCGACTTATAAGACAGCACCAAGTCAAGGTGTAACGTGGTGCGGTGCAGTAGCCGAGAGCAAAGGTACTCATTTCTTATTCCCCGGCATATGACATGAAATTGGGAGTCCTGGCTGGGTGTGTGGATTTGTGTTGTGGGGGCGCTAAGCCCTTGCAAGCCACATGTAACCAGTGTTGCTAGTTAGCAAGGACCAAATGTTTGACTGTTCAATGACGGAGACCATCAGTTTAAAATAAATCTTTTACTGAACATTTACTTGGGGTGGGATATATGCAATAGATAACGGGCACATAGCTTCTCAAATGTTTCCTTCATAACACAGAACATTTTCCTTACACAAATTCACTCCCTTTCTCTTCTCTCTCTTTACTTGTCGTCACTATTCCTCACTACTTTACACAACCCAGCTCGACTCTAGAGGTCGACTAGCAAGAGTCGTTTACTCAACCTGCGGTTCTGCGTCTTCATTTCCCTATGGGGAACTATGGCCGATACTTATCTTCTAGCTCCCTGATGCCCCAGGACTGTGCCTGAGGCACTCGCTTTGTCTTGTGTACTCTGTTCTGTCTAAGCCTATTACCTTTAAGAGTTCTAAACTCTGGACTGTACTGTTAGGCGGCCTCTTCCAGGACCCATCTCCGGTAAATCACTGTCTCTCAGTCACTCTTTGTTAGGTGTCGGGTTAAGGTCGCTGCACAGTAGGAATCCCGAGCCTTGCATTTGGCAGTCTCCCATTCCTCTCCGGCCGCACAGGAGGCTGCTCAGCAGACTCGTCGATCCAGGGGCTCTGCTCAGACCAGCTCTGTAGGCATAGTTGTTGCTGTCACCTCTGGTCCAGCTATAGCAAAGCAGGCTGGTCACCAGCAAGCTACTCCAGGGACTAAGTCCTCTTTTCGGTCCACTGAGCACGCCTGTGGGACGATCTCTCATTGGAGATCGGAGATCACAGGCTCAGGTCCTTCTCCAGCTCAGCTTGGACCATCAGGAAGGTCAGGAAGGTCCAGGATGGACGCTGCTATAAAAGGGTCGCATGGCCGCTCGGCCATGCGCTAGTATAGACTCAAATAGTTTAGAGTGCATGATGATGGATGCATGTATATGGTGACTGACTCATTATGAAACCCCTTCCCTTTTGATACGTATGTTGGTAGGGTTTAGAGTCCGAGTCAGCGCCTGTCAGTGGCTAGTCTATAGGCCACAGTGCATACCAGCCGTCTGCACACTAGCGTCCTATGGTGTCACCCACTGCAGGGCACTATCGAACAGTGGCAAGTCACAGCCACGCCGGTGCAATGCCTTGCGCAACTTGTGTGCTTATCTGGCCCAACCCAGGGCGATTAGTGGCGTCCACCTGAGCGGCACTGTGCACACTTGCACGCATAATTTATTTAACCCTTGCTGGCATCGCAGTCGCGGTGCTGAGCACTAGCGGTCTAGAGGGACTTCAGTCCTGCGGACTAAGGGCTGAGTTCTGTGACTATACGCTAGCTGTTGTGAATTCTCTTTCTGGGCTCCCTCTGGTGGTTACTGAAGGTAGTGGAGCTGGTCAGATTGACAGAGGTGTTGCGAGTTCTCTTTCTGGGCTCCCTCTGGTGGTTACTGGAGGTATTGGAGCTGGTCAGATTGAGAGAGGCTTGCCACCTGATCATGATGATGACGATTGGAGATCTGGGGTTTCTGACTGGTGTATTTAAGACAGCTTTTCTTCCTGTGCCTTCTGTCTCCTGCTCTGTTCCTGCATGGTTCAGCTAAGTGGTTCATTTGCTAATCTTTTTGCATTTGATCTGGTTTTGTCTATCTCTGCTTTGTGTGGGTCAGCTTGCTCATGCTGGGGCTGTGCTGGATCACCGCCCATATGTTACTGCTTGTGTCAGTTTGTTCTGTCCCCTGCTATATTGGTCTCTTTTTGCTTTGCTTTCAGTATATACCAGAGTGCTGATATAGTGGGGGCGAAGTCGTGTGACTTCAGTGCTTTTTGTGCATCAGACGTGTTGGATTTTTCAGGGTTTTTGCGTGATTGCAGACAGTGTCTTTCCTTTCCTGTCCTGTCTAGTCAGTTTGGGCCACATTATTTGCTCAGTCTACTTCTCTGCCTGCGTTTGTGTTTTCATCTTGTCTCACCAACAGTATATGTTTGGGGGCTGTCTATTCCTTTGGTGTCTGCTCCGGGGCAGCTTAGATTTCACCTTTCTTGCTTTAGGCTGAGTTAGTTCTCTGGCTGTGCCGAGGCGTGTAGGCCATCGTAGGTACGCTCCACGGCTACTGCTAGTTGTGTGGATAGGATCAGGGGTCTGCAATCCGCTTAGTTACCAACCTCTCTGGTTTTCTGTGGCTTAGTGTTATGGATGGGTCACCAAGGAGAAAAAAGCAAAACAAGCTAAGTCACAGAAAACCAGAGAGGTTGGTAACTATGCAGATTGCAGATCCCTGATCCTACCACACAACTAGCAGCAGCCGTGGAGCCTACCTACGATGTTCCTAGACGCTTCGTCACAGCCGGAGGACTAAATAAGCCTGAAGCATGAAAAGGGGAAAACTAACTGCCCCAGAGCAGACCCCAAAGGAATAGATAGCCCCCACACATGTATTGACGGTGAAACAAGATGAAAGCACAAACACAGGCAGGAAAATAGGCTGAGCAAACGATGGGGCCCAAACTAACTAGAAAGGAAAGGACAGGAAAGACACTGTCTGCAACCTGCAAAAAACCCTACAAAAATAATGTCCAACACTTCTGATAGCAAAATTAACCCTGAAGTCACTAGACTTCTCCCACTATATCAGCACTCTGAAATATTCTGAGACAGAGCAAAAAGAGGCCAAACTAGTAAGGGGCAAAAAGCAAATTGGCAAAATACTGATAAATAAGAGTTGAAATTCAGCACAGCCCCCAGCCGGGGCTGGCTGACCACACAAAAAAACTGAATAGACCAACAAAATCAAGTGTGAACATTAGCAGAAAAACTTAGCTTTAGATGACTGGAACAGAGCTGAAAACCAAGAGCTGACAAGCCAGAAGGAATCACCAGCAACTGAATAGGACGTCGGCTGTCTTAAATCCGATCTCATACTCCTGAGGTCCAATCGTCATCCTCATTCTCAGGTGGCAGATCTCCACCGATCAAATCAGCCTCATCACCTCCTGTTACCACCAGAGGGAGTCTGGAAGGAGAACTCACAACTGGTGAACCAGAGAATGAACTCACAACAGCTTAGCTTAGTCCTGCTATCCTCCTCGGCGACCCATTCATAACAGAATCACCAGCCTTACTGTAGACTCTAGGGTACTCTAAAGAAGGAAAGAATTTTAAAAAAAGTGTCAGAATTTTTTTTTTTGCATATTTTTTTCTCTTTTTTTTCTGGGGCCGTAGGAGGATATTTTTTTGTCTAAATGGAGACAAAGCAATTGTCTGATCATGTTGCGCAGCTTGCTGCTGGAGTGTGGGGAATTTCTGCCTATATCGCTCAATCATCTGCTGTTGAACCAAAAATCCCTACTCCTGATGTGTTTTCTGGGGATCGGTCTAAATTTTTGAATTTTAAGAATAATTGTAAACTATTTTTTGCTTTGAAACCGAACTCATCGGGGAGCTCTGTGCAGCAGGTTAAAATTGTCCTCTCCCTGCTGCGCGGCGATCCCCAGGATTGGGCTTTTTCGTTGACACCAAGAGATCCTATTCTGGCTAATGTGGATGCGTTTTTTCAAGCCCTGGGGTTGTTGTATGATGAACCTAATGCTATTGGCATTGAACCAGGGTCAGGATTCAGTTATATTGTCAAACATTCCAAAAGTGGGCGGTCCTTACTAAATGGAATGACGATCCCCTAGCAGCTCTCTTTCGGAAGGGTTTGGCAGAAACCGTAAAAGATGTTATGGTGGGATTTCCTGTCCCCTCTGGTCTTGACGACTCTATGTCATTGGCCATTCAAATTGATCGGTGGTTACGTGAACGCAAAACTACATAAGAGGCGTTGCCGCCTTTCGAACGAACTTCTGAACCCATGCAATACGATAGGGTTTTGTCTAGGGCGCAACGTCAGGAGTTTAGAAGGCATAATAAGTTGTGTTTTTTCTGTGGGAAAGCCTCTCATACTATTTCCATCTGCCCTAAACGAGAAAAGTGTTTTGCTCACGCATTTGCGGTGGGCAGTGTACAGCCTAAGTCCCTTTTGGCAATTACCTTGATCTGCTCCTTGCCTACGTTTTCCACTAAGACTTTTGTTGATTCAGGAGCAGCTTTGAATCTGATGGATTTTGACTTTGCCAAACGTTGTGGTTTTCCCATGATACCCCTGTGGACTCCTATCCCTTTGAGGGGTATTGATGCTACTCTTTTTGCGGAGAATAAACCTCAGTTTTGGACCCAGGTGATAATGCAAGTCGCCCTGGACCACCAAGAGAATTGTAAATTTTTGGTGTTGCACAATTTGCATGATACTATTGTTCTGGGTTTTCCTTGGTTGCAAACTCATAATCCTGTTTTGGACTGGAAATCTGTGTCTGTGGTGAGTTGGGGTTGTCAATGTGTTCTTAGTGACACTCCTGTTTTCGCCACCTCTCCCCAGTCTCATGATATTCCTGACTATTTGGCTGATTTTTCTGCTGTATTTAGTGAGAGTAAGTCTGCGTCTTTGCCTCCTCATAGGAGTTATGACTGTGCAATTGAGTTAATGCCCAGGTGTAAATTTCCCAAGGGTCGGCATTTCAACTTATCGTTACCCTAACATGATGCTATGCGATCTTATATAAAGGAGTCGTTGGAGAAGGGTCATATTAGACCATCCTCTTCACCTTTAGGTGCTGTTTTTTTGTGGCCAAGAAAGATGGCTCATTAAGGCCTTGTATTGACTATTGTTCCCTTAATAAAATCACTGTTAAATATCAGTACCCGTGACCCCTGATTTCTGATTTATTTTCCAGAGTTAAAAGTGCCTGTTTTATGAACGATATTTTCTGGGACTTTGTGGATAAGTTTTTGATCATTTATCTGGATGATATATTGATCTTTTCCAGTGATTGGGATTCTCATGTGGAACATGTCCGGACTGTGTTCCGGATTTTGAAGGAAAATTCTCTGTATGTTAAGGGATCGAAGTGTCTCTTTGGTGTACAGAGGATTTCATTTTTGGGATTTATTTTGTCCCCGTCTACTATTGAAAAGGACCCGGCCAAGGCACAGGCCATTTATGATTGGGTTCAGCCCACTTCTTTGAGGGCTCTCCAGAAGTTTTTGGGCTTTGCTAATTTCTACCGTAAATTTATAAATAATTTGACCAAAAAGGGCGCAGATGTGGTGAATTAGTCTCCAGAGACAGCCTCGGCATTTCAGGAGCTTAAGCGGAGATTCACTTCTGCTCCGGTTTTATGGCAACCTGATTTCTCAGGTGGGGGTAGATGCTTCTGAGATTGGTGCAGGAGCCGTTTTGTGCGAAAGAGATCCAATGACATCTAAGATGAATCCCTGTGCCTTCTTTTCTCGAAAATTTTCCCCATCTGAACGTAACTATGACGTGGGGAATCGGGAATTGTTGACCATGAAATGGGCATTTGAAGAGTGGAGACATTGGTTGGAGGGAGCTAGACATCAAGTTTTGGTCCTCACCAAGCACGAGAGTTTGATTTATCTTGAATCAGCTAAATGCTTGAATCCTCGACAGGCTAGGTGGGCCTTGTTTTTCACGCGTTTTAATTTTGTGGTCTATTTTCTTCCGGGCACTAAGAATGTTAAGGCGGACGCCCTTTCTAGGAGTTTCTTTGTGGATTCTCTTGATGTGACCGAGCCTATTACCATTCTAAATGAGGGTGTAGTTCTTTCCGCCATCTCACCTGATTTGAGACGTGCCCTGGAGGAATTTCAGGAGGACAAACTTGAACGTTGCCCTTTGGGAAAATTGTATGTCTCTGACCAGTGGAGGAAAAGAGTAATGTCTGAAATTTATTGCTCCACGTTGGCTGGTCATCCAGGTATTTTTGGTACCAGAGATTTGGTGAGTCGGTCTTTTTGGTTGCCTGCCTTATCTCGTGAAGTCAGGAATTTTGTGTAGTCCTGTGGGGCTTGTTCTTGGTCCAAGCCCTGTTCTTGTTCTAGTGGTTTGTTGATGCCCCTGCCGGTGCCCAGGAGGCCATGGACCCATATCTCAATGGATTTTATTTCTGATCTTCCTGTCTCTCAAAGAATAACTGTTATCTGGATGATCTGTAATAGGTTTTCTAAGATGGTCCATCTTGTACCACTCTCAAAGTTGCCACCTTCTTCTGAGTTGGTGCTCTTGTTTTTACAACAGGTGGTTCATTTGCACAGGATTCCTGAGAACATTATGTCGGACAGAGGAGTCCAGTTTGTTTCCAGATTTTGGAGAGCTTTTTGTTCCAAACTGGGAATTCAGTTATCTTTCTCCTCTGCATTTCATCCTCAGACCAATGGGCAGACTGAGAGAACAAACCAAACTTTGGAATCCTATTTAGGATGTTTCATGTCTGCTGATCAGGATGACTGGGTCTCATTTTTGCCCTTGGCTGAATTCGCGCTAAACAATAGGGCTAGTTCTGCCACTTTGATGTCGCCTTTTTTCTGTAACATTGGGTTTCATCCTCGATTTTCTTCAGGGCAGGTGGAATCTTCGGCCTGCCCATGTGTGGATTCTCTGGAAGAGAGAATGCAGCAGATTTGAGACCAAGTAGTGGATAAGTTGTCCCACTCTCAGGAAAAGGCCCAACGGTTTTCCAACCGGCATAGGACCATTGGCCCCTGGTTTAAAGTGGGTGATATGGTTTGGTTGTCTTCAAAAAATATTCCTATGAAGGTTGCGTCTCCAAAATTCAAGCCAAGATTCAATGGACCTTATAAGATTTTGGAAATCCTTAACCCCGTTTCTTTCCATTTGGCTCTTCCAGTTACGTTTAAAATTCAGAACGTTTTTCATAAATCTTTGTTGAAGAGGTTTGTGGAGCCAGTAGTTCCCATGGCGGCGCCTCCTGACCCTGTACTGGTTAAGGGTAATTTGGAGTATGAGGTAGAGAAGATATTGGATTTCCATCTGGCTAGATGGAGACTTCAGTACTTGGTCAAGTGGAAGGGTTATGGCCAGGAGAATAATTCTAGGGTCTCTGCTTCTGACATTCATGCCAAAAGATTCATTCGTGCTTTTCATCGGTCCCATCCTGACCAGCCTGGTGGCATGGATGAGGGTTTGGTGACCCCTCCTCAAGGGGGGGTACTGTTGTGAATTCTCTTTCTGGGCTCCCTCTGGTGGTTACTGAAGGTTGTGGAGCTGGTCAGATTGACAGAGGTGTTGTGAGTTCTCTTTCTGGGCTCCCTCTGGTGGTTACTGGAGGTAGTGGAGCTGGTCAGATTGGCAGAGGCTTGCCACCTGATAATGATGGTGATGATTGGAGATCTGGGGTTTCTAACTGGTGTATTTAAGACAGCTGACTTCCTTCAATCCCTGCTGGTGATTTTCTTCCTGTGCCTTCTGAGATCTGATGTCTGATGTCTCCTGCTCTGTTCCTGCATGGTTCACCTAAGTGGTTCATTTGCTAATCTTTTTGCATTTGATCTGGTTTTGTCTATCTCTGCTTTGTGTGGGTCAGCTTGCTCCTCCTCGGGCTGTGCTGGATTACCGCCCTTATGTTACTGCTTGTGTCAGTGTGTTCTGTCCCCTGTTATATTGGTCTATTTTTGCTTTGCTTTCAGCATATACCAAAGTGCTGATATAGTGGTGGCGAAGTTGTGTGACTTCAGTGTTTTTTGTGCATCAGACATGTTGGATTTTTCAGGGTTTTTGCGTGATTGCAGACAGTGTCTTTCCTTTCCTGTCCTGTCTAGTCAGTTTGGGCCCCATCATTTGCTCAGGCTATTTTTCTGCGTGCGTTTGTGTTTTCATCTTGTCTCACTGACAATATATGATTGGGGCTGTCTATTCCTTTGTGGTCTGCTCCGGGGCAGCTTAGATTTCACCTTTCTTGCTTTAGGATGAGTTAGTTCTCCGGCTATGCCGAGGCGTCTAGGGCATCGTAGGTACGCTTCACGGCTACTGCTAGTTGTGTGGATAGGATCAGTGGTCTGCAATCCGCTTAGTTTCCAACCTCTCTGGTTTTCTGTGGCTTAGCTTGGTCCTGCTATCCTCCTTGGTGACCCATTCATAACAGCTAGCGCTCACACTGCCGAGCTCTGTGAGCAGTAACAGGCTATGGCATTTATTATTTGGCGGTTGTGCGGCTCTGTGAGATAACAGAGTCCGCCTCTGTACACATTGGGTGAGGTCAACCCTGTGTATTCCATTATTATACCGCCATATCGTGTCCGCCATTACCGAGCAGCAGTTAACACCTCTGCACGGTGGGCCCCGGGCTGCGAATGCACCTAAATACCATATTTATTATTTGGTGCATTCTGCCAGCCCGTAACACTCTTCTTTGTTTCTGCTCTGGATTACACTATCTCTTTCTCCTGGTCTCCTCTCACTGCCAGGGATACCCAAGAAAATGCAGCACTGTTCACATCAGACCTTAGGTCTCTTCTCTATGCACTCTGGGCTCTATCGCCTCATCAGGAAAATATGTCTTTCCCTTCAGCTTAGCGCCCCAAACCTTGGTTTAGTCCCAACTAGAGTTGAGCGAAACGGGTCGGTCATATTCAAAAGTCGGCAACTTTCGCTGAAGTCGGATTTCATGAAACAAAACCCGACCATAGAGTGAGGTTGGCCACGAGGTCGGCGACCAGAGCACCAAAGTCGCTTCCAGCGCCCTTTTTCAGCCAATGATGGAGGACGCACACTGTGGGCAATGCGATGACATGGGCATCGGTCACCACCATCTTTGAGAAGGGCATGCAAGTGTGGCGTCACAGGGGCTTACTTCTGCCGATCTTAGCATAGGGAGAGCTGCTGCTGCTGCTTATTCTGTAGGGAGAACCTTAGGCAGGGAAGAAGAACCCAAAAACTGCTTCTGCTGTTAGCGATTTCCACTTACAACAGAACACTTTGTGTGCAGTGACAGGGGAGGCTGAGAGCATCATCGTCAGCGTCCTCAAATCTCTAGTGAGATCCAAATTCTCACCAATCCTATAGACACCCTGCACCTTGTCATACACCATCCAATTTCAGCCTGTTTCATTGAGGTGTAATCTCTCCTGTGCCTGAGACAATAGTTCAGCATCCTCAAATCTCTAGTGAGATCCAAATTCTCACCAATCCTATAGACACCCTGCACCTTGTCATACACCATCCAATTTCAGCCTGCTACATTGAGGTGTAATCTCTCCTGTGCCTGAGACAATAGTTCAGCATCCTCAAATCTCTAGTGAGATCCAAATTCTCACCAATCCTATAGACACCCTGCACCTTGTCATACACCATCCAATTTCAGCCTGTTACATTGAGGTGTAATCTCTCCTGGTCCTGAGACAATAGTTCTGCATCCTCAAATCTATAGTGAGATTCAAATTCTCACCAATACTATAGACACCCTCCACCTTGTCATACACCATCCAATTTCAGCCTATTACATTTAGGTGTAATCTCTCCTGGTCCTGAGACAATAGTTCTGCATCCTCAAATCTATAGTGAGATTCAAATTCTCACCAATACTATAGACACCCTCCACCTTGTCATACACCACCCAATTTCAGCCTGTTACATTGAGGTGTAATTGTGGTGCCCCCAGGAGTATGGTCGCCACAGTGGCATTACCTTCCTCCTAGGGAGTGTGATGTCATGCCTGGAAGCAATGAAGGGTCTCTCTAGCAGTTAATCAATACACACAACACAGTTCCCACTCCAGGCCAGCAGAGGGAGCTCTGAACCAAAGCTGGGGGAAAAGCAGCTCTCTGGGGGCCAGGAAGGGGAAAATTTAGAGAGTTCTGTGAGGAGGGAGAATTGTGTGGACATGAGGAGAGGAGCGGGGAGATTGAGAAGAGAGTTGAGGCTCATTCCCAGCTAGAGCGCATGATCTGGAGCCTGGTCTCCAAGGTTGCATGGATACTGAGGGTCCTGCAACAGAAACCAGAGGAATAGGAAGCTGTAAATGCTCTATCCCCATCTAAGACTCGGAGGCACCACAGCGACGTGTGAGCCAAAGGAGATAGAAGGCTACAGCTGTCTGCCATACGAGGGAGTTCTAAAGAGAATAAGCAAGTGGAACTTCAGTGTAACACCGTACTGCAAGTACCTAAAAATAAGCACTAGAGAGAGGACCACACAACCCGTTTGACAGAGAGATTCCTAAGTTGCTTCCAGGCTAATCAGCTCCTGTGCCATCTGTAATCTGGACCCTGGACTGCACTTACAAAGTAAAGGTACAGAAACTACATTCTGCTGTATCCTTGCCTTCTTTCTGCAACTATTTCAGGACTGCTACATCTCTGTGCCAAAACATGCAAAACACAAGCCACGGAGACACCATCACATGTTTCTCAACACAAGCAATGAATAGCCAGGTCTTTCCTCGGGAAGGAACAACCACAGTAAGGGCAGTCTCCAATGAAGGAAACCACCTATGCCAAAACATGGTATCCATCCACAGACAGCTGTTTCGGGATAGTGCCCCTCATCAGTGTGGAGTAGGAAACTGGCCAGTAGGAGCAATGCCTAGTAGAAGACTGTGAAAAATGAGGATGAATGAACTCATGGAGATCAACATCCAACACTGCGGAGACACCATCACACGTTTCTCAACGCAGTGATTCTAGAGCAATGCCCCCATCCCTTATGGGAAATATGTAAAAACATGCAAAACACAAGCTGCGGAGACACCATCACATGTTTCTCAACACAAGCAATGACTAGCCAGGTCTTTCCCCGGGAAGGAACAACCACGGGAAGGGCAGTCTCCAATGAAGGAAACCACCTATGCCAAAACATGGTATCCATCCACAGACAGCTGTTTCGGGGTATTGCCCCTCATCAGTGTAGAGTAGGAAGAAGAGGATCCCGCCACTCCGAGGGAGAAACAACGATCGCTATGACCAGGACGGACGTCCCATCTGTCGTCACTGCCACAAGGCAGGCCACAACGCAAGATTCTGTTATTTAAATGAGGAACCCCAGGGGCAGAGGGCCAACCCCCAGGAGTAGGACCACAAGGCCCAAAGAACTGGTGAGCCAAGTATGTTGGAGGGCGACCGGTCCTCCCAGTGGTGATTGACGGCATCCCCATGAACGCTTTGCTGGACACTGGCTCTCAGGTGACCACTATGCCGTATATCCTTTACAAGCGGAATTGGGCTGACTCTGAACTTATCCATGGCCCAAGTGATGAACTCACAGTAGTTGCCAGTAATGGTCTGTCTTTGCCACAAGTAGGATGTAAAGAGATTCCTATTAAAGTGGAATGAGTAGAGTTAAAGTCTCAAGGTCTGATAGTTTTAGATATTGATCGACGAGAATGTAACCCAATGATGACTCTAGGTACCAATGTGATTGAAAATTGTCTTTCTGAGGTTATTGTCTTGTTGCCACAGGTGGCTGAGACTGCTGGTTCCAGTGAACAACGAGTCCTGCAGAAGGAGATCAAGGCCCTGATGCAAAGACAGCAGGTAGAACTGTCTGGTGGAGAAATTGGCAGCGTCAGAGTGAGTGATTCTTTCCCCATTGCGATACCCCTCAGATGTGAAATGTTGATTTGGTGTCGGGCAGCCATAGACCTCAGAGGAAAAGATTACCAAGCAGTGGTAGAACCAGTGTACTCTGACAGCTGGCCCACTGTCCTGACACCCAGAGGGGTAGTTGATGTCCTCTTGAATTGTGGGGAAGAGGAGGCCACAATACCTCGGTATGCCACAGTTGCTAAGCTGCTTACTGTCAGTAACAATTCCATACAGGCAGCAGAGCCCTGGGTCTCATCCGACCAGATGGAGGACAATGGCTCTGTAAAGCAGCTGGAGGAGTGGTGTCAGCAGCTGCAGGTGGGAACTGACTCCACCCCTTCATACCAAAAGAGTGGGGTTTACCGAGTGACTCAGGAGTATGAGCGGGTATTCAGTAAACACCCTCTAGACTTTGGGAAGGCAAAAGGGGTTCAACACCATATCCCCACTGGAGATCATCCACCCACTAAAGAAAGGTACCGGCCTATACCCCCAACACAATATCAATGTGCCAAAAGTATGTTGCGGGAAATGAAGGAGGCTAGGGTGATCAGAGACAGTTGTAGCCCCTGGGCAGCTCCAATAGTCTTTGTGAAAAAGAAAGATGGTACCATGAGAATGTGTGTTGATTACCGAAAAATTAACAGCATTACACATAAGGATGCCTAACCATTACCCAGAATTGAGGAGTCATTAGCTGCACTTAAAACTGCTAACTATTTCTCCACCTTAGATCTCACTAGTGGGTATTGGTAGGTTCCCGTGGCAGAGGCAGACAAGGAGAAAACAGCGTTTACTACACCAATGGTTCTCTGCGAGTTCAACTACATGCCATTCGGGCTCTGCACCGCCTCTCAACGGCTAATGGAGTGCTGTCTTGGACACAATAACTTCGAGACAGTCCTGTTATACCTTGACGATGTCATTGTTTTCTCCAAGACTTATGAAGACCATCTGAAGCACCTGGCTGAACTGTTTGAAGCCTTGTCCAACTTTGGCCTGAAAGTGAAGCCATCCAAATGACACCTCCTGAAGTCTAAGGTACAGTACCTGGGTCATGTAGTGAGTGCAGAAGGTGTGGCAGCGGATCCTGACAAAGTCACTGTCATCCGGGACTGACAGAAGCCCAGCAACCTCCATGAGGTATGTCAATTCCTCGGGTTGGTAGGCTACTACCGAAGGTTCATCAAAGGCTTCACTGAGATAGCCACACCTATGCAAAATCTTCTTGTGGGCCAGCCCAAGAAAGCCAGGAAGAAGAGTCCTACATTTGAATGGAATGAGGAACTGGAGAGGTCCTTCACTCGACTGAAGATGTCTCTCACAGGAGATGTTCTGGCCTACCCAGATTATGACCAACCATTTGTGTTGTATACTGATGCCAGCAACGTGGGACTGGGAGCAGTACTGTCACAGGTACAGAATGGCAAAGAAAGAGTGATCTCCTACGCCAGCAGGAAGCTTCGTCCCACTGAAAGGAATCCTGACAACTACAGTTCCTTCAAACTGGAGTTCCTCACCATAGTCTGGGCTGTGACTGAAAGATTCATGCATTACCTAGCTTCAGCCAAGTTTACCATCTTCATAGATAACAAGCCATTGACTCACTTGGAAACTGCAAAACTAGGTGCACTGGAGCAGCGATGGATGGCCCGGCTGTCTAACTATGAATTTACCATCAAGTACTGAGCAGGGCACAAGAATACCAATGCTGATGCGCTGTCCAGGATGCCTAATCTTCCAGATGCAGGAGAAGACCCTGAGGCCCTCAAAGAAATTGAGCTACCTGCCTTCCACTGGCCAATTGCAGCCCAACGTGCCCAAGGAGTGAGAAACAGACGGTCTATCATGAAGCAGGCCACCCTAAATCCATTGCCTCATCATGACTGGGCAGAAACCCAAGATAGCGACCCCGCAGTCCGCCGGGTAAAGGAGCTACTGTCACAAGCTGACTCACGCCCATAGTCGGATGCTCCTGAAGAAACCCAGCAGTTGTGGAAGGAAAGAGGCAGGCTGTTCATTTATTAAGGAAAGCTGTGTCGGAGGAGCATCAATGCTCGCACTCATTCGTTGGTCTGGCAAGTGGTAGTCCCAAAGAGGGAGGCATCAATGGTCTTGGAAGCATACCACCATGGAGCTGGACACTTCGGATGGAAGAAGTTGGAAGCCTTGCTCCGGGAGAGATTGGGCTGGAATGAGGAAGGCCATTGAAAATTGGTACCGGGAGTGTGGACAATGCCACCTGCGCAGAGAGGACCGTAACAGCCAGCGAGCTCCTTTGCATCCAATAATAACCAAACAACCACTCGAGTTGGTAGCCCTGGACCATGTGAAGCTGGTCCCAAGCCATTCAGGCTACATTTATGCTCTTACCATCGTTGACGACTACTCGAGATTCCTGGTAGTCGTGCCTGTCAAGGATCAAACAGCCAGGACAGCAGCCAGAGCATTCCAACAGCACTTTTGTAGACCACACAGATATCCCGAGCGAGTGCTTACCGATCAAGGTCCAGCCTTTGAGGCAGAAGTGTTCCAGGAATTCTGTAACTTGTACAGTTGCAAGAAGATCAGGACAACACCGTGCCATCCACAGACCAATGGCATGTGTGAAAAGATGAATCAGGTGGTGATCGATCTACTGAAGACCTTGCCTTTGCAGGAGAGTAATCTGTGGCCAGAGAAGTTGCCAGATCTGGTCAACCTCTACAATCACGTTACTGTGGTCGCGCTCCAGGCAGCCACAGAGGCTGTCTCCCTTGTGACCACTGCCATCCCTCCCTCGACTTTGTCTCATCTCCCGCTGCCCGAGAAGTTCTCGGGCGATAGTGCCTCTTGTAGGGGTTTCATGAGCCAGTGCGCTATAAAGCTAGAGCTGCTGGCTGCACAATTCCCCTCTGAGCGGGCTAAGGTGGGATTTGTCATTTCCCTCTTGTCGGGCAGGGCTCTAGAGTGGGCCACACTGGGAGCGTGGTGATCATGTGGTACAGAGTGCCTCGTAGTTCTTGGGCACTCTAAAGCAGGTCTTCCTGGGAACGCGAATCACCCATGACACCGCGCTCCGGCTGCTGGCATTATCACAGGGCTCATCCATGGTCAGCCACTTCACCATCCAGTTCCGGGCACTGGCCTCTAAGTTGGAGTGGCCAGATAAGGTCCTTATTCCAGCATTCTGGAGAGGCTTGGCTGACCATGTGAAGGATGCTCTGGCCACCAGGGAGGTTCCTGCCACACTGGAGGAGCTTATCACTGTCTCCACCTGTATAGACCTTTGCTTCATCGAGCGAAGGTTGGAGCGGTCCCAGTGTAGGCAGAGGTTTAGGTTGGCACCTAGTTTCGCTAAACCTCTGGAACCTCCCAATCGGGCGTCCAAGCCTCAGGGGGCTCCTTGTGCGGGATCCTGGTCCCAGTCCGCTCGAGCACCTGTGGTCTGTCGTTTTTGCCGGCAGTCTGGTCACCTTGCCAACCAGTGCCCACAGGTTGCCTCTAGTGGACATAGGAGTGGGTTCACTAGAATCAGCGGCGTTTTCCTCCAAGCTGACCTTTAAGGGAACGCTTGAGGTCAGTTCATCCACTCTGGTGGTGGAGGTTTGCGTGGACTTCGGAGCGGAGGGCAATTTCATGTCTTCTGCCTTCACTCAATGGCACGCAATACCTCTGGTTATGATGGCCAAGCCAGTGACCGTCAGGGTGGTTAACGGCGCAACTCTACTCTCGCAAATTACCCACCAGACCGCCCCGTTGATACTCTCCGTGTCTCCATCTCATCAGGAGACAAACAGTATATTAAATCAAAGGATATTCTTAAGGTGAAGAATAACAGTTCAAAATAATGGCAGTACAATAGCTCAGATGTCAGCTCCTGCTGTGAACTCAATGGTGCCGGAAACACCCAACGTGTTGTCCTTATTAATGGGGTCCAGCAAGCAAACAATACCCCTTCTTCTGGTAACAGTGGTCGGTCTCTGATACATTCCACTGTCCCTAGTCCATATACTGTAGTGGCTGAACCATGGTAAGGGCCACAGTGCTGTACGAGCCCGGAGTGGCTCTGCAAGTATACGAAGGCCAAGTTAAGTCACAAGTGTCTGGGACCGAGATTTTCTAGCACAGTCCGGGTGTAGGTTTCGGTCATGCTACCGGTCTATTTCAGGTGACACACGTACGGTACTCATGATCCTGAAGTGTCTGGCTCCTGGCTTTATGTCGACCACCAGGCACACACTGCCCATCTCTCTCGCTTTCTCTGGTCCCCATGATTGGCAGCGGGTGACAGCGGTCGCTGGTCTGTGTGGGGCTGGTGCTCCCCGAACGGAGCACTTCTCTCTCTCGCTGCTGCAACACCCGGCTCAGCTCTGCTCTGTGTGCAAGGCTCTGCACAGCTTTGGTCTGCTAATACGGCTCTGCACGGCTTTGCTCTGTTGGTACGACTCTGCGCTGCACAGGTGCAGGTGACAGGGGCTTCTTCTATATTGCCCGTCGCCACACTGGTACTCTCTGGTGGGAGAAGCAGAGCCCGCTGCTCACCATTCTGCGTGATGCTCACTGCTCTGCTCCCCTCTGGCACCAGCCTGCCCTGCTTCGCATGCTTTTTCCTTTTATTCCTCTGCTGCTGCGCACCCTTTTCTGGCTCTCCCTGCCCTTCTTCATCCCCAGGAAGCTTCTCCTTTCTCAGGCTTCCTCCCAGACAGCAGGGGAAGGTCCGCCCCACTTAGGCTTTTCCCTGGGTAGAAAGGATGCAGCCTTTGTAGGTCTAGACCCGGCATGCAGGTACCCGCGGTACGTCTATCTCCTTACATATGCACAAGTTATAGTGCACTTGAATGAGTAATGTGGAGTTCGGACAGCAATTTCATTTGTATTGCAGAATCTAACCTGTCAGGTCCATCATGTTGTCTTCTATGAAGGCAGCACTAAATAGTACCAGACTTGCTGATTTCTGTGGTCAGCCATTTATGAGTATTTGTGCAGTGTCTTTTGACAGCTTAGTTCTTAAACATCAGCAAGGACTTCAGTTTGATTCAAGATATGTGAGTTCCCTTCAGCTGCTGATTGACAATTTTTTTTCAATGCACAGTAATAAGGAAATATATGGAAGAAACATAGGAAGCTAAAACTGAAAGGTAAACTAAAATACAATAAAAAAATAAAAAAAAATTGGGCAGTGCAGTCTTAAGCCCCCGTTACACACTGCGATATCGCTAGCATTATCGCTGTAAAGTCACCGATTTTGTGACGTTGCAGCGATATTGCTAGCGATATCGCTGCATGTGATACTTACCTCTGACCGGCTCCCCCACTGGTTACGCTGATCGCGCGAGAAGCTCCTGGACCATTCCTCATCGGCCACTTCCTGCTGCGCTTCCTGTGGCGCCGACGAGCGACGCGTTGAGCCGGGCGGGAGGACGCAGGATCGCCGCGTCTGACAGGTAAGTAGCGACCCCCATTCCCAGCGATGTCGCTGGTGAGATATGCCTGTGTGGCAGCTCACTAGCGACCACCTAGCGATGCACCAGCGATCCTGACCGCGTCATATCGCTGGTCGGGATCGCTGGTCCATCGCTAGGTGTAACGGTACCCTTAGGCCCCAATTCAGAAAGAATGGCATTGTTCATGAACAACATGTGTGCTAGAGTTAGATACTGCTGATTAATGAAGATGTGTACACCTCTTAATGAATTAGGAGCATCTGATAAGTGGCATGCACCTCTGTGTGCACTTTAAAACAAATCTTGTTTCAGTTAGGGACTGGGGATAGATTTGTAGTGAAAGGAAGGCTGCTAATCATCATGAATTTGATGGGCGGGGGTTGCCATGCCCTGCTCCACCCCAGCTCCACCCACTATAGACAAAAGTGGTGTGAGAACACCATAAGTCACAAAAGTTCAGTGCATCCAAATGTGTCAACATTTTTCAAGTTGTTAAAGCATTTAATGCTAGAATTGTAGCTTAAAAACTTTGATGAAATAGGTCCTATTAATGTAAATTTTAAGGAATAGAGAGGGAATGCTAGGTAGTGTGCTCACATTGGTTGTTGAACAGGAAATGGACATCTCTATTTGCAGGCTCACCTATATCATCTACAGCTTGCTTCATACATTCATGAGATGTATATGCACTACCCCAAGTGTGTCTTATGTGATGTATAAAGTAGTCTGGATGCCTGTCACGTCACGGTCATACACAGGGACTGCTGTTCCTGCCTTGGCCACTGGGAGGCGTCGGACTGTCACGTCACCGTCAGATACAGGGACTGCTGTTGTGAGTTCATTTTCCCCTTCACCATTGAGGTCTGATGAACTCCCTCCTCTGGTGAAGGAAGGTAGTGAGACTGATTACCAAACACCTGGGCAGCTAGATGATAATTGGGTGGCTGGAATTGAGGACTGGATATACGGCTGCCGACGCCCTTCTTCCTGGCTGGTGATTTTCCTGCTGGATTCTTGGAGACCAGTCTGATTCCTGCGTCTCAAAGCTAAGTTTTTCTGTTCTTCTTTGTACTCTTCAGTTTTGTTTTTGTTTTACCTTGTTTTTTGGGAGTTCTGCCATCCCCGGCCGGGGGTGAGCTGAATTCCATTTTTGTCTCTGATCTGTTGATCTTTTGCTCTGTCTTCAGAATATACCTGAGTGCTGATATAGTCTTTTGAAGCCTAGCGACTTCAGGGCCTGTTTTTCCTATCAGTCGGTTGGCTCATTTTGATAGGGTTTTTGCGGATGGCAGACAGCAGCTTTCCTATCCTGTCCTATGTAGTTAGCTTGGGCCCCATCATTTGCTCAACCTATCTTTCTATCTGTGTTAGTGTTTTCATCTTGCTTCACCGTCATTATATGTTGGGGCTGCCTATTGCTTTGGGGTCTGCTCTGGGGCAGTTTAGTTTTTCCCCTGTCTTTAGGCTATGTAGCTCTCCGGCTGTGATCGAGGGGTCTAGGGCACCATAGGAACCCCCCACGGCTACTGCTAGTTGTTGTGGATAGGTTCAGGGGTCTGCAATCCGATAGCTGCCAACCTCTCTGGTTTTTCTGGACTTAGCTGGTATTTTGTTTTTTCCTCCTTCGGTGACTCATCATAACAGAATCACCAGCCATACCGCAGATCCTAGGGTACACAATAGCAGGAGAGAACTGTAAAAAAAAAAAAAAGTGTCAGATTTTTTTTTTTTTTTTGTGTGCATATTTTTTCCTCTATATCTCTGAGGCCGTAGGGGGAATTTTTTCTCTCAATGGAGATGAAGCAATTGTCTGATCATGTGGAGCAGCTCGCTGCTGAAGTGTGGGGAATTTCCGCCTATCTTGCTCATTCACATGCTGCTGAACCAAAGATTCCTACTCCTGATGTGTTTTTTGGGGATTGGTCTAAATTCTTGAATTTCAAGAATAATTGTAAATTATTTTTTGCCTTGAAGCCTAACTCGTTGGGGAACTCCGCGCAGCAGGTTAAAATTGTCATCTCTTTGCTGCGCGGCGATCCCCAGGATTGGGCGTTTTCTTTGAAACCTGATGATCCTATTCTGAATAATGTGAACGCATTTTTTCAAGCCTTGGGGTTGTTGTATGATGAACCTAATGCTATTGATCAGGCTGAAAAGACCCTGTTGGCATTAAGCCAGGGTCGGGATTCAGCAGAGTTGTACTGTCAAAAATTCCGAAAGTGGGCGGTCCTTACTACCTGGAATGATGGTGCCTTGGCAGCCCTCTTTCGGAAGGGTTTGTCAGAAACTCTAAAGGATACTATGGTGGGATTTCCTGTTCCCTCTGGTCTTGATGATTCTATGTCATTAGCCATTCAGGTGGATCGGCGTTTACGTGAACGCAAAACTACACGAAAGATGTTGCCACCTGTTGAACAAATGTCTGAACCTATGCAATGTGATAGAGTTTTGTCTAGGGTGCAACGTCAGGAGTTCAGAAGGCGTAATAAGCTGTGTTTTTTTTGTGGAGATGCCTCGCATATTATTTCTGTCTGCCCTAATTGAGAGAAACGTTTCTTCTGGCAATTACTCTGATCTGCTCCCTGTCCACATTTTCCGCCAAGGCTTTTGTGGATTCAGGAGCAGCTCTGAACCTGATGGACTTGGATTTTGCTAAACGTTGTGGATTTCCTATGACACCTCTGCGGACGACTATCCCTTTGAGGGGTATTGATGCTACTCCTTTGGCGAAGAATAAACCTCAGTTTTGGACCCAGGTGGTAATGCGGGTCGCCCCAGACCATCAAGAAAATTGCAGATTTTTGGTGTTGCATAATTTGCATGATACCATTGTTCTGGGGTTTCCCTGGTTGCAAATCCATAATCCAGTTCTGGATTGGAAATCTTTGTCTGTGGTGAGTTGAGGTTGTCGGTGTGCCCTTAGTGATGCTCCTGTTTTCTCCACCTCTCCCCAGTCGCATGATGTTCCTGACTATTTGGCTGACTTTTATGATGTATTTAGTGAGAATGAGTCTGCGTCTTTGCCTCCTCATAGGAGTTATGACTGTGCAATTGAGCTGAACCCGGGGTGTAAATTCCCCAAGGGTCGGCGTTTCAATTTATCTGTACCCGAGCACGAGGCTATGCGATCCTATATTAAGGAGGCATTGGAGAAGGGTCATATTAGACCATCCTCTTCACCCTTAGGTGCTGGGTTTTTTTTCGTGGCTAAAAAGGATGGTTCATTAAGGCCTTGTATTGACTATCGTGCCCTCAACAAAATTACTGTTAAATATCAGTATCCGTTACCCCTGATTTCTGATCTATTCTCCAGAGTTAAAGGTGCTTGCTGGTTTACCAAGCTTGACCTCAGGGGGGCGTATATTCTTATTCGCATTAAGCATGGGGATGAATGGAAGACGGCGTTTAATACTCCGGAGGGACATTTTGAGTACCTGGTGATGCCTTTTGGGCTCACTAATGCCCCTTCTGTCTTCCAGTGCTTCATGAACGATATATTCCGAGACTTTGTGGATAAATTTTTGATCATCTATCTGGATGATATTTTGATCTTCTCCAAGAATTGGGACTCTCATGTGGAACATGTTCGGACTGTGTTCCGGATTTTGAGGGAGAATTCCCTGTATGTCAAGGGATCGAAATGCCTTTTTGGGGTACTGAGGGTTTCATTTTTGGGATTTATTTTGTCTCCGTCAACTATTGAAATGGACCCGGCCAAGGTACAGGCCATTTATGATTGGGTTCAGTCCACTTCTTTGAAGGCCCTCCAGAAGTTTTTGGGTTTTGCTAATTTTTATCGGAAATTTATAGCTAATTTTTCTGGTATTGCCAAGCCATTGACGGATTTGACTAGGAAGGGTGCTGATGTGCTGAATTGGTCTCCGGAGGCTGTTTCTTCCTTTCAGGAGCTAAAGCGAAGATTCACTTCTGCTCCGGTTTTGCGGCAACCTGATGTCTCACTCCCGTTTCAGGAGGAGGTGGACGCTTCTGAGATTGGTGCAGGAGCGGTGTTGTCCCAAAAAGATCCTGTGACGTCTAAAATTAATCCTTGTGCTTTCTTTTCCCGAAAGTTCTCCCCATCCGAACGTAACTATGATGAACTGTTGGCCATGAAATGGGCATTTGAGGAGTGGAGACATTGGTTGGAGGGAGCCAAACACCAAGTCGTGGTCCTTACTGACCACAAGAATTTGATTTACCTGGAGTCGGCCAAGCGCTTGAATCCTAGACAGGCTAGGTGGGCCTTGTTTTTCACACGTTTTGATTTTGTGGTCTCTTTTCTTCCGGGCACTAAGAATGTCAAGGCAGACGCCCTCTCTAGGAGTTTCCTTGCTGATTCTCCTGTTGTGACTAAGCCTGCTGCCATCTTGGGCGAGGGGGTAGTTCTTTCTGCCATCTCGCCCGATTTGAGACGTGCTCTAGAAGAGTTTCAGGAGGACAAACCTGAGCGTTGTCCCAGTGGAAAGTTGTATGTTCCTGACCAGTGGAGGAAAAGAGTGATGTCTGAAGTTCATTGCTCTGCATTGGCTGGTCATCCAGGTATTTTTGGTACTAGAGATCTGGTGAGTCGGTCTTTTTGGTGGCCCGCCTTGTGTCACGCCGTGCTCACCTGGGGGCGGGACCTCGGTCCCGACGTCATCTCTTCCGGAGCTGCGGTCACTCCGGGGGTCCCGTAGGGTGCGCACGCGCAGCTCTCGTCCCCGGGCCTCCTCCTACATGTCACGTTTGCGCTTGCGCGCTCCTGTCAGTGCTGTATAGGGCTCGATCCTCTCTATGGTAATGGAGGACCTGACCCGGAACCTGTAGTGGTCATGTGCTTTCTGGCTAGGTCCTGACCCGGAACCTGTAGTAGTCATGTGCTATATCAGACGACCTCCCCCTAGGGGAGGTGCCTGATTATTGTTGTGCTTCCTGGCTTGGTCTGCCGTGTCCCTGCCTGGCTGTGCGCTGTTCTCAGGTCCTCTGCCTTGCACTCTATTGTGCCTCTTGGCACACGCTCTGAATCTGCACTCTGCTTTGTACTTGGTTGTGCCTCCTGGCACACGCTCTGACCCTGTGTTCTGTCTCGTACTCGGTTGTGCCTCCTGGCACATGCTCTGACACTGTACTCTGTCTCATACTCGGTCGTGCCTCCTGGCACACACTCTGATTCCGTGCTCTGTCTTATACTCAGTTGTGCCTCCAGGCACACACTCTGATCCTGTACTCAGTCTCTTACTCTGTTACACCTCCTGGCACACCTGCTGCCTGACTCAGTGCTCTGACGTGCTCCTTGCACGCTTCCTGCTTCACTCACACCCGGACGAACGAAGTCTCTGTATACCACGTGTTCCCATGTCCACACTTTACACGTTCCTGCAGACACTCTCACCCACTCGTGTCTCCTGTGAGCCGGCCGCCTGGTGCCAGCAGTCGTGGTGCCTCACCCCCTGGGGCTTGCCCCTGACACTCCCTGTATAGGGGGTGGTCTTCACTAGGTCAGCTCGCCCTGGGAGGGTTGGTGTCACGACCCAGAGGGTCCACTCCAGGAGTCGTCACAGTATAATCAGGCCATGGAACCCGCTGGTGCCACCACCTCCATCCAAAAGGAACTGGTGTTCCTACGGGAGAGTCAGACCAGGATTATGGTCTTTTTGAAATCCATGGAGTCTCGTTTGTCGGCCATACAATCCGTTTCTGCCCAGTCCTCGGCCCCGCACCAGATGCCGCGCCTCGGCAAGCCACCCCGATATAGCGGGGACCCTAAGTTTTGTCGAGGATTTCTGAACCAATGCCGGTTACATTTTGAGCTTTTGCCGCAGCACTATCCCACTGAGCGCGCCCAAATTGCCTTTATTGTTTCACACTTAGAGGGGGAGGCATTAGCATGGGTGAACCCCCTCTGGGAGCACAATGACCCACTCGTCTCTCGGCTTTCCACCTTTTTGGACACCTTCCGCAAGGTGTTCGACGAGCCGGGTCGGCTGGCCTCTATCACCGAGTCCCTCTTTAACCTCAATCAGGGTACGCTACCGGTAGGACAGTATGCCATCCGTTTTCGTACCTTGGCCTCCGAACTCGGTTGGAACAACGAGGCTCTCGTAGGGATCTTTTGGCGTGGCCTGTCCAGTCGGATCAAAGACGTACTGGCAGGTCGGGATACTCCCACCTCTTTAGAGGATCTGATCTCACTGGCGACACGCATCGACCTGCGGTTTCAGGAACGTGCCCGTAAATTAGCCAGAGAGAGGAGCTCCTCTCACCTCCTCCGTTCCTGCTCCAAGAAGCCGGGAAACTTCTCCGCCTAGGGTTGATAGGAGAGGCCTCCCTAGGTGTACGTGATTCCTCTCCTCCCCTGCTCGTGTCCGTATTATTGAATCTCGGTGCCAAGCGTTATTCTGAGGAGGCTTTCCTGGATTCTGGCGCGGAGGGGAATTTTATCACACTCGAGGCGGTTAAAAAATACCGGATTCCTGTCAGATCCCTGGAGACTCCTCGGTCGATTGTTTCGGTCAATGGTACGTCCGTGCTGGAGTCCGTTACCCAGGCCACCGAAGAGATCGAGCTGCAGATCGGAGCCCTGCACCTGGAGAAGATCTCCTTCCTCGTCTTGTCCACCATGTCTCACGCACTTCTTCTAGGCCTCCCTTGGCTACGGACTCATGAGCCAACCCTGGACTGGAGGTCGGGCAAGATACTCCGGTGGGGACCGTTCTGTCAGGAGAAGTGCCTGTTGCCCGTCCGTCTGATGAACTCTGCCGGTCCATCCCCGCCACCTACAGGTCTGCCGTCGGCTTACTGGTCCTTTGCAGATGTTTTCGACAAGAAGGAGGCCGAGACTCTGCCCCCCCATCGGCCATATGACTGTCCGATTGACCTCATTCCTGGTTCTACGCCACCCAGGGGTAGGATATACCCGCTATCCCCTGCTGAGACCCAAGCTATGTCTGACTATATCCAGGAGAACCTTGCTAGAGGTTTCATCCGTAAGTCCTCCTCGCCCACGGGAACGGGATTTTTCTTTGTAAAAAAGAAGGACGGCTCCCTCCGTCCTTGCATAGACTACCGAGGCCTGAACAATATCACGGTCAAGAACAAGTACCCATTGCCATTGATCCCGGAGCTCTTTGACCGACTTAGAGGAGCTCGAATTTTCACCAAACTGGATCTTCGTGGGCCTACAACTTGATCCGCATTCGTTCCGGGGATGAGTGGAAGACCGCCTTTAACACCAGAGACGGTCACTACGAGTACTTGGTCATGCCCTTCGGCCTCTGCAATGCCCCAGCGGTTTTCCAGGAGTTCGTGAATGACGTCTTCCGGGATATGCTGTACTCCTGCGTGGTAGTCTATCTGGATGACATCCTCGTTTTTTCTCCAGACCTCTCCGCCCACAGAAAGAACGTGCGTCAAGTCCTCCAGCGCCTGAGGGAGAACCGCCTTTATGCCAAGCTCGAGAAATGTGCCTTCGAGCAAACGTCCCTGCCATTCTTGGGGTACATTATCTCAGAATCAGGTCTATGCATGGATCCGGCAAAAGTGTCCGCCGTCTTCGATTGGCCACAGCCCCATGGGGTGAAGGCAATCCAACGCTTCCTTGGTTTTGCGAACTACTACCGACAGTTCGTTCCTCATTTTTCCTCGTTGGTTCGCCCCATCTCGTCCCTTATCTGCAAGGGAGCTAACCCAAAGGCTTGGCCCTCTGAGGCTGAAGAGGCCTTCCAGTCGTTGAAACAAGCCTTCGCCGCTGCTCCGGCGCTTCACCGACCTGAGGTTAGTAGACCTTTCACTCTCGAGGTAGACGCATCCTCTACTGGGGCTGGCGCAGTCCTTCTGCAGAAATCCTCTTCTGGACGTTTTGTCACCTGTGGCTTCTTTTCTAAAGTATTTTCCTCCACTGAGCAGAACTACTCCATTGGCGACAAAGAGCTATTGGCCACTAAGTTGGCCTTGGAGGAGTGGAGGTACTTATTGGAGGGTGCCATACATCCATTCAAGATCTTCACAGACCATAAGAACCTGGCGTACATCCAGTCCGCACAGAGGCTCAATCCTCGGCAAGCCAGGTGGTCCCTATTCTTATCCCGCTTTGACTTTGAGCTACATTTTCGGCCCGGCGATAAGAACGTTAGAGCGGATGCGTTGTCAAGATCATTCCTGTCGTCTGATGCAGAGGAAGAACCCTCTCATATCATTGATTTATCCAAAGTAATTACTGTGGCTCCTGTCAAGTTAACCACGTTACCTCCGGGAAGAACCTTTGTGGCTGAGAATAACCGAAAACGAGTGCTAAATTGGGGACATTCGTCCAAGATTGCCGGCCACGTTGGTGTCAAAAAGACTTTGGACTTAATCTCTCGCCATTATTGATGGCCTTCACTCTCCCAGGATGTTAAAGACTTTGTAGCATCTTGCCCGTCCTGTGCCCAGAACAAGATACCCAGACAACCACCCTCCGGTCTTCTGTTCCCGCTTCCCATTCCGTCGGCTCCATGGCAGCACATAGCCATGGATTTCATTACTGATCTGCCTTGTTCTTCCGGTTGTACTGTGGCCTTGGTGGTTGTAGACCGATTTTCAAAGATGGCTCACTTCATTCCTCTTCCCGGACTACCCTCTGCTCCTGACTTGGCGAAGATCTTCATTTCCCATATCTTCAGGATTCACGGCTTCCCCCAGCACATCGTGTCGGATAGAGGGGTCCAATTCACCTCCCGGTTCTGGAGAGCTCTATGCGGACTCATGAAAGTGTCATTGGATTTCTCTTCTGCCTATCACCCCCAAACCAATGGGCAGGTGGAACGTACCAACCAGATCCTTACATCCTATCTCCGGCATTTTTCTAATGCTCATCAGAATGACTGGGTCGGTCTACTTCCTTGGGCTGAGTTCGCCTACAATAATCACTCCAGTGAATCGTCTACCAAGTCTCCTTTCTTCATTGTCTTTGGACAGCATCTCAATGTGCCTCTACCGGTACTTCCTGTCTCGGGGGTACCTGCTGCCAATTCTCAGTCTGTGGAGTTCTCCAGGGTATGGCAGGAGACCAAAACCGCTCTCGAGAAAGCACGGGACAGAATGAAATTACACGCTGACGAGAGGCGCCTGGACGTTCCTCCATTTCTCCCTGGTGACAAGGTGTGGCTCTCCACCAAATACGTCCGCCTTAAGGTACCATCTTACAAACTGGGTCCCCGTTACATTGGTCCTTTTGAGGTCCTCAGGCGGATTAATGATGTTGCTTACAAATTGAAGCTGCCTCCTTCACTCCGTATTCCCAATTCCTTCCATGTGTCTCTCCTAAAACCTGTGGTTCTTAACCGATTTCATCCTTCTCCAGGCCACACACCCCAGCCTGTTGGCTTGGGGGATGAGTTTGAGGTGAATGACATTTTGGCCATGAAGAAGGTAAGAGGGAGAACCATGTTCCTGGTCGATTGGAAGGGTTTTGGCCCCGAGGAGAGGTCATGGGAACCCAGGGAGAATATCCACGCACCCCAGATTTTGTCTAAGTTCCTCTCCAGTTTTAGAAAGAGGGGGCGTAAAGGGGGGGGTACTGTCACGCCGTGCTCACCTGGGGGCGGGACCCCGGTCCCGACGTCATCTCTTCCGGAGCTGCGGTCACTCCGGGGGTCCCGTAGGGTGCGCACGCGCAGCTCTCGTCCCCGGGCCTCCTCCTACATGTCACGTTTGCGCTTGCGCGCTCCTGTCAGTGCTGTATAGGGCTCGGTCCTCTCTATGGTAATGGTGGACCTGACCCGGAACCTGTAGTGGTCATGTGCTTTCTGGCTAGGTCCTGACCCGGAACCTGTAGTAGTCATGTGCTATATCAGACGACCTCCCCCTAGGGGAGGTGCCTGATTATTGTTGTGCTTCCTGGCTTGGTCTGCCGTGTCCCTGCCTGGCTGTGCGCTGTACTCAGGTCCTCTGCCTTGCACTCTGTTGTGCCTCTTGGCACACGCTCTGAATCTGCACTCTGCTTTGTACTTGGTTGTGCCTCCTGGCACACGCTCTGACCCTGTGTTCTGTCTCGTACTCGGTTGTGCCTCCTGGCACATGCTCTGACACTGTACTCTGTCTCATACTCGGTCATGCCTCCTGGCACACACTCTGATTCCGTGCTCTGTCTTATACTCAGTTGTGCCTCCGGGCACACACTCTGATCCTGTACTCAGTCTCTTACTCTGTTACACCTCCTGGCACACCTGCTGCCTGACTCAGTGCTCTGACGTGCTCCTTGCACGCTTCCTGCTTCACTCACACCCGGACGAACGAAGTCTCTGTATACCACGTGTTCCCGTGTCCACACTTTACATGTTCCTGCAGACACTCTCACCCACTCGTGTCTCCTGTGAGCCGGCCGCCTGGTGCCAGCAGTCGTGGTGCCTCACCCCCTGGGGCTTGCCCCTGACACTCCCTGTATAGGGGGTGGTCTTCACTAGGTCAGCTCGCCCTGGGAGGGTTGGTGTCACGACCCAGAGGGTCCACTCCAGGAGTCGTCACACCTTGTCTCATGATGTCAGGAATTTTGTGTAGTCCTGTGGGACTTGCTCCCGGTCTAAACCTTGTTCTCGCTCTAGTGGCTTGTTGATGCCTTTGCCGGTGCCCAGGAGGCCATGGACCCATATTTCAATGGATTTAATCTCTGATATGCCTGTGTCTCAGAGAATGACTGTTATTTGGGTGATTTGTGATAGATTCTCTAAGATGGTCCATCTTGTACCACTCCCTAAGTTGCCATCTTCCTCTGAATTGGTGCCCTTGTTTTTGCAACAGGTGGTTCGCTTGCACGGGATTCCTGAGAACATTGTATCTGACAGAGGAGTTCAGTTTGTGTCTAGCTTTTGGAGGACTTTCTGTTCCAAGCTGGGAATTCAGTTGTCCTTCTCCTCTGCGTTTCACCCTCAGACCAATGGGCAGACGGAGAGAACAAACCAGACTTTGGAGTCGTATTTGAGATGTTTTATTTCTGCCGATCAGGATGATTGGGTTTCATTTTTGCCCTTGGCCGAATTTGCTTTAAATAATAGAGCTAGTTCTGCCACTTTGATGTCACCTTTTTTTTGGAACTTTGGTTTTCACCCTCGATTTTCTTCAGGGCAGGTGGAGCCTTCTGCCTGCCCAGGTGTTGACACTGTGGTGGAGAGAATGCACCAGATCTGGGACCAAGTAGTGGATAAGTTGTCTCTCTCCCAGGAAAAGGCCCAGCGGTTTTCCAACCGGCGTAGGACCGTTGGTCCCCAGTTTAAGGTGGGTGATATGGTTTGGTTGTCATCAAAAAATATCGCTATGAAGGTGGCTTCTCCTAAGTTTAAGCCTAGATTTATTGGACCTTACAAGATTTTGGAGATTATTAATCCGGTCTCTTTTCGGTTGGCTCTTCCTGTCACATTTAAAATTCATAATGTGTTTCATAAGTCCTTGTTGAAGAGGTTTGTTGAACCAGTAGTTCCTGTGGTGGCACCTCCTGACCCTATATTGGTTGAAGGTAACATGGAATATGAGGTAGAGAAGATACTGGATTCCCGTCTGGCTAGACGGAGACTCCAGTATTTGGTTAAGTGGAAGGGTTATGGTCAGGAGGATAATTCCTGGGTCTCTGCCTCTGATATTCATGCCAAAAGATTGGTGCGTGCCTTTCATCGGGCTCACCCGGATCGCCCTGGTGGCATGGATGAGGGTTCGGTGACCCCTCCTCAAGGGGGAGGTACTGTTGTGAGTTCATTTTTCCCTTCACCATTGAGGTCTGATGAACTCCCTCCTCTGGTGATGGAAGGTAGTGAGACTGATTACCAAACACCTGGGCAGCTAGATGATAACTGGGTGGCTGGAATTGAGGACTGGATATAAGGCTGCCGACGCCCTACTTCCTGGCTGGTGATTTTCCTGCTGGATTCTTGGAGACCAGTCTGATTCCTGCGTCTTAAAGCTAAGTTTTTCTGTTCTTCTTTGTACTCTTCAGTTTTGTTTTTGTTTTGCCTTGTTTTTTGGGAGTTCTGCCATCCCCGGCCGGGGGTGAGCTGAATTCCATTTTTGTCTCTGATCTGTTGATCTTTTGCTCTGTCTTCAGAATATACCTGAGTGCTGATATAGTCTTTTGAAGCCTAGCGACTTCAGGGCCTGTTTTTCCTATCAGTCGGTTGGCTCAATTTGATAGGGTTTTTGCGGATGGCGGACAGCAGCTTTCCTATCCTGTCCTATGTAGTTAGCTTGGGCCCCATCATTTGCTCAACCTATCTTTCTATCTGTGTTAGTGTTTTCATCTTGCTTCACCATCATTATATGTTGGAGGCTGCCTATTGCTTTGGGGTCTGCTCTGGGGCAGTTTAGTTTTTCCCCTTTCTGTCTTTAGGCTATGTAGCTCTCTGGCTGTGATCGAGGGGTCTAGGGCACCGTAGGAACCCCCCACGGCTACTGCTAGTTGTTGTGGATAGGTTCAGGGGTCTGCAATCCGATAGCTGCCAACCTCTCTGGTTTTTGTGGACTTAGCTGGTATTTTGTTTTTTCCTCCTTCGGTGTCTCATCATAACAGACTGCTGTTCCTGCCTCGGCCACTGGGAGGCGCCGGACTGTCACGTCGCTGTCAGATACAGGGACTGCTGTTCCGGTCTCAACCACTGGGAGACGCCGGATGGTCACGTCGCCGTCAGACTCGGGGACGGCTGTTCCTGCCTCGGCCACTAGGAGGTGCTGTGGTTTCCCCGTGGGTGGTGGTGACAGAGAAGGGGCTCCTGCGCAGGCATCTGGTGGGCGCAGGCTCCGCTCCACTGTCAGTCATGAAAGGGTTGGTGCATCACCATCTGGCCTGGTCCTGGGGGCAGTCCAAATGACATCATCAGACTGTGAACCTGTGAGGGATAGCCTGATCCTTCAAATACCTTGGGGCCTTTCTTGCAGTCTGACAGATATAGTCTTGGTTTCCCCAGTGTGCTAGTTTTTTATTTGCTATCTTTGATTCTGACCTTTGCCTGGATTTCTGACTCTGCTCCTGCCTGACGATTTTGTACTTCAGCCGCCCTCCTGGTTTGCGACTCTGACCTTGGCCAGGTTTTTGACGCTGGAACTGCCTAGCGATTTTGTACCTCTGCCTCCTTCCCGGTTTAGGACTCTGACCTTGGCCTGGATTTGACTCTGCTACTGTCTGCCGTTTTTGTACCTCTGCTGCCCACCTGGTTTAGACTTGGATTCCTGACTACACTTTTGGTCCCGTTTTTTAACCCCTTTCTGGCGACCGTCCTGCTCTGGTCCGCTGCTCTTATTCATACAGCTACCTCCTGGGCTCTTCTGTAAATCCAGATCCCTGTATATGGGTAAAGGGTATCAGGGTAGCTCGGGGTGCTGTCTTACTGCAGCCCAGACTCACAGACGGACGTTATAGCCTCCTTTACAATGTATATACACCAGTCCCAGTGTCACCTATTTGATGCATATACACAAGTCCCAGTGACTTCAATTGGATGTATATTTACTAGTCACAGTGTATGCTATGTGATATTTACCTTCCTCAGTGTCTCCTATGTGATGTGTATGAATTAGCAAGTGTTTTCTATATGATGTATATGCAGCAGTCTCAGTGTCTCCTACATGATGTATATAGCAGTCTCAGTGTCTACTATGTGATGTATATAGCAGACTTAGAGTCTACTATTTGATGTATATGCAGTAGTCTCAGTGTCTCCTACATGAGGTATATACTGCAGGCCTCCCATTGCTTGAGTTCTGTAAATGTTACGTGAGCAGTGATGAATTTCCCACTGTGAAGAGACATGCAGTGTAATATGCATCTGTCTTCAGAAAAACTTACTGTTGGCCGATGACTGGAAATCTGAAAATCTTTGTTCTGCCTAAGTAATACTAATGGCGCCACCATTTTGATGAAGTAACATGTTTTTTTCAAATAGACACATTAGTATATTTGTTATGCAAACTAGGGGGCAGGTCACTGAGGGAGCAGTGACCTGTCATCAGTCTGCACTATAAATATATAATCAGAGCACCACATACATAAATACAAGATGGATTTCATCAACAAAGTTATCATTTTATTCAGTATAATGGTGCCGACCTGACACTGTGTGTAGGTTAAAATGCACAACCCTGCTGACAGGTTCCATTTAATGGAGATTTAGAGGGCTTACATATTACTGGTAGCACAAAGGCTCTGGAAAAGCAAAATGGCTCTTCACCCTCCAAAAGAAATTCCAAAACTCCCAAATCTAAATGCCCCCTGCATTCTGAACGCCAGTGTGCCTAAACGACATTTAGCACCCACATGTTTGGCATTTCTGTAGTGATGATAGCCCACCTAATTTACAGGTTTGTGTCTCCAGAAGCATGAGCTGGGCATAATGTACTGGTGACTGCAACGTACTGGTCACTACATCGGCAGTTGCAATTTTCACTCACCAACATCCACTGCTGCCTGCTTCCCAAAAACACCAATGGAGTCAAAATCGTCACAACATCTGTAGATAAATTCCCAAAGGGTTATAATTTCCAAAATGGGTCACTTGAGGGGGGAGTCTGCTTTTCTAGCACTCAGGGGCTCCTTATATGGAATCCACAAACTAGTCTAGGAAAATCTGCGCTCCAGGAGGCAAATAGCGCTCTGTCCCTTCCGGGTCACTCCATATGGCAAAGTAGTACTGTACAGCCACATATGGGGTATTTCTACATTCAGCAGAAACTGTGGGACAAATTCTAGTGACATTTTTCCCAGTGTGAAAATGTTAAACTTGGGGCTAACACACAATCTTGGTGGTAAAAATGTAAATTATTTTTTCTTCATTGCCCAATGGTTTAAAAGTTTGTGACACACCTGTGGTATCAATATAATCACTGCACCCCAAGATGAATTCATTGAGAGGTTTACTTGGTAAAATATGGTCACATATGGGGGGTTTTGCTGTTCTGGCACCTCAGGGGCTCTGTCAATGTAACATGCACCCTCAAACAAGTGAAGCAAAATCTGCACTGTAATATGGCGCTACTTCCCTTCTGAGCTTTGCACTGTGCCTCAAATTAGTTTTCGACCCCATATGGGGTATTGGTAAACTCAGAAAAAATTACCCAACAAACTTTGGGGTCCATTTTCTCCTTTTGCCCTTGTGAAAATGCAACATCTATAGCTAATATAGATTTGGGAAAAATGTGATTTTTTTTATTTCCACAGCTCTACATTATAAACTTCTGTGTAGCACTTGTGGGTTCAAGGTGCTCAATACACATCTAGATAAGCTACTTGGGGGGTCTTATTTCCACAATGGGGTCACTTGTGGGGGGTTTCTATTGTTTAGGCACATCAGGGGCTCTGCAAAGGCAACATGACGCCCGCAGAGCATTCCATCAAAGTCTGCATTTCAAAATGGCACTCCTTCCCGTCTGAGCTCTCCCATATAGTTCCAAAGGGATATAGTTTCAAAAATGGTGTCACTTGTGCGGGTTTCCACTGTTTAGGCACATCAAGGGCTCCTCAACCAGGGCATGGCGTCCGCTAATTATTCCATCAAATTTTGCATTTAAAAAGTCAAAAGGGGCTCCTTCCCTTCCAAGCCCTCTCGTGCGCCCAATCAGTAGTATTCCCCCACATATGGGGTATCAGCATACTCAGGAGAAATTGCTCAACAAATTGTATGGAGCAATTTCTCATGTTACCCTTATGAAAATGCAAAAAATGAAGTTTAAAAAGATTTATTTGGTAAAATGTGATTTATTAATTTCCACGGCTCTACGTTATAAACTTCTGTGAAGCACCTATGGGTTGAAGGTGCTCAATACATATCTAGATAAGTTCCCTAAGGGGTCTAGTTTCCAAAATGGTGTCACTTGTTGGCAGTTTCCACTGTTTAGGCACATCAGGGGCTCTCCAAACGGGACATGGCAACAGCTAATTTTTCCTGCATATTTTAGATTCAAAAAGTCAGATGATTCTTCTTCCTTTCTGAGCCCTGCCATGTGCCCAAACAGTAGATTTCCCCACATATGGGGTATCGGCATGCTCAGGACAAATTGCACAACAAAATATATGGTTCATTTTCTCCTGTTACCCTTGCAAAAGTAAAAAAAACTTAGGTCTAAAGGAAATTCTTTGTGAAAGAAAAGTAAATGTTTATATTTTTCCTTCCACATTCTAAAAATTTCTGTGAAGCACCTGAAGGGTTAATAAACTTCTTGAATGTGGTTTTGAGCACCTTGAAGGGTGCAGTTTTTAGAATGGTGTCATTTTTGGCTATTTTCTGTCATATAGGCCACTTCAAGTGTGAGGTGGTCCCTAAAAAAATGGTTTTGCAAATTTTGTTGTAGAAATGTGAAATCGCTGGTCAACTTTTAACCCTTATAACTTCCTAACAAAAAAATGTATGTTTCCAAAATTGTGCTTATGTAAAGTAGACATGTGGGAAATATTATCTATTAACCATTTTGTGTGATATGACTCTTATTTAAGGGGATAAAAGTTAATATCAAAGAAATTTTACCACTATCATAAAGTACAATAAGTCACAAGAAAACAGTTTCAGAATCACCAGGATCCGTTGAAGCATTCCATAGTTATGACCTCATAAAGTGACAGTGGTCAGAATTGTAAAAACTGGCCTTGTCAGGAAGGTGAAAACAGGCTTCGGGGCGAAGGGGTTACAGGGCCTGACAATGCACTAGCAGGATGCAGCAGACCTTCATGATATAGGCAGGTGCTGGACAGGTGCAAAGGGCCTGAAAATGATGAGGTGCGCCTGCTCGCCTGCCCACGCACCAGTCTGACCTCCCATTCACCTGCAACTCTTCCCAGCCTGTTCATGCAGTGTGAGGTTGGAGGCCATCTCTGTCTGCTGCCTTCTTGCAAACTACTAATTGTCATGATCCAGCATGGATCTGACAGATTAAATGGATAAGTGAACCTTTTTTCCTTTGGCTAGGTGCCAAAGTGATGTGATTGCCCCCGGTGGCCATTAGAATTATTACACGTGGTGTTGTTCATTCTAAGTTGACCGGTGGTGGTGAGTGGTATCGCACCTTAGTTTTAGGGTTAATGTGCACGCAATTACAAATCAGGTGTTAGGCTCTATAAAAGGGAGCCAGGTGGGTTCAATCACTGTTGGTGATATTGTGTGTTAATTATTCACAAGGAAGCCTGAGTGAATGAAGGAGCTGAACATGAGTCCTGCGCAGCCCAGCCAGAGGGGACGAGTGGCAGCTAGGTGGTCTGCAAGAAGGGCTGGCATGGCGTGGTGGAGTTCCAGTTTATGGTGTTGGCAGGAAGTGCTTGCATGGCTTGGTGGAGTGACGACTATGGAGAGAGTTGCACTCAGCATGCGGGACTTGGTTGCTGAGAGCTGAACTCAAGCATGCTTGACTTTTTGGGCAGGAGCTGAACTCATCTTTCGGACTCTGTTACTGGGAAGCTGCAACTGGTGGTGGACTCTGCTCCAAGGCTGCACTATGGTGAAGGATCCAGTTATGGTAATGGATCCGGGTGGAGGAGAAGATGCACACAGGTGGTGGGCTCTGTTGCTAGGAGCGTATGCAACAGAGCAAAGCTAAGTGGTGTTTCCCCTGTTTTGTCATCTTTCCTCATGTGTGTTTTAGTGCAGTGGTGGGATTAGTTTCCGCACCGACCAATTCCCTAGTGAGGGTTTAGGTCAGGGCGAGCTAGGGTTTTTAGGTTTCTGTTGCGCGCCCGGTGCGGAACCGGCATAGGGAACGTTAGGAGTGCAGGGACACTGGCTCAGGGAAGCTCAGGAGGTCTCCACTTCCTTATTCCCTATCGCAGGGCCCACCATTGTTAATGTTTCCCAGGTTTCCCTTATTGTTTAAATTCGCCTTACTGGAGGCGTGGTTTCCAGACTTGTATATACGTGTAATGTCTAAATTCGCCAGTTGGAGACGGTGTATCCAGCTGCACGTGTTTATTATTTAAATTCGCCCCACTGGAGGCGGTGTATCCAGGGTCACGTGCGTCACATGGGTTCGCCTTGCGGTACTCGCTGCGTCAAGACACGCGTGACCGTGACACTAATGAGATCAATCCTACGAACTGCTGCCTGTCTGCAATAAGGCATAGTTAACCATATAGATCATGCAGCATTTATGTTGCAAAAAGATCACGAGTGTAATCAATATGTGAGATAAAATACAAAATATTTCATTAGAAAATAGATGAGACAAACTATAATAAAAACAGGAGTGCCTCAAACCATAGAAAACACACACATGGAGAGAACAGCAGCAATATTAGGACAAAAATAAAATTGGTACAAAAATTCCATGATATGAACAGATCTTAGCCTTATGTAAACAGTTCACACAACCGTAGATTAGTCAAAAGCTTGTATTCATAGGCTAATTAATATTTTTGGGATAAATCCCCATTTAAACCCAAACAAAGGCTAGTCTGTGGCTTGTATTTTATAGGTTACACTCTGACTATTCACAATTATAGGGTAAGTCCCTATATCTTGTTCAAAGCAGCATAGAGAAGTCAAATTATACATCAGAAAAAATAATATCCTTGTGCAATGAAAAATGAGAACATGAATTCATATCCCCAGTGGTATATGAATAACCGACAGTGTCAATCTAAGGGAAAAGTCAATTTGTTCTATGTTACCCTATTAAAAGAGGCCACAAGGTACCAGTCAATCCTGCTACCCAATGACAGGCAGAGTAGTAATAGACATTATAAACCACACATATCTAGGCTGTCATAATGACCATATACAGTGCCTTGCAAAAGTGCTCCGTGGGATGTTTAAAGTTTTGGAAATCATTTTGTATCCAAATCCAGCTTTAAACTTCTTCACAACAGTATCACGGACCTGCCTGTTGTGTTCCTTGGTCTTCATGATGCTCTCTGTGCTTCAAACAGAACCCTGAGACTATCACAGGGCAGGTGCATTTATTCAGAGACTTGATTACACACAGGTGGATTATATTTATCATCATTAGTCATTTAGGACAACATTGGATCATTCAGAGATCCACAATGAACTTCTGGAGTGAATTTGCTGCACTGAATGTAAAGGGGCCAAATAATATTGCACACCCCACTTTTCAGTTTTTGACTTTCCACAAAATTTTAAAAAACCAATAAATGTCGTTCAACTTCACAGTTGGGTTCCACTCGTTGTTTATTCTTCACCAAAAATTTACATTTGGTATCTTTATGTTTGAAGCATGATATGTGGGAAAAGGTTGAAAAGTTCCAGTGGGCCGAATACTTTCGCAAGGCACTGTACATATTACCTTAGTCCGGATTGCTGCAGACACGTGCGCCATAGTGGCGTGCTGTCTCCCCTTTCCCCTAAAAGGGGAGATGCACGGCGCACAGCTTAAGCCTATGTCTCATCCTCTGATGAAGCAGCTACCGCGGTGAAACATGTTGGGGTATGCTTGTGATAAAATTTGTTGTCCTATTCGGCCAATAGGACAACAAATTTTAGCACCAGGGACAAAACATTTCATACCCTTTGTATATTCTTTATTTTAATTAATAGAAATTAAAGTTAAATTTTATGATCTTCTGGTGAGAGTTTATTTGAGGTTCTCCCCAATTTGTAAATTATTTTAATTTTTTGTACCCTGTATTTTCATAGATAGCAAGGTAGCGTACCAAAGTAGCAGACCTCACACTGTTAGTGATGTCTGATTTTGTTTTAAAGTTAAAAAATAATCGTAGAGAGTAGTTTTATAGGTAACAAAGAAGCGTGTTAGAGTAGCGGACGTCACACTGTTAGTGATGTCTGATTTTGTTTTAAAGTTAAAAGAAATCTGTCACCTATTTTTTCGACCTCAAGCTGTGGCCACCGCCATCAGGGGCTTATCTACAGCATTCTGTAATGCTGTAGATAAGCCCCCGATGTAACCTGAAAGAAGAAAAATGTGTTAGATTATACTCACCAGGGGCGGTCCGGGTCCGGTTTTGGTCCTATGGGTGTCGTGGTCCGGTTCCGGTGCCTCCCATCTTCTAGCGGTGACATCCTCTTCTTTGCTTCCCATCGCGGCTCCGGCGCAGGCTCACTGTTCTGCCCTGTTGAGGGCAGGGCAGAGTACTACAGTGCGCAGGCGCCGGGAAAGCTTAGAGATGTCCAGCGCCTGCGCACTGCAGGACTCTGCTCAGCCCTCAACAGGGTAGAGCAGTGCACCTGCACCGGAGCCGTGATGGGAAGCAAAGAAGAGGACGTCACCGCTAGACAATGGGAGACCTGACTGCGACACCCATCGGACTAAAACCGGACCCGGACCGCCCCTGGGTGAGTATATTCTAACTCGTTTTTCTTCCCTTTCAGGTTACATCGGTGGCTTATCTACAGCATTACAGGATGCTGTAGATAAGCCACTGATGGCGGTGGCCGCAGCTTGAGGTTGAAAAAATAGGTGACAGATTCCCTTTAAAAAATAATCGTAGAAAGTAGTTTTATAGGTAGCGAAGTAGCGTGTTAGAGTAGTGGATTTCACACTGTTAGTGATGTCTGATTTTCTTTTAGAAAACAAAAATCAAAGTATCGAGTAGCTGTATAGGTAGGGAGATAGCATCTTTCTTTTGCATAAAAAAAAAATTATTATCACCGGGTAATTTTTTAGCGAGTGCATTAGGGGAGCATTTGTCACATTGTTATTGATGTTTGTTTTTCTTTGGCAAAAAAAAAAAAGAATTGTTTGCATCAAGTAAATTTTTAGCGAGTGCATTAGGGGAATGTAGAGGTGTATACATTGCATTGTTAGTGACGTCCGTTTTTCGTGTGCAAAAAAATGAATAGGTAGCGCCGGGTAAATCTATAGGTAGGGCATTAGTGTAATGAACTTCACTGTAATTCTTTTTCATTCAAACTTTTTTTTGCATCTGATTTTTCTTTTCATTTTTTTCTTCTAAGTGTTTCTTTTACATTTTTACGTTTTACTTTTTTCTCTACTTTTTTTCTCTACTATTTTTTCATCTATTTTTTATAATAAATAGTACCATTTACACAAGCCCCACACAACACACATGTAAAAGCGCCACTTACACACACATCCACAGTGGTTTGAAAAATAAAATAAAAATGGCCCATTCATCAAGATGCTATTCATCAGAGGAGGCATACGCTTTCCTATCCTCCAACGCAGATTCAGCCAGTGAGGAAGATCCCACATTCTACTATTCCTCTTCCTCCTCCTCCTCACCTAGTGAGGAGACACCCCCAGCAAGGAACTCTAGGACCTAGGCAACTACTACAGAAATCAATCCCATATTGACTAGACCCCTTGAAAACTATCAGCCTGTAATTCCGGATTTCATTGGCAGCTCAGGAATTTCTTGCTACAGGCCTCACTGAAATTGAATTTTTAAATTATTTTTCAGCGAGAAAATAATAAATCTTATGGTGGCCACTGCAAATTTGTATGCCCATTAGTTTTTCACCAAAAATCCCATGTCATCATACATCAGATGGATCCCTGTAAATGAAGCAGAGATGGTGAAATCTCGGAGCATTGTGCTGCATATGGACATACAAAACCTACAAAAGACAAAATGAAAAAAACCCTGCTATAATTAAATAAGTAAAAAGCAAAAGTGCACTGAAATCATACAGAGTTCTTAGTAATACTGTATTTGATCAAACATAGCATAAAAGTCGTCCCACCATCGACAAGGTGACTCTGTGGTCGGGGCGGTCCTACACTGTCTAGTATTAATAACCTTATCATGTGTCAAAGTTGACATCTGTGTGAATAAGGGCAGACAAGGAACAGGTCCCAACCACTAGGACACCAGTCAGGGGAAGCCTTTAAATACAATTTCCAGCTCAGGAGAGGGAGGCCACACCCCAGCTTGCACAGAATGCAAAAATACAAAGAAAAAACACAAAAATTGAGCTTGGTTTGAGTTGGTACACATGCAGCATATAAATGCATGTTCACATGGCCAAAAAGCATACAAAACCTACAAAAGACAAAATGAAAAAAACCCTGCTATAATTAAATAAGTAAAAAGCAAAAGTGCATTTAAATCATAAAGAGTTCTTAGTAATACTGTATTTGATCAAACATAGCATAAAAGCAACTCAGCGGCCCCTTTGAGACATAATATTGGTGCCCGTTGCACCCCCAGAGCAAGGGACTGTTCTGTGTCCCTTAGAGGGCAGTCAGCCCTGCATGGCGCCCAGAACAATGGTGTAGCCACCCATTAACAGCCATGCTTGTTTGTTTTCCCCTCCTCCCAGTTTGTTTGCACCTGTTGGTGCCTCTCTTGCCGGATCATGGGACCAAAATCCTAGGGGAGTTAGTAGTGATGGACTCCAGATGTGGCTGGTGAACTGTGTGCTCCTGAACTTTGCCCCCACTTTAACCCTTTGGCCACATGTTTAACAAGCAGCCCACCATCGCTAAAAGGGCCAGTGGTCCACTGAAGGGAAGGAGGGGAGACTGTCCCAGGAGGACTATGGCCACAATATAGACTGTCAGGTCTGAATGAGGCCCACTTCAGAGATGTCAGCCACCAGTGTTAAAGGGCCAACCGGCTCTTGTGGACTATGAACCTATCTGCAGAGACTGGGTGTTATGATTGGGTCACCGAGAGTTAGGAATGGTGGAACGCACTACATAAAAATAATAATAAACTGCGTTTGCCGCTCGGGGTCCACCATGCAGTAGGTGATATAACCGCTGCTAAGTGGTGGCAGGAGCAATATGGCGGAAATGCGCACAGGGTTAAACTTCACCTAGGTGCGCAGAGCAATCTCAGTTAATTCACAGAGATGCCAATTAAGTACAAACACAAAAGACTGAGCCTGTTGAGGTCACAGTACTCAGTAAAAACGCACACACGGTATCAGGTCACAGGAGTAGCCCAAGACGGTGGCACTACATCCATCTAGACCTACCGTGTGTGGAGCGGGACGCAAAGGGGCTGCTACTGCAGCGCGGCGTGGACACTGCCACTAAACGACAAGGCTAAGGCCCAAGCGCAATGTCGGACACTAGCAGCTGTGGATGTTGCAGCAGAGGAGCGCTGGCGCTGATTCTAACTCAGTCCCTAACCACATACGTAATATCAGAGGGAAGGGTTTTTTTAATGAGTCCAGAATCATACATCCATCCTCATACACACAGCAGCAAGTAAGTCTATACTAGCACATGACGGAACAGCCATGCGCGCCTTTTATAGCAGCCGGGACCTTCCGCAAGCTTCCAGATCTCTGAGATGGACCAATGAGATCTGGAGCGGGACCTGAGCACATGACCTCCGATCTCCAATGGGAGATCGTCCCATGAGCATGCTCAGTAGGAGAACAGAAGGACTTAGCCTCAGGAGAGATTTGCTGCAAGGCAATCTCCTCTGCAATCTCCTCTGCAGTAGATAAACAGCAGGAGACTGCAGAATGTGAGGGTCTGGATCCCTGTGGAGTAAACACAGAAATCCGATGCCTAACATTACCCCCCTACTAGGGCCCCCTCCTCCCTGAGCCTTCTGATCCACCAACTTGTGCCCATCAGAGATATAGGCCTCAGGCTCATCTGAAGGCAAGTCTGATATCCCGGTAGGTGACAGGAAGACCCAGGACAAATGGAAGGCATCAGAGGCGGCAAGATCGCCAGGTTTGTGAAGAGACCCGTGGGAGACAACGGGAGCAGAAGTTAAAGTGGAACACCACCGTGTGTCAGCAGGCATCTCCACCCTTTGCTTAAGGAGGCTATTCCGAACACAAAAGGCGCAGGCCCGAATATATTTTTTAACATCCCGAGCCCTGTGCGGCCACCAGTAAGACCCTGCCAGGAGTTTTGTGGTCTGCATATAGCCACAGTGACCACCCCTCCTGGACACGTGTGCCCATGCGAGAACTTTTGGCCGAAGGTGGGGAGGAACAAGGGTCTTGCCCGGCGGCACAGAATTTGGCCATTGCGGGGCACTGTTGTTCTGAGAAACAGCGTGTTGATAAATATAACCGCAACTGGAGTCTTGTGCCGGACGCGCCTGGAGAATGGTGCGAGACACCTCCATGGGCTCTGGGGTTGGAACCTCTGGCTCGGGTAGTTCCAGAGGCTCAAAAAAATTGGGAGCCAAGGTAACCTTCCGTTTGGATTGAGCACGCTCCATACCGCGCTCTGAAAAACGGAGGTCAATGCGGGTGGAAATGGCAATCAGCTCTTCCAAACTTGCAAGGACCTCTCTGATAGAGAGAGGATCTTTAACATGCTCCGCCAAACCTCTCCAAAACACAGGGATGAGGGCTTTATCGGACCACTCCAACTCGGAAGCCAGTGTCCGAAAACGGACGGCATACTGATTAACCGAGAGAGAACCCTGAGTCAAAGCAAGAAGCTGAAGAGAGGTGTCGTGCGTGACCCGTGGACCGAGGAAGACCTGCTTAATAACTGTTAGAAACTGAGCAGCAGTCCGAACCTCTGGGCCACCACGCCTCCATAATGGCGTAGCCCACTCCAACGCCTTGCCCAACAGAATAAATCCCACCTTGGCCCACTCCGTAGGGAATCGCGCAGCCAGTAGCTCCAGCTGAATAGAGCACTGGCTGATGAAACCCCTACAGGAGGCGCCATCACCAGAAAATTTATCGGGCAACTGAGGCGGGTAACTGTCGGCGCATGGGAGGACGTGGACATATGGGAAACCACGTCTGTGATTGCCTTTACAGCAGCTTCGGTGGATTGTGCAGCTGAGAGAGCCCTGTCAAGAGTGGCCAACCGACCCTCAAGCTGCCGAATACACTGTAACAGTTGCTGCTGTTCTGCCATCACTAGCCAGACCCTGGTGCTAGTATAATGTTAGGAACGGCAGAACGCACTAAATAAAAATAATAATAAAGTGCGTTCGCCACTCGGGGTCCACCGTGCAGTAGGTGATATGACCGCTGCTAAGTGGTGGCAGGAGCAATATGGCAGAAATGCGCACAGGGTTAAACTTCACCCAGGTGCGCAGAGCAATCTCAGTTAATTCACAGAGATGCCAATTAAGTGCAAACACAAAAGACTGAGCCTGTTGAGGTCACAGTACTCAATAACAACGCACACATGGTATCAGGTCACAGGAGTAGCCCAAGACGGCAGCACTGCGTCCGTCTAGACCTACCGTGTGCAGAGCGTCGCAACTGCGGAAGAAAAGGGGCTGCTACTGCAGTGCGATGTGGACACTAAACAACAAGGCTAAGGCGCAAGCGCAATGTCGGACGCTAGCAGCTGTGGATGTTGCAGCAGAGTTAGCGCTGGCGCTGATTCTAACTCAGTCCCTAACCACATACGTAATATCAGAGGGAAGGGGTTTTTTAATGAGTCATTCACCAGAATCATACATCCGTCCTCATACACACAGCAGCAAGTAAGTCTATACTAGCGCATGGCGGAACAGCCTCGTCACAGCCGGAGGACTAAATAAGCCTAAAGCAAGAAAAGGGGAAATCTAAACTGCCCCAGAGCAGACCCCAAAGGAATAGACAGCCCCCACACATGTATTGACGGTGAAACAAGATGACAGCACAAACACAGGTAGGAAAATAGGTTGAGCAAACGATGGGGCCCACACAAACTAGAAAGGACAGGAAAGGAAAGATACTGTCTGCAATCACGCCAAAAAACCCTACAAAAATGTCCAACACTTCTGATAGCAAAAAAACCCTGAAGTCACTAGACTTCACCCACTATATCAGCACTCTGGTATATTCGGAGAACAGAGCAAAAAGAGGCCAATCTAATAAGGGACAAAAAGCAAACTGGCACATACAGTAACATAAGAGTGGAAATTCAGCACAGCCCCAGCTGGGGATGGCTGACCACACAAAAAACTGAATAGACCAAACCAAATCAAATGTGAAAAATAGCAGAGACAACTTAGCTTGAGATGGCAGGAACTGAGCTGGAAACTAAGACCTCAAGAGGCAGGAAAAAATCACCAGCATGGGAATAGGGAGTTGGCTGTCTTAAATCCAGTCTGAGACTCCAGATGTCCACTCCTCATCCTCATTATCAGGTGGCAGGTCTCTGTTAATTAGATCAGCTTCATTACCACCACCAGAGGGAGCCCGGAAAGAGAACTCACAACTCTTCTGTCAGCACAAACAGTTCCCTCACCAGAAACCAGAGGCAGACCAGAAAATGAGTTCACAACAGTACCCCCCCTTGAGGAGGGGTCACCAAACCCTCATCCATGCCACCAGGCCGATCAGGATGGGCCTGATGAAAAGCACAAACCAATCTATTGTCATGAATGTCAGAGGCAGAGACCCAAGAATTATCCTCCTGGCCATAACCCTTCCATTTGACCAAATAATGGAGTCTCCGTCTAGCCAATATTTTCTCTACCTCATATTCCACATTGCCTTTAACCAGTATAGGGTCAGGAGGTGCCGCCATAAGAACTACTGGCTCAACAGACCTCTTCAACAGCGATTTGTGAAATACTTTATGGATCTTAAACGTAATTGGAAGAGCCAATCGAAAAGAAAAAGGATTAAGAATCTCCAAAATCTTATAAGGTCCAATAAATCTTGGCTTGAACTTTGGAGACGCAACCTTCATAGAGATATTCTTGGACGACAACCAAACCATATCACCCACTTTAAACCGTTGACCAATGGTCCTATGCCGGTTGGAAAACCACAGGGCCTTTTCCTGAGAGAGTGACAACTTATCCACCACTTGGTCCCAAATCTGCTGCATTCTCTCTACCACAGTGTCCACACCTGGGCAGGCTGAAGATTCCACTTGCCCTGAAGAAAATCGAGGATGAAAACCAAAGTTAAAGAAAAAGGGCGACATCAAAGTGGCAGAACTAGCGTGAATTCGGCCAAGGGCAAAAATGAGACCCAGTCATCCTGCAGCAGATATAAAACATCTTAAATAGGACTCCAAAGTCTGGTTTGTTCTCTCAGTCTGCCCATTGGTCTGAGGATGAAACGCAGAGGAGAAAGATAACTGAATTCCCAGATTGGAACAGAAGGCTTTCCAGAATCTGGAAACAAACTGGACTCCTCTTTCCGACACAGTGTTCTCAGGAATCCCATGCACCCGAACCACTTGTTGTAAAAACAAGGGCACCAACTCTGAGGAAGATGGCAACTTTTGGAGTGGTACAACATGGACCATCTTAGAAAATCTATCACAAATCACCCAGATAACAGTCATTCTCTGAGAGACAGGAAGATCAGAAATAAAATCCATTGAGATATGGGTCCATGGCCTCCTGGGCACCGGCAGGGGCATCAACAATCCACTAGAATGAGAACAGGGTTTAGACCGAGAACAAGTCCCACAGGACAGCACAAAATTCCTGACATCACGAGATAAGGCAGGCCACCAAAAGACCGACTCTCCAAATCTCTGGTACCAAAAATACCTGGATGACCAGCCAATGCGGAGCAATGAACTTCAGACATCACTCTCTTCCTCCACTGGTCAGGAACATACAATTTTCCCATAGGGCAACGCTCAGGTTTATCCTCCTGAAATTCCTCCAGGGCGCTTCTCAAATCAGGCAAAATGGCAGAAAGAACTACCCCCTCACCTAGGATGGTAGTAGTCTCGGTCACAATAAGAGAATCAGCAAAGAAACTCCTAGAAAGGGAGTCTGCCTTAACATTCTTAGTGCCCAGAAGAAAAGAGACCACAAAATTAAAATGCGTGAAAAACAAGGCCCACCTAGCCTGTCTAGGATTCAAGCGTTTGGCCGACTACAGATAAATCAAATTCTTGTGGTCGGTGAGGACCACAACTTCATGTCTAGCTCCCTCCAACCACTGTCTCCATTCTTCAAATGCCCATTTCATGGCCAACAATTCCCGATTCCTCACATCATAGTTGCGTTCAGATGGGGAGAACTTTCGAGAAAAGAAGGCACAGGGATTCATTTTAGAAGTCACAGGATCTTTTTGGGACAAAACAGCTCCTGCACCAATCTCAGAAGCATCTACCTCCACCTGAAATGGGACTGAGACATCAGGTTGCCGTAAAACCGGAGCAGAAGTGAATCTCCGCTTAAGCTCCTGAAATGCTGAGACAGCCTCTGGAGACCAATTCAGCACATCAGTGCCCTTCTTGGTCAGATCAGTCAGTGGTTTGACAATACCAGAAAAATTACCTATAAATTTACGATAGAAATTAGCAAAACCAAAAAACTTCTGGAGAGCCTTCAAAGAAGTGGGCTGAACCCAATCATAAATGGCCTGTACCTTGGCCGGGTCCATTTCAATAGTCGATGGAGACAAAATAAATCCCAAAAATGTAATCCTCTGTACACCAAAGAGGCACTTCGATCCCTTAACAAACAGGGAATTCTCCATCAAAATCCGGAACACGGTCGGGACATGTTCCACATGAGAATCCCAATCACTGGAAAAGATCAAAATATCATCCAGATAGATGATCAAAAACTTATCCACAAAGTCCCAGAAAATATCATTCATAAAGGATTGTAAGACAGAAGGGGCATTAGTGAGCCCAAAAGGCATCACCAGGTACTCACAATGTCCCTCCGGAGTATTAAACGCTGTCTTCCATTCATCCCCGTGCTTGATGCGAATAAGATTATGCGCCCCCTGTGGTCAAGCTTAGTAGACCAGCAGGCACTTTTAACTCAGGAGAATAAATCAGACATCAGGGGTAACGGGTATGATATTTAACCGTCATCTTGTTAAGGAAACGATAATCAATACAAGGTCTTAATGAACCATCTTTCTTGGCCAATTTTCTTGGTGGTCTGGGGCAACTCGCATTATCACCTGAGTCCAAAGCTGAGGCTTATTCTCAACCAAAGGAGTAGCATCAATACTCTTCAAAGGAATTGGTGTCTGCAGAGGTATCATGGGAAAACCACAACGTTTAGCAAAGTCCAAATCCATCAGATTCAAAGCTGCTCCTGAATCTACAAAAGCCTTAGTGGAAAATGTGGATAAGGAGCAAATCAGAGTAATTGCCAAAAGAAACTTAGGTTGTACACTGCCCACAGCAAATGTGTGTGCAAAACGTTTCTCTCATTTAGGGCAAACAGAAATAGTATGAGAGGCGTCTCCACAGAAAAAACACAGCTTATTACGCCTTCTAAACTCCTGATGTTGCGCCCTAGACAAAACCCTATCATATTGCATAGGTTCAGACGTTTGTTCAAAAGGTGGCAACGCCTCTCGTGTAGTTTTATGTTCACGTAAATGCCGATCAACTTGAATGGCTAATGACATAGAATCATCAAGACCAGAGGGAACAGGAAATCCTACCATAACATCTTTTACGGTCTCTGATAAACCCTTCCGAAAGAGAGCTGCTAATGCACCATCATTCCATGTAGTAAGGACCTCCCACTTTTGGGATTTTTGACAGTATAACTCTGCAGAATCCTGACCCTGGTTTAATGCCAACAGGGTTTTCTCAGCTTGATCAACAGCATTAGGTTCATCATACAACAACCCCAAGGCTTGAAAAAATGCGTCCACATTAGTCAAAATAGGATTTTCAGGTGTCAGAGAAAAAGCCCAATCCTGGGGATCGCCGCGCAGCAAGGAGATGACAATTTTAACCTGCTGCACAAAGCTCCCCGATGAGTTAGGCTTCAAGGCAAGAAATAATTTACAATTATTCTAAAAATTCAAAAATTTAGACCGATCCCCAGAAAACACATCAGAAGTAGGGATCTTTGGTTCAACAGCATGTGACTGAATGAGATAGGCGGAAATTCCCTGCACTTCAGCAGCGAGCTGCTCCACATGATCAGACAATTGCTTAATCTCCATTAGAGAAAAATCCTCCTACGGCCCCAGAGAAAAAGAGGGAAAAATACATAAAAAAAAAAAAAGTGTCACAATTTTTTGTTTAACAATTCTTTCCTGCTTTTGAGTACCCTAGAATCTGCGGTAAGGCTGGTGATTCTGTTATGACTCGGTCACTGAGGAGGAAAACAAAACCAAGCTAAGTCACAGAAAACCAGAAAGGTTGGTAACTACGTGGATTGCAGACCTCTAATCCTAACCACACAACTAACAGCAGCCGTGGAGTGTACCTACGATGATTCTAGATGCCTAGTCACAGCCGGAGGACTAAATAAGCCTAAAGCAAGAAAAGGGGAAATCTAAACTGCCCCAGAGCAGACCCCAAAGGAATAGACAGCCCCCACACATGTATAGACGGTGAAACAAGATGAAAGCACAAACACAGGTAGGAAAATAGGCTGAGCAAACGATGGGGCCCACACAAACTAGAAAGGACAGGAAAGGAAAGATACTGTCTGCAATCACACCAAAAAAGCTTACAAAAATGTCCAACACTTCTGATAGCAAAAAAAACCCTGAAGTCACTAGACTTCACCCACTATATCAGCACTCTGGCATATTCTGAGAACAGAGCAAAAAGAGGCCAAACTAATAAGGGACAAAAAGCAAACTGGTACATACAGTAACATAAGAGTGGAAATTCAGCACAGCCCCAGCTGAGGCTGGCTGACCACACAAAAAACTGAATAGACCAAACCAAATCAAATCTGAAAAATAGCAGAGACAACTTAGCTTGAGATGGCAGGAACTGAGCTGGAAACTAAGACCTCAGGAGGCAGGAAAAAATCACCAGCATGGGAATAGGGAGTCGGCTGTCTTAAATCCAGTCTGAGACTCCAGATGTCCACTCCTCATCCTCATTATCAGGTAGTAGGTCTCTGTTAATTAGATCAGCTTCATTACCTCCTGCCACCACCAGAGGGAGCCCAGAAAGAGAACTCACAACTCTTCTGTCAGCACAAACAGTTCCCTCACCAGAAACAAGAGGCAGACCAGAAAATGAGTTCACAACACTGGGACTCTGTTGTTATATGTTTTTGTCAAAGTTGCCATAGCCGGGGACAGCCATGTTTAAGGACGGAGGAGTGTAAAGGGGTGGCAGGTCCCCTCAGTTGCCCCCTTCTCGCCTTCCGTGTGACCCCCTGTACACTTTATGTATCCTGATGTAATAGATGTGTTTTTGTATTAATTGCACTTTTTGTGTAACACTGTAGTATGAGCGATACATGGTATTGTGATGTTCCCCTTTAATTCCTGTATATAGTTAGGGACAGAATTAGTTAATTAAGGGGGCTCGACTTGCAGCCTCAAGTGAGAGGAAAGTGATGTTTCCCGGTCAGAAAGCCCGTGTCATGTCGGACGCTGTTCACACCACAGCGTCCGGCAGGCAGAGGTAGTTCCACCTCCAGCCACTATAGCCTCAGTGGCGCCGGCTTGATCTTCAGGCTCTCGGGGGTTAATCCTGCTGGAGACCAGGTTGGAAGGTTAGTCACGCCCACGGTCTTTAAATAGTCATAATGGCATATGGGCGTCGCCGATTATAGCTTGTGTTTTCATACCAAGTGGTTCCGGTCTGGAGTGGAGGTGTTGCAGAGAGAGAGATTCGTATCTGGTGCCGTATGATCCGTCGTTATCCTTTCTCCTTCCCATATTTGTGTTTAGTTGTGCCCTGTTCACATTACTGTATATTCCTGTGTGTGTGCGGCGCAGTGCAGTTTAAGTTCTCCCTGTCTGTCTTATTTGTGTGGGAGCTTTGGTGGTGTGTCTCCTCACTGGGTGGAGGGTGGAGGGTTAAGTGCAGGGCTGAGCAGGAGATAAGGAAAGGGTGGAGGCTCAGGCATTTGCACCTTCAGCAAAAACCCTGGGTTGAGGGTCAGACAGGGTTTCCCCTAGTGAAAGGGACACCACAGGGGCCCCGGATATTTCTGCCTTAGTTGTCCTAAGCCCCGCGTGACATTATAATCGGCCCACATTTTTTCAGGAGTCCATGGATCCCATGGATTCCATAACCCGCCAGTTGGTGGCGCTGTCCTTACAGGTCTCCGAGTTGAAAGGGGCAGTTCAGCAGCAGGGCCTGGTAGTAGCAAAGGTGCAAACGGCATCTGCAGGTATCGGTGCAGAGCTGGTTTCCGCTGCCAGAACGATTTTCAGGCGATCGCAGCAAATTTGTAGTATTTCGGGAGGCCTGCAAATTATACTTCCGCATGCGGCCAATCTCCTCAGGTAATGAGGCCCAGCGAGTAGGGCTGGTGTTGTCATTACTGAGTTGTGACCCCCAAGCATGGGCATTTTCCTTACCAGCTGACTCTGCTACATTTCATTCGGTCGATAATGTTTTTTCTGCCCTCGGGCTCATTTACGATGACCCTGACCGACTGGCTCTAGCGGAATCTAAAATCCGCGCCCTCCGCCAGGGGGAGCGCTTGGCAGAGGACTATTGTTCGGAATTTCGCCGCTGGGCTGTAGACACACAGTGGAATGACCCAGCACTGCGGAGCCAGTTTATTCATGGGGTATCAGGGAGGGTGAAACAAGCCCTCCTGATGTATGAGACTCCGGCATCATTGGAGTCTGCCATGAGTTTGGTGATACGTATTGATCGCCGTTTTCGTCAGGGGGCACAGGAGACGCTACCTCTGGGGGAAAGCAGAGGTGCAGGTGTGGTTGAAGAAGATGAGTCCCCTGAACCTATGCAGATTGCTGGCGTGGCACAGGTTCATCCTCGCGCTCCGGGATTCCGGAAGCCCGGAGCATGTTTCTACTGTGGTAAAAGAGGTCATAATGTTAACGTTTGCCCGGTACTACCTAAGAGGGTCACATCGGCGGAAAACTGTTAAGCTCAGAGGGTATGGAGGAGACCCAACTGAGCGTATGCATATCCTCCATGATGGTATCTCAATGTATGCTCCCTGCCAAAGTTATTATCGCCGGCAGAGAGCTACCTATATCAGTGTTTGTGGATAGCGGTTCCGCTACCAATCTCATAGATGAGGAGTTTGCACACACCGCCGGGTTTAAGATCGAAAAACTTCCTCACCCCATACAGGTGGTGACCATTAATGCTGTTCCCCTCCCTCAAGGGGAGATTACTGAGTTTGTGGCAGAGGTAAAACTCCACATTGGGGTCCTACATTCTGAGTCGGTTACATGTAGGGTCCTCTGTAATCTCCCAGCTCAAATGGTCCTGGGTTTTCCATGGCTGTCCAGACACAACCCGGTAATTGATTGGAAAACTCAGGACATAGTGCAATGGAGTGGTTTCTGCCAAGACAATTGCTTGGCCACATGTGTGTCCGCCGTGACGCCCAGCCTGCCGGAGGCTTTGCAGGATTTCGTGGATGTTTTCTCTGAGAAGGGTTGCTCAGAACTGCCTCCACATAGAGCCTATGACTGTGTGATTAGGTTAAAACCCGGGGCCAAATTACCTAAGGCCAGGATGTTTAATATTTCTGGTCCTGAGAGGCAAGCTCTGAAAGACTACATCGCGGAGAGTCTGAGCAAAGGACACATCCGGCCTTCGTCCTCGCCTGTAGCCGCGGGGTTTTTCTTCATTAAGAAGAAAGATGGGGGGTTACGCCCGTGTCTGGATTTCCGAGAGTTAAACCAGATTACTATCCGTGATCCCTACCCAATGCCGTTGATCCCGGATTTGTTCAACCAGGTAGCGGGGGCGAAATGGTTTTCCAAGCTGGACCTCAGGGGGGCATATAACCTCATAAGGGTCCGTCAGGGGGATGAGTGGAAGACGGCGTTTAACACTCCTGAGGGTCATTTTGAGAGTCTGGTTATGCCGTTTGGGTTGACCACCGCGCCTGCCGTTTTCCAACATTTTATTAATGATGTATTTGCTCATGTCCTGGGGAGATTTGTGATTGTATACCTGGATGATATCCTCATTTATTCTAGCGATTGAGACACTCATTTGGAGCATGTTAGGCAGGTGTTACAGTTGCTCCGGGAGAACCAGCTCTATGCTAAGCTGGAAAAATGTTTATTTTTTGTCCAGGAGTTGCCCTTTTTGGGATATATTGTGTCCGCAGCCGGTTTTAAAATGGACACCGCTAAGGTGCAAGCGGTGCTGCAATGGGAGAGGCCGGAGAGTCTGAAAGCACTCCAGCGGTTCCTTGGGTTTGCGAATTATTATAGGAAATTTATAAAACACTTTTCGACTGTCGCCAAACCGCTCACGGACATGACAAAAAAGGGTGCCGATCTGGCGAACTGGCCTGAGGTGGCTATACGTGCATTTGAGCGTCTGAAGAATAGTTTTGCTTCAGCCCCCATTCTGGTGCAACCAGACGTGTCTAAACCTTTTGTGGTAGAGGTTGATGCGTCGGAGGTGGGAGTGGGGGCAGTACTGTCTCAAGGCTCGTCCTTGAGCGAGATGCATCCATGCGCCTACTTCTCCAAGAAGCTGTCGCCGGCCGAACGGAATTATGATATCGGCAACAGGGAGTTGTTGGCCATCAAACTGGCTTTTGAGGAATGGCGACACTTCTTGGAGGGGGCGGCTCACCAGGTCACAGTTATCACCGACCATAAGAATCTGCTCTATCTGGAGTCGGCCAAGCGTCTGTCTCCTAGGCAGGCTCGCTGGGCATTGTTTTTTACTTGTTTCAATTTTCTTGTGACGTACCGTCCCGGGGCTAAAAACACCAAGGCGGATGCTTTGTCTAGGTGTTTTCCGGGGGGAGAACCTCGGGAAGAGCCGGTACCCATCCTCCAGAAAGGGGTAGTGGTCTCGGCTCTCACGACGGAGGTAGAGGCGGAGATTGCCGAGGCCCAAGAGGAGGTACCACCAGGACTTCCCGCCAACAAATCATTTGTACCCCTGCATCTTTGGCTTAAGGTGTTGAGGGAACACCACGATTCGGTACTGGCTGGTCATCCAGGGGTGAAGGGCACCTTAGAGCTGGTATCGCGTCGTTTCTGGTGGCCCAAAATCCGGCAGGACGTGGTCTCGTACGTGGCAGCTTGCATCACGTGCGCTAGGGCTAAGTCACCCCGAACCCGTCCTGCTGGCATGCTACAGCCTCTGGGGGTACCCAATAGGCCATGGACAGAAATCTCCATGGATTTTATCACTGACTTGCCAGCCTCGGCAGGGAACACGGTCATCCTGGTGGTGGTTGACCGTTTTTCAAAGATGGCGCATTTTGTGGCATTGTCTTCTTTGCCCAATGCTAAGACGTTGGCTCAGGTATTTGTGAAGGAGGTGGTCAGACTCCACGGAGTACCATCTGACATAGTATCTGATAGGGGTACGCAATTTGTGGCGAGGTTTTGGAAAGCTTTTTGCTCAAGGTTGGGGATCAAGTTGTCACATTCATCGGCGTTTCATCCACAGTCTAATGGACAAACTGAGCGCATGAACCAAAATCTAGAACAGTATTTACGATGTTTTTTGTCCGACAACCAGGAGGAGTGGTCTACTTTCCTTCCTCTGGCCGAATTCGTGTTAAATAATCACCGCCAAGAGTCATCAGGAGAGTCTCCATTCTTTTGTGTGTACAGTCAACATCCTCAGTTTTGTACCTTACGTCAGGGTGACTCCGGGGGTGTCCCGGAGGAGGATCAGCTAGGAGCCCAATTGTCATCAGTCTGGAGGAGGGTGAAACAGCGTTTGTTGAGCATGAGTGCCAGGTACAAACGGGTGGCTGACAGTAGACGCGTGCCAGGTCCGGACCTGTGTGTGGGTGAATGGGTGTGGTTAGCTACGAAGAACATAAAACTCAAAATTCCATCTTTAAAACTGGGTCCAAGGTTTATTGGGCCTTTTAGGATTTCTGCCATCATTAACCCAGTGGCTTATCGGTTGGAACTTCCTGCGGTGTACAAAATACATAACGTTTTTCACAGGGCTTTATTGAAAAAGGTTTTAGGCTTGGTGGACACGACGCCGATGCCACCTCCAGTCATGGTGGATGGCGATTTAGAGTTCGAGGTCGCCAAGGTAGTGGACTCTCGAGTAGTACGCCGTACTCTTCAGTATTTGGTGCACTGGCGGGGGTATGGTCCGGAGGAGAGGTCTTGGGTTCCAGCCTCAGACATACATGCGGATCGGCTGGTCAGTTCTTTTCACCATCGTCATCCGGACAAGCCGGGTCCTATGAGTCTTGAGGGCCCTGGGGTCCCTCGTAGAAGACGGGGTACTGTCATGTCGGACGCTGTTCACACCACAGCGTCCGGCAGGCAGAGGTAGTTCCACCTCCAGCCACTATAGCCTCAGTGGCGCCGGCTTGATCTTCAGGCTCTCGGGGGTTAATCCTGCTGGAGACCAGGTTGGAAGGTTAGTCACGCCCACGGTCTTTAAATAGTCATACTGGCATATGGGCGTCGCCGATTATAGCTTGTGTTTTCATACCAAGTGGTTCCGGTCTGGAGTGGAGGTGTTGCAGAGAGAGAGATTCGTATCTGGTGTCGTATGATCAGTCGTTATCCTTTCTCCTTCCCATATTTGTGTTTAGTTGTGCCCTGTTCACATTACTGTATATTCCTGTGTGTGTGCGGCGCAGTGCAGTTTAAGTTCTCCCTGTCTGTCTTATTTGTGTGGGAGCTTTGGTGGTGTGTCTCCTCACTGGGTGGAGGGTTAAGTGCAGGGCTGAGCAGGAGATAAGGAAAGGGTGGAGGCTCAGGCATTTGCACCTTCAGCAAAAACCCTGGGTTGAGGGTCAGACAGGGTTTCCCCTAGTGAAAGGGACACCACAGGGGCCCCGGGTATTTCTGCCTTAGTTGTCCTAAGCCCCGCGTGACAGCCCGGGTACGTAGGCCAGGGCAGATGTGTGCTACTGAAGGGGCACTGCCGTCTCCCGGATAGGAGAGATATGTTGTCTCAGATCAAATATTCATATGGACTGAAGGATTACAACCCAGGCCCTCAGGACTTTCGAAGAGTCCTCGCTGAAGGGGTCTCAGGCGCCAAGATGCAGCGATTGTATTACTGCAAACTTCGGCTGCTAAGGCCGCTGTGGGTACGGCCACAGCAAGTGTCAGGGAGAGAGCAGGAAACCAGTGTTGAAATTGTCTTTTCGTCCATCCTTCACCATTGTTCAAATAAAGTTATTTTTCCCTGTTGGAGAACAAGCTGCATTCCTGGACCCTTAATTGCCTGGACTGCTGTGACCAGAGGAAGATAAGGTAACCTTGTGGGAAAAAGCTGTGTTGGTCCTGACTATTTATGTATAAGAGCCCAGGGGTGATCACTGACCATTTGCTCAGTGGACTCTGTCTATGAACTGTGCCTTTACATAACTCGTCACAACTACTTCCCTCGGTCACCCTTGTTACTTGGTGGCAACCTAATTATGATGTTAAACTATATTAATTGGCAATAGAGAATGTTTTATTTTTGCACAGAAACCTGCAATGATAACAATAGATCATGCTCTACGTCTAAAGAAAAGAAGGTTTCATCATCAGCACAGACAGAACCTCTATCCTATAAGAGCAGGGAAACTTTGGAACTCTGATACTCAATATTGTGATGGTTGACTTACTAAACAAGTTCTTGAAAAATATAAAAAAAATGTTATGGTGCATTTATCGAGATAGCTAGATTGCCATTTCCACTTATATGGGGCAATTAGCATTTCCTTCATTGGGTGTTTGACTTTCTCTGGATTAACAAGTTAGGATTTCAGGTTAAACTTTATTAACTTGCTTCTTTTTTCAATCTCATCAATTGGGCAACTATAAATCAGTTGAAGCACACCAAGAAGATTGGGTGATTAATCACATTCAGCATTATAATCACGAGCTATAGGAGAATCTTGAATATCCCAGTCCTGAAAAAAGCAAGGCATCACCTTACTGATATTTTAAAGATTCGATTTATTTGGTGAAAAGAAGGCAGAATTCCTATATATAAATACAAAAAATGTATTAGTTTTAAAATGAATAGTTTTGCATTGGAATGGACTAAACTGAAAGTTTTTTGGTTCTTAGAACACAATTCCAGGACCTCACAAGATTCTTTATTCGGGCTGGATCACTATGTTAACAATTATGGGCGAAGCTCTAAGATCAGCCAGGAAAGTCTTAAAATATTAGTCTCTGGAGGTATTAACTAGAGGCTTAGTTAAAAGCACCTGGTGGTGAATTTTATGGATGTGGGCTATTACCTTTCAGAAACAAATTTATTTACTTTAAATTCCTTTAGTGATCAAAGGCAACCTATCAGCATAGTTTTACATATAGAGGTAGTGGTATGGCTGTATAGCTGCTTTTCCCCAAAAAATAATCATACTCTGCTTGTATAGATCTGATATGTCTGTCATGAGAAATCTAGTGAAGAAGTCACATGCAAATCAGGCTGGAAGTACACTGGAGGGGTGTCAGTTCATTTGGATTGATTCGTCCAAGTGTCATGATACCGCTCTACTAGCTTGAAATGTATGCAACTTCTACACTAGATTTCTCATGATTAGCACATAGGACTTCTATAAGAAAGAAAGGTATAATTTTCATTGGGTGACAAGTGCCTATACAGTCACATTACTACTTCCATATGTAGCTATTATTGGTCACAGCAAAAGAAAGGTTACTCTTTAGGTTCTTCAGGACAATAGGTCACAACAGCACAGAATCATTAAGGCAAATCAAGATCAGACATTACAGGGTTGAACTTTTTTTGGTAAAAGACTTCTGAATCTTAAGGCCCCTTTACATTTAGCGATTCACCAGCGATCCTGACCACGATGCGACCCGGTCAGGATCGCTGGTGCATCGCTAAATGGTCGCTAGTGAGCTGCCACACAGGCAGATCTCACCAGCGATGTAGCGATGCTCGGCGGTCGTACTTACCTTTCAGACGAAGTGATGACTGCCATCATCCACCCGCGTCCATAGCTCGCTCGTCGGCGCCAGCAGGAAGCCGACAATGAGAAATGGACGTGGACGATCTCGCGCGATCAGCGATAGCCAGCGGGGGAGCCGGTCGGAGGTAAGTATCACATGTAGCGATATCGCTGCTGCGTCACAAAATCGGTGACACTTTAGCGATATCGCTATGTGTAAAGCCCCCTTTACAGCTTGCAGGTTACTTGCTGTCAGGATTCTCCAGTGGTAACACTGAAAAGAGGAAATCAAGTGACTAGGTATGTGATTTGCATACTTCAGGCCACTTTCCTATTAGAGGTTCTTGGCCTTGGCCAATTCTCTCACTTGTGTTGTGAAAGGTCAAAAACGTCTAATCAGCACATGACCACATTTGAACAAATTGGATATTTGCGGTCACGTGACCGGCCACTCTCACCAGCAACACTGGAGAATCCTGATAGCATACACTGCACACACAGTGAAGATTCAGAGGTCTCACTAGAAGACTAGAACATCAGACAAGTCAATGATCTAGCAACACCGGTTCATCATTTGAAAAATAAACTACAGTATAATACATGAATCTAGCTGTCACAGAAACTCAGGTTGATATGGAAACGATAATGCTGATTCCATTTATAGGAACAGGACTAAAGATGGTATGAATGGTATCAGCATGCAATACCACAAATAGTATGAATAATTCTGTCAGCATACTAAAAAACAAGGATATAAAAACACAAGAAAACATGGTGTAGCCCTACGGGCTGGGAGGAGTGGGTGTTCAGTGGTGCAAGGCTGCAGCGGACTCTGGGCTTTCAGAAGCTTGTCATTCTTTTCACTGCTGTGGAGGTGGCACATAAGCAGATTGAGATCTCTGATGCTGAGATCTCAATCTGCGCATTCACTGCCTCCAACAGCCATTTTCCTGAAGTACACCACTTTGGAAAAAGGATGTGAAGTGCGGGGACTGTGAAAGCCTGGGATGTGCCTCAGCCTTGCACCGCCAAATACCCCCTCCTCCCAGCACAGAGCCAACTACAGCGCACCACTCCTGCTGCCACCAGCTTTTTGCAGCAGTGAACCTGATTCATGGGACCCCCTCAACCACAGACGTTCCCCAGTAAGCTACATTCTGATTATAAGTTGCACTCCCATTTCCTTCTAAATTTTGGAGGAAAAACTACATCTTATAATCCGAAAAAATACAATAATTAAATTAAAGGGATTATCTGGAACTTTGTGATTTTTTCAATGAGGGGCTAAGAACTTACAGGCAGATAGTTGCTAACTACCTGTCTGTTCTGCCCAGTGCCAATCTCTCCTCATGGACCGCTCCTTCTTGAGATTCTACTGGTTCCTGTGGGATGAGAACAGAGTAGCTTTGTGTCTTCTACTCTACTGCTCTACTGTGTCAATGGGGGTTCAGTTCTAATGTCATGCTGATTGACATCTGGCTCCCTTCAGTGACGGCCTATCGAGAGAGTAGAGTGGAAGAGCAAGAAGTGCTCTGGTGACATGAGGTCAAAGGAAGTAGCAGAATCATCGGAAGACATCTAGGGACCGGCCAGAAAAGGCAAGTAGTTAGCAACTACCTGTGGGTAAATTCTTAGCCCTGTAGGAAAAAACAAATTCCAGATAACCTCTTTAATACAAGGCTACAGCTTATGATATGGGATCAGTGTAGATCTTATCTGGTGGAGGTGTTAAAATAGATGTTGCCTGGCTGAATGTCTTTGATTATCCCAAAAAAAACAACAACCCTGGTGTGCTGAGCCCAGCTGCCAAATTATCCTCAACCAGTTCCCACAATCCATCTCTTCTGACCCAGCAGTCTGGACTATAAATGTGAACCATTCTTAGGGGTGCACGCATGTGGGGGTGCACGCATCACAGAAGCAAAGCGTCACGAAGATAAGCGTCGGTATACAGCAGTTATTACATGGCAGTTAGTCAGGGCAGGAGTCAGGTAACCCTCACTCTGCTGTCCCTTTTAACCATGTGCTTTATTCCTATCCTCCTATGTTCTCTTGCAATCCACTTTCACCGACCAATCCCCCCTCCATCACAACTCATATACATCAGCTCCTCTCTCTTTCCTTCTCCCATGTACAGCTCCCATGCACTTCTCACCTTCTTAAAAAACCTCAGCCCATCTTGCCCAAACACACTGCACAAAAAATCTTCATACAATTCCAAAAACTACTTGCTCTTTATCTTCCTGCTCCTACTGATTTCATGGGACATCTCCCCCAACCCCGGTCCACCATCCCCCAACCTCAACCCCTACCCTACCTCACATCGAAACCTTAATAATCTTACTAATATTATTTGCACTCCTTCATCTCCTTCTTTCAATTGTGCCCTTTGGAATCCACGGTCTGTATGCAACAAGCTTCCTTTCCTACACAATTACTTTCTGAAAAACTCTCTGAATCTGTTGGCCCTCACGGAAACCTGGATTCAGGATTCTGACACTGTCTCTCCTGCTGCCATTTCCCATGGTGGCTTACAATTCTCCCATTCCCCGAGACCGACAAACAGACCTGGTGGTGGAGTCGGCATACTCCTGTCCCCACAATGCACTTTCCAGGTCATCCCCCCAGTTCCATCACTCTCATTCCCTTCTTTTGAAGTCCACACCATCAGGCTCTTTCGTCTCCTCTCCCTCAGAGTAGCGGTCATATACCGGCCCCCAGGCTCACCCACCCACTTCCTGGACCATTTCTCTGCCTGGCTGCCGCACTTCATGTCCTCAGAACTACCAAACCTTATCCTGGGAGACTTCAACATCCCCATTAACAGCCCCACTTCCACATCTGCATCCCAGCTTCTATCACTAACCACTTCTCTAGGCCTCTCTCAGCTCTCAACCTCTGAAACACACAAAGACGGTAACACCCTGGACCTGATTTTCGCCCGGCTCTACTCAATCTCCTACATAGATAACTCACCGCTTCCCCTCTCTGACCACAACATTCTCTCCTTTACACTCACAAATCCTCGCTCACCCCAGCACCCTCCTACCTACCATTCAGTCAGAAATCTACAAGCCATTAACCCTCATACACTTTCAGACTCCCTACACTCATCACTGTCCCCAATCTCTTCTTTGTCCTGTCCTGATCTGGCTGTACATCACTTCAATGACACTCTTAGAAGCACCCTTGACCAAGTAGCTCCCCTCACCCTCAGAACCTCCAAACACAGAGTGAAACAGCCCTGGCTCACATCGCAAACCCGATTTCTCCAGCGATGCTCTAGGTGTGCTGAACGCTTATGGAGGAAAACACGCACACCAGAAGACTTCATACACTTCAAATTTATGTTAAGGACATATAACTCTGCCCTTCACCTCACCAAACAGACCTACTTCACCACCCTGATCTCCTCACTATCCAACAACCCCAAGAAACTTTTTGACACCTTTCACTCCCTCCTCAGGCCAAAAGCACAAGCCCCTATCACAGACATTTGCGCTGATGACCTTGCCTCCCACTTTATAGAGAAAATAGACAATATCCGTCAGGAAATCCGCTCCCAATCACCAAATTCAGTGACTCCCATCCCTCCCTGCATTCCCCCTGGCTCACTCTCCACATTCGATCCCATCACAGAAGAAGAAGTCTCCAGGCTCCTCTCCTCTTCTCGTCCGACTACATGCACAACCGACTCCATTCCCTCACATCTCCTCCAGTCTCTCTCCCCAGTCGTCACAACTCACCTAACTACAATCTTTAATCTCTCCCTCTCCTCTGGCATTTTCCCCTCCTCCTTCAAACACTCTATCATTACTCCATTACTAAAGAAACCTACCCTCGACCCATCCTGCACAAACAACTACAGACCAGTCTCCAATCTCCCCTTCATCTCTAAACTCTTGGAGCGCCTGATATACTCACGCCTTACCCGTTACCTCTCCACTCACTCCCTCCTAGACCCTTCACAGTCCGGTTTCCGCCCCCTACATTCGACAGAAACTACACTCATCAAAGTGACCAATGACCTTCTGACAGCAAAACGTAATGGTGACCACTCTCTGCTCATTCTTCTCGACCTTTCTGCAGCTTTCGACACTGTTGACCATCCTCTCCTACTCTCTAGGCTCCAGTCACTAGGCATTAAGGACACTGCTCTTTCCTGGTTCTCCTCCTATCTTTCCGACCGCTCCTTCAGTGTTCTGTTTTCTGGCTCCACTTCATCTCCTCTTCCTCTCACTGTTGGGGTACCTCAGGGCTCAGTCCTTGGCCCCCTTCTCTTCTCTCTCTATACGGCCCCAATTGGACAGACCATCAGCAGATTTGGCTTTCAGTACCATCTTTATGCTGATGACACACAACTGTACACATCATCCCCTGACCTTACCTCCGCTGTACTACAGAACGCCACTGACTGTCTGTCTGCAGTCTCCAACATCATGTCTGCTCTCTATCTGAAACTCAACCTCTCCAAAACTGAACTTCTTCTGCTCCCACATCTACTAACCTCCCTAAATCTGACATTTCCCTCTCTGTGGGTGGCACCATAATAACACCCCGACAGCAGGCACGCTGTCTGGGTGTTATGTTCGACTCCGATCTCTCCTTCACCTCCCATATACAATCTCTTGCCCGCTCATGCCGCTTACACCTAAAGAACATCTCTAGAATCCGCCCTTTTCTCACCATGGAAACAACAAAAACTCTCACTGTCGCCCTGATCCACTCCCGCCTGGACTACTGTAATGCTCTATTAATTGGCCTCCCTCTCACTCGACTCTCCCCTCTCCAGTCTATCCTTAATGCAGCAGCCAGGGTTGTCCATCTGGCTAATCGTTACTCAGACGCGTCCGCTCTTCGCCAGTCGTTACACTGGCTGCCAATTCATTACAGGGTACAATTCAAAGTACTTGTTCTCACCCACAAAGCTCTCCACAGTGCGGCACCCCCTTACATCTCCTCCCTCATTTCTGTCTATCGGCCTAACCGACCGCTGCGCTCTGCAAATGACTTTCGACTAACCTCTGCCCTAATCCGTACCTCCCACTCCCGACTCCAAGACTTCTCCCGTGCTGCGCCAATCCTCTGGAATGCTCTACCCCAAGATATTAGGATCATCCACAATTTGCATAGTTTTAGGCGCTCGCTCAAAACGCATTTGTTCAGAGCGGCCTATCACATTCAGTAATCAAAGTCATGTTATGTTTGTGTGTGTGTAGCCCATTCACTATCTCCATCTAACCCCCACCCCCTGAAGATGGCTGGACCGTCATTGTAAATACATCATTGTAAATACAAACCTATGCTTTGTATCTCCCCCACCTCATTGTAGATTGTAAGCTCCACAAGCAGGGTCATCTTATTTCGCTTTAATTATTGTATTGTTAACGTTGTTACTTATGACTGTTGTGTTTGAAACTGTTCAACTGTAAAGCGCTGCGGAATATGTTGGCGCTATATAAATAAAGATTATTATTATTATTATTATTATTATTATATTGGTTTTGCATCAAAAGTGTGCCCTATTCCTATTTTTTTAAGGAACAACTTTTGAACTTGATGCGTTTTATATAGCAGGTATACTATTCCAATAATTTACAGATTCATAATTCATATTACTGTTTGAAGATGATATTAGATGTAATATAGTAAGAAGAATGAACTTGGAACTGTGGCTTAGCACAATGTTTCCACCTTTGATATTGTACTGTATGTTATGCTCAAATATAGCACACATTGGACTTTCACTGGTAGATTTTACTCTATTAACATTGTGCAAAGAGAAGATTTAATACTAATATCATTGGCATATAGGATCTGCTTCTTCAGTCTGTGTTTGTAGACCATGGAAATAAGCAAAGCTTTTTTTTGTTGGCAACTTTCATTAATTTTTAGGGAAAATATGAAAATGTTTTATCAAACATATTCCAATCCACAGAAAATATAGTTTGCAGACATAAATTAATACATTTTGCATCATCTTTGAGAACTTATTTAGGTTTTAGATGTATAGTTCATTACTGTATACAGTATGCACGCGCTATATCTATATACACTGTATATGTATACTGTCATGGCCTAAAGTGTTGTCACCCTTGAAATTGTTCCAGAAAATGAAGTATTTGATGTGGATGGTAGAGAACACACAATGCAAAGATGAGTCAACTTCTCTTTTTATCTGGTATCTGGTGTGATTTTCATATTGCTCACACTTGTTACTTGCCACAGGTGAGTTTGAACGAGCATAGTATGCTTGAAACAAAGATGTTTACCCACAATTTTGGAAAGGTGCCAACAATTTTGTCCAGCCTACAAAACATGTGATATTGCAATCATTTTCTCTGAGAAATACTTTATTTTCTGTAACAATTTCAAAGGTGCCAACACTTTTGGCCATGACTCTAATTCCCCAGAAAATACTTTGTATGTTTGTTTATCAATATACATAACTGTTAGGCCTGGTCCACATGAGTGTGTATACAGACAGCAATGCTTCGTCTGCCGACAGAATTTACAGCCTCATGTATTAATATATACCGATCGTAAAGAGTTTTCTTGTATTTCTTTTTCAATTTTTTTTTCACAAATAATTTTGACATTTACTAAATCCAGCTACAGATATGTAGCATAAATTCTGGGTCCCAAAGTGTGCAAAAATTGTAACAGATTTCTTACCCACCATATGACATTCATCATGATGTTTTCTTTTTTGTCTTAGGGAACTCTGTGCTTCCAAATACACTAGTGCTTGGGTGTAACTGGTAGTCATGCACAAACTACACTTACTGTATAGGCTTGTACATTGATATGACAAGAAGCATACTAGCTCAACTGAAGTAGTGCTCCATTTAATTATTTCTATACTTAATTATCCCTGAATTAGGTAAATGACAAAACAAAAAAGGCTATGCTAAATATTTTACTTATCTAATCCAGCCAATGTTTAGCTTGTCGGGCGTAGTTTTGTTTATTAGCAGGATAAAAGAGAAAAACGTACAGTATGTGCCTTTAGTGCACATGGAAAAACAATTGCCTTTTGAAACACAGGGACTTCATGAGATGTAAGAGCACCCACTAGAGCAATAATGGCGAACTATTTAGATATCGAGTGCCAAACTGCAACTCAAAACCCACTTATTTATCACAAAGTGCCAACACGGCAATTTAACCTGAATTTTCGTTTAAGAAAAACAACTATATTAGCGCGCTATAGAGTTTATATCAAAGAGCTTGCAAGCAATGCACTACAAGCCTAAGATACTAGCCACCGACTGCAGTGGAGGGCTGTTCTTGAGAATGGAGAGGATTTTTAAGCAAAATTGCAAGGTTGATTGTTTTTACAACCTATTTGCAATTTTGACCATTTATCATGATGAGAATAACCATTTAAGGCAGGGATGTCAAACTCTAATATACTGAGGGCCAAAATTAAACGTTTGGACAAAGTCAGGGACCAACCTTGATATTTATTATTTTTCTTATCAGATAAAACAATTAAATTTTTCATATGGAAACAAACTTAAAGGGGTTGTCACACGATCAAAGTACATTTTAAATAATAGATCTTAGAAAAACATTTAGGAATAATATAATGTTATGTAAGATCAGTAAATGGCCCAAAAGCTTAATATACATATGTAACAAAGGGTAAAAAACCTTGAATAATACAGATAATAAAGTATGATGCAAACAAAGGTACCCCCAAAAGGGCCGCACATAATGTTCTATACAGTATAATGGCCCAACATAGTGCTCCATACAGTATAATGGCCCCACTGTTAGGGGCTGGCGGAATGCACCAAATAATAAAGATGGTATTTAGGTGTGTTCGCAGCCCGGGGTCCACTGTGCAGAGGTGTTAACTGCTGCTGGGTAATGGCGGACGTGATATGGCGGTATAATAAAGGGACACACGGGGTTAACCTCACCCAGTGTGTACTGAAGTGGACTCTGTTACCTCACAGAGCCACACAACCGCCAAATAATAAATGCCATAGCCTGTTTGTACACACAGAGCTTGGCAGTGTGAGCGCTAGCGTATAGTCACAGGACTCTGCCCCTGAGACACTGGGTTTGAGTTCCTCTAGACACGCTAGTGCTTGGCACCACAGCTGCGGTGCCAGCTAAGTATAACATGTGCAAGTGTGCACAGTGCTGCTCAGGCGGACGCCACTAATCGCCCAGGATTGGGCCAGATAAGCGCAGGATGTGCAAGGCGTTGCACAGGCGTGGCTGTCACTTGCCACAGTAAGATAGTGCCCTGCAGTGGGTGACACCATTGGACGCTAGTGTGCAGAAGGCTGGACTGCACTGTGGCATATACAGTAGCCACTGACAGGCGCTGACTCTAACTACTAAACCCTAACAACAAACACAACCAAGGGTTGGGGTTTCATAATGAGTCAGTCACCATATACATGCATCCATCATCATACACTCCATAACAATTTGAGTCTATACTAGCGCATAGCCATGCGGCCATGCGGCTCTTTTATAGCAGCGTCCTTCCGGGACCTTCCTGACCCTCCTGATGGTCCAATCCGAGCTGGAGAAGGACCTGAGCATGGGACCTCCGATCTCCAATGAGAGATTCTCCCACGGGCATGCTCAGTGGACCGAAAGGAGGACTTAGTCCCTGGAGTAGCTCGCTGCTGACCAGCATGCGTTGCTATAGCTGGACCAGAGGTGGCAGCAGCAACCAAACCTACAGAGCTGGTCTGAGCAGAGCGGCTGGATCGACAAGTCTGCTGAGTAGCCTCCTCTGCGGCCGGAGAGGAATGGGAGACTGCCGAATGCAAGGCTCGGGATTCCTGCTGTGCAGCGACAGAAACCTGACGCCTAACACCCACATAGCGATCCATACAGTATAATGGCCCCACAAAGTGATCTGTACAGTATAATGGCCCCACATAGTGCCCCATACAGTATAATGGTGTCACATAGTGATCCATAAAGTATAATGGCCTCACATAGTGCTCTATATAGTATAATGGCCCCACAGAGTGCTCCATACAGTATAATGTATGGCAATGTATAGTGATCCATACAGTATAATGGCCCTACATGGTGCTCCATACAGTATAATAGGCCCCACAAAGTGCTCAAAAATTCCTCATAGGGAAAGTGATTTGTTCAAAACTGGATAGTAATCTTTCAGTCTCTCCTAAAACTCCGCTTTAGCTGCACACTAACTATTCACATGTGTGTAACTGTGGTGGAATGTATTTTTTTGCTCTTCTCATGAAATTAAATATCTGAAGCAATTATTTCCCGGCATCCTTATTTTTCTGTTTGTAGTTATCACAGTCCTATCTGTGGGAATGCGTGCCATCCCCTCAACACAAGCTTTGCCGCCGCCACTGCCCTCTGCACGCGTGGCGTTCCCTCAGTCTGTATGCTATCACCTCAGCCTGCGTGCCGCTGCCACCGTCTTCAGCATGTGTGCATGGGTTGAAGGGGTGGCCACTGCACAAAAGACAGTGGCAACAGCGACGCTAGTGCTGAGGTTATGTGCTCGTGCCCACAGGGAGGGCTCTGTGTGTCCCCTCTGGCACGCGATCAATAGGTTCGCCACTACTGCACTAGAGAGTTCATGCATGTAGCCTAACTGAAGACATTGTGAAATTGAACAATGCACCATTTGGATGAATGAGAAAATAGATATCACCCATATTTTCCTCTAAAAAAGTGATATATTATGTACAGTAGGTGAGATTTTAGCATGTATTTCAGTAAATGTCACTGGAGGTAAAGACTGCACCTGCAATAACCTTTCTGGATCTTGGTGTGCAGCAGCTGCTAATGTTTTTATTGCCTACATTCCTATTGACTGTCTGAAGCAGCAGCTGTCGTAGAATGTTAATGTTAGTTTTCTAGTAACCAGTAAGAAAATACTTCTACCCTTAGGTTACAGACTGTTTTTAGTCTTTTATATGTAAGGTTTTTTAGCAGTTAACACAAAAACATCATATGTTGTAATGAAGTCATATCACATTCTCCTAGTAACTCCTAAAAACTGTCTAATATAGAATGTCAAGAGTAATGAAGGGTTTTTAGGATGAGAAAGAAGAGAATATAAAAGAGGGAAACAGGCAGGCAGAGGTAAGAGAAAGAAGAAATAAAGAAGGCCAGTAAATAACTAAGCGAACATATATTAATATCTAAGCGAATATACTCGAGTGGAATTTAATTCTATTTGAATATTACAAATTTCTGCAGATATTTTTGTAATTTGCCTATGCATGGATTCAAGAAAATGAACAGTAAAAGGCCACGAAAAGGCTAAAAAGGTATAAAAAAACCCTTATTTTCTCCTTACCATTCACCTGTTTAGCCCCGCTGTATATCACCTGTTCTGTCCTCGTCACACCTTATCACCAAGGCAAGTGCTGAAATCCAGGGCATCTCACGCGTGTGAGGGAGGGCCAGGGCCGTAGTCGTGACTGAGACTAGTGGCTCTGGCGCACCCTGGCCTCCAATCACATGAACACAATGTCCCATCTGCAGCATATCTCCTGCTTTACCTTCTGCACCTTCAGGGTCCCATCGAGCTGGCTGAAGTTCTGCTGCTTCCATGGTTGTACAATAAGAGACAGAGTCCATTTCAAACTTAAAACCAAGAACTTTACTCTTGTCTTGAAACAGCACATTATTGTCGGTTACAACATCAGCATTAGGTTCCACACAGTCCACATTCTCCGCTCTCCCTATGCTTTCATTTACGTCCTTCAGTACATTACTGGGTCATACCACCTCTTGCGATAACACAGTGTCCTCACTGTACAAGATCACTAAGCCTGGGAGTTCCCTCATCCGTTTTGCCCCGGAACGGAGGACGTCAGCCCATGCAATGATTTGCCACATGGCGAGTGATCTGTGTCCCTGTACAGGTCCAGGACTACTTCTCAAGCTCCTGTTCTCAACTGCGGTCACGCTGCTACTTCAGCTGCACTTCTGTCCTTAAGGACTCCGAATGACTGGGCATCTGCTTAATGTTACGGAGCTATGCGCCCAACACGGGCACTAAGCCCTTACTGACTAACAACAGGAAGACACTTTCCTCTTAACACTAGTAACTCCTCCTAAGGAACTATGTACACTAATGTACCCCCATCTAGTGTCCGAATCGGGGTACTATGCTTTCCCTATCTGTACGTATATACATAATTATACAACATAGCAGCAAGGCATACACATATACAGTAGTTAGACATTAGTAAGGGGGTAGGGGCAAGTATCAGTCTCTGCACCCCCTTACACTAGGTTGGGACTTCCGGGATTTATGTGGCCCAGGACAGTTTTACGCGTGTGCGCACAAGGTCACTTTGCACGTTGTGACATTAACTTTTCACATGCTTACGCAGAACCCTCCCAGGCCTCATCAAAGCTGTAAGTGCCGTCCCAGTGTGAGGAGGTGTGTGGATTCAGCCCTCTCGATGGTGATAAGAAAAAGTGATGAGGACTAGACGGATGATGGTGAGGAGCGGAGGGGCCAGAGAGGTGAGCGGTGAAGTGAATATGTATATGTATGAGCTTTTTAATATTTTTTACATCTGGCGTTTATTACACTCTGTATCTTAAATTCAGTCCTCATGGCGCCCAAATACATCATGTTTTCAGAATTTCCTTAGTATTGCACAGGCGAGAGAAACTGTGGCAGTTTTTGATGCCTTAATAATAATTCCAGGGGCCGTGAGGACTGGAGTTTAGGAAACACTGCCCAGAGCATAGTAAGGGACAATACATGTGGAAAATAACTTCTCTACTAATTGAATTTATCTGGAAATTCTGTGCAAAAAGGTGAGTTTTAATTTTGCCTGATCCACTCTTTTGTAGAGAAAACTCAATAGCTAAAGAGTGACATGGGTTGGGAGCTTGCATATCTTGGCCAAAATATCGACTAATACCTCACATATTTTTATGTGTATTTTTCTGCACTTAATTTTTCAGGGTGCAGCTAGGCCCATTTGGTCTTGTAAACTGTGGTTTCTGTTCACATGGCATGCATTTGGATAGGGCTGGGCAACCTGCCTAATCTAATAGTATAGGTGTCACTAATAGGCTGTAAACCAAATGCTGTGCATTAGCATTGTGTGAACAGCGCCGCATACAAGTCTCTATTGTGCAATAACATACTAAGCAACCACCCCCTGCATGGATTGGTAAGTCGTGAGTGGTTGTTTAATCAGTATTTTTGCACCTGTGATACCGCCATCTGAACTATATGGGTCCGCTGCATTTGTCTGGAGGCCTGGGCAGGTAAACATCGCTGCCTTCTTTCTGCTGTTTTGTGTTTATAATGTGTAGCCTGGAAGGCTGTCTCAGCGTCTGGAGACCACTTCGCCATTGCCGACTTAGTCCCTTTTAAGGAAGTCCATGAAATGGGTGGCTACCATGGCAAAATTAGGGCTACACACAGTATATGTTACCAATATACACAATCTGCTCTAAAATGTTAACCAGCTACCTCCCCGACATGTTTCGGCTTTGCTGGCTTCTTCAGCAATTCAATTTCTAACTTCAAAAATACAAGTTGTATGTGCAAAAAGTAATACAAAAAAATGTAACCAGGTGACAAAAAAGTTATAGACTTTATCTCAATATTCTAAAATGGTATCACGTAAAAAAAATGGATGTACAGAATTGTCCATGGAGCTATAAATTCAATATTGCCAAGTCTATAATGTTACTCTTACAAATACTGTCATCAGCAGAAGGTCCCCTGCTTTGATTACACGTGTCTTAGGGTCCCGTTTCACATAGCGACGCACCAGCGATCCTGACAACGATACGACCTGGTAAGGATCACTGGTGCGTCGCTACATAGTAAGCTGCCAAACAGGCAGATCTCTTGAACGACGCAGCAATCCAACAGCGATCCATATAACGACCTTGGCGGTCATTGGCACCTAGTCACACAGCAGCTTTTTTGACGATTCACGCCTGCGTCCCTGAGTTATGCGTCGCCAACTAGGTCGCTCGTCGGCGTTAAACACAGCGATGCGCGCTGGCAAGCGGGACTCCGACGATGAAAAAATGGCTCAGGACAATCGAGCACAATCAGCGATATACAGCGGGGGGGGGGGGGCGGTCGCCGCTATGTGTCACATGTAACGAGATCGCTAGCGAGATCGCTGTTGCGTCACAAAATCGATGACACTTCAGCGATCTCAATTTCGATCTCGCTATGTGAGACGGGGCCTTAAAGGTCTATTACGTGACCTGACCAGCGGTACTAAATGGCTGTCGATTTAGCTGATAGCAATTGTTTAGTAGCCTGTTTACACAGGTAGACTATTCTTCAGATGAGCACTGAATGATCTGCCATTGTTCTAGACACCACTAGTCCTGTGAAATGCTTGTTCATGATAATCTTGCAGTGTACATGGACTTTTAGTGATTATGGTTTTGGACACATAATTGAAAGATTCTATTGCACCTTTAAAAATATTTATGATGAAGGTCGACAACCCATTTAAAGCACCACTCCAGCGTTTTTTTTTTCTTTAATTGTAAGCCGTGAAAAGAGAATAGAAGCCATCTCACCTAAGCGGCCCTCAGCGTGCAGAAGCAAGGAAGAACAGGTGGCTCCATGTGCACTCCATAAAAAGAAAGTATTCCAGATTCATAAAATCCAAAGGTTATTGTTAAATTTTATACATTGATTAAAAAGAAATTGGTCTATATGGTGACCTCAAGGCATTGAGGTCACCATGTAGACTCATTTTTTCGTAGTCATCTTTTAAAGATTTGACAATAAACCTTTGGATTTTATGAAGCTAAAATATTTTTTTCTTTCTATTAACCCCTTAACCCCTTCCTGACATCAGACGTACTATCCCGTCCATGGGACCCGGGCCCCTATGCCCATGGACGGGATAGTACGTCTACCGCGATCAGCGGCGCCCACGTGGTGAGCGCCGGTGGGTGTCAGCTGATTATCACAGCTGACACCCGGCACAATGTGTCAGGGGCGGTCACGGACCGCCCCGACACGTTAACCCCTTGCACACCGCGATCAAACATGATCGCGGTGTACCGGGGGTTAAAGGGCTCCCTCCGTGCTTCCCTGAGCCCCCCACAGCAGCGCAATGGCTCCTTTCCTGCAGGCCCCCGAATCCAAGATGGCGACGGGGGCCTTCAGGGGCCTGCAGGAAGCTGGCTTCCTCAGTGCCTGCAAAGCGTAGGCATGAGGAAGCCTTCTGCACTGCCTGTGACAGATCGCTGATCTGTCACAGTGATCTGTGATGTGACAGATCAGCGATCTGTCACAGGACAGTGATGTCCCACCTGGAACTATTTAATAAAGTTTAAAAAAAATAAAAAAAGTGTTAAAATAAATTTTAAAAAATCTGCAAATAAATTAGAAAAAAAAAAAAATATTCCCCCAAATAAATCAATTTTTTGGAAATAAAAAAAAAAACAATAAAAGTACACATATTAGGTATCGCCGCGTCCGTAATGACCCGCCCTATAAAACTGTCCCATTAGTTAACCCCTTTAGCGAACCCCTTAAAAAATAAAAATAAAAAACAAAGCAAAAAATAATGATTTATTATCATACCGCCAAACAAAAAGTGTAATAACGCGCGATCAAAAAGACGCATATAAATATCCATGGTACCGCTGAAAACATCATCTTGTCCCGCAAAAAACGAGCTGCCACACAGCATCATCAGCGAAAAAATAAAAAAGTTATAGCTCGCAGAATAAAGTGATGCAAAAATAATTATTTTTTATATAAAATAGTTTTCATTGCATAAAACCGACAAAACGTAAAAAAACAACCTAAATGAGGTATCGCTGTAACCATACTGACCCGAAGAATAAAACCACTTTATCAATTTTACCGCACGCGGAACGGTGTAAACGCACCCCCCCAAAAGAAATTCATGAAACGCTGGTTTTTGTTCATTCTGCGTCCCAAAAATCGGAATAAAAAGCGATCAAAAAATGTCACATGCCCAAAAATGGTACCAAGCGTCTTTTAGCATGTGACAGCTGCCAAATATAAAAACCGCCATGAATAGTAAATCAAACCCCCCGTTATCACCCCCTTAGTTAGGGAAAAATAATAAAATAAAAAAAATGTATTTATTTCCATTTTTCCATTAGGGTTAGGGCTAGGGTTAGGGCTAGGGTTAGGGTTAGGGTAGGGTTAGGGCTAGGGTTAGGGCTAGGGTTAGGGTTAGGGCTAGGGTTAGGGCTAGGGTTAGGGCTGAGATTAGGGATAGGGGTGTGTTGGGGTTCGGGTTGGAGTTAGAATTGGGGGTTTCCACTGTTTGGGCACATCAGGGGCTCTCCAAATGCAACATGGCGTCTGATCTCAATTCCAGCCAATTCTGAGTTGAAAAAGTCAAATGGTGCTCCTTCCCTTCCAAGCTCTGCCATGCGCCCAAACAGTGTTTTACCCCCACACATATGGGGTATCAGCCTACTCAGGTCAAATTGCAAAACAATTTTTGGGGTCCAATTTCTCCTGTTACCCTTAGGAAAATAAAAAATTGGGGGCAAAAATATCCCTCAAATACTTTGGGACTGCTCTTGCAGGCTGCCGGATATATTCTTGGCTCCCCTGCGTGTTACTGTGTGAATTACTGTTTGACTGACTCTGACTTTTGCCTGGACTTCTGACCCCGCTTCTGCCTAACGATTCTGTACCTCTGCGACTCTCCTGGTTTATGACTGACTTCGGCCTGGATTCTGACTCTGCTCCTGCCTAACGATTCTGTACCTCTGCGACTCTCCTGGTTTATGACTCTGGCTTCGGCCTGGAATCTGACTCTGCTACTGTCTACTGTTTTTATACCATTTCTGCCCGACTGGTTTAGTCTCGGATATCATTGCCTCTGTGTCCTGTATTGGAACACCTTTCTGGCGACCGTCCTGCTCTGGTCATTGCTCCTATTCAGACAGCGCCTCCTGGACTCTGCTATAAATCCAGATCCCTGTATAGGGGTAAAGGGTATCAGTGTTTCTCGGGGTGTTGTCTGGCTGCAGCCCAGACCGCAGGCAGACGTAACATTATATCCGGCCCAAAAAATAAAACTGCTTTTTGTGTCTATACTTAACACATATAAAAGCAGTTTTCCTCACCTTTTTTTTTTCCTCTTGCTCCTGACTGAGCTGATCCTTGGCCCAAACACCTGTTACATTGCACAGCCTGGAAGGTCACTCTCAGGCTCAAGCATGCTGCAGCCTGGAAGCTTCAAGGAAAATGCTGGCTGTTGGAAATCCACATTCCTGGATCATCGCCCCCTGGACAGCTCTGGGGGCCAGGTATTGCCCGCAAATGCGGCCAAACTGTTGTTACCAGTTTCCCTTTCTTTTGCTAAGAAATGTCTGTGTGTGAAGGCTTATGTGGATTGTGGTGCTGCCGGCAACCTTATGGATTTTTTATTTGCTAGGAGCCTTGGTGTACCTCTGTCAAGGCTTAAAGCGCCTATTCAGACTACTGCGATTAATGGTACATCTATATTCCAGGGAGGCGTGGAATTCGTTACTGCCAAAATTTCTATGTCAGTGGGGACATTACATTACGAACAAATGTCATTTTTTGTTATACATAATTTATCAGATCCTGTTGTATTATGCATGCCATGGTTGCACCAGCATTATCCGGTTATTGACTGGCGCATAGGTGATATCGTGCGCTGGAGTCCACGGTGTCAGAGTAACTGTATGTCACTGTCAGTGAACCAAATTAAAATTAAAACACCTTCTATTCCATATGCGTTTAGGGATTATGAAGATGTTTTCTCCATAGTGGAGTCTGAGAAACTACCTCCTCACAGATAATACAATTGTCCTATTGACTTGGTCTCTGGTGCCCGTCTCCCTAAGGGGAGAATATTCAACCTCTCTGGTCCTGAGCGTGTAGCCATGAATGACTACATATAACCTGGTCCGCATAAGAGATGGGGACGAATGGAAAACGGCCTTTAATACACCCCTTGGCCATTTTGAGTACCTGGTAATGCCGTTCGGACTCAGTAACGCTCCTGCAGTATTTCAGCACTTCGTCAACGATATTTTCAGAGACATTTGTGGGGTGTATGTCGTCGTATATCTGGACGACATTTTGATTTATTCTGCTGACCCTGTGACACATGCTCAACACGTTCGTTCAGTACTGCAAAGACTGTGCGAAAACTCTTTGTTTGCGAAATTTGAAAAATGTGTTTTTTATGCCGAAGAGGTGCAGTTTTTAGGATACATGGTCTCAGGCAAGGGGTTCCGCATGGATCCTGCCAAGATTCAACCTATTAAGGATTGGGTGCAACCCAAATCGCTGAAAGCACTGCAGCGATTTTTGGGATTTGCAAATTATTATCGCAAATTCATCAGGGGATTCTCAGAGATTGCCAAGCCACTCACGGACCTTACCCGGAAAGGGGCGGACGTGACCAATTGGAATCCTGAGGCAACTCGGGCTTTTTCTACACTAAAAGAGTGCTTCGTGGCCAACCCGGTGTTGATTCAACCAAACTTGGACCACCCGTTTATTGTAGAAGTAGATGCCTCCGAAGTCGGAGTGGGAGCAGTGCTCTCGCAAGGCACTGCATCCCTCACTCAGCTTCGCCCATGTGCCTTTTTCTCCCACAAATTCTCTGCAACGGAGAGAAACTATGACATCGGCAATCGGGAGTTACTGGCAACGAAGTGGGCCTTCGAGGAATGGCGCCACTTCCTCGAAGGTGCCAAACACAAGGTTACTATTACCGACCACAAAAACCTAACCTACCTAGAGTCGGCTAAAAGACTAAATCCTAGGCAGGCCAGGTGGGCCTTGTTTTTCTCCAGGTTTGATTTTTTTTAATCACCTTTCGCCCCGGAACTAAAAATGTGAGGGCAGATGCCCTCTCCCGCAGCTTTTGCCCCACACAGACCGAGGACTATGAACCAGTTCCAATATTGGCTAATGGGATTGTCGTGTCGGCAGTATCTCTGGACCTCCTGGAGGAGATCCATAGGTCATCAGAACGAGCTCCTGACACTACACCCCCCAAAAAAATTATTCGTTCCAGCTACCTTTCGCTTACAAGTGTTAAAAGAATCACACGACTCCTTCCTGGCAGGCCATCCTGGTCTCAATAATACCACTAGGCTGGTAACCAGGAACTTTTGGTGGCCGACGGTGGCCAAGGACTGTAAGGACTACGTCTCAGCGTGTGAAGTCTGTGCCCGTGCCAAGTCCCCCCATAATAGCCCTACCGGCTGGCTTCTGTCCTTGCCCACCCCTGAGAGTCCATGGACCCACATCTCCATGGACTTCATTACAGACCTGCCACCCTCCGATGGGAAAACTTGTATCTGGGTGGTGGTGGACAGGTTCAGTAAGCAGTGTCACTTTGTTCCCCTGTCTGGCTTGCCTAACTCTGAAACTTTAAGTAAGTTGTTTGTTCTTCACGATGTACGTTTGCACGGCGTTCCGGCAAATATTGTGTCCGACAGGGGTACCCAGTTTGTCTCGAAGTTCTGGAGGGCGTTCTGTAAACGTATTGGTGTTGAGTTGTCCTTCTCCTCGGCATACCATCCCAAAACCAATGGTCAAACTGAGCGTGCCAACCAAGCGCTGGAGCAATACCTCCGCTGCTATGTCTCAGCACATCAGTCAGATTGGGTGGAACATTTGCCATTGGCGGAGTTCGCTCTCAATAATAAATACCAAGACTCCATCAAAACTACCCCCTTTTTCTGTAACCTTGGACTACATCCGCGCTTTGGATCATTTTCGGCCAAGATGTCGGAACTCCCAGGGGTTGAGCAAAATATACATCGTCTGAAGACAATTTGGTCCAAAGTAAACTCAAATTTGAAAGGGGCTCAGATTAGGCAGGCTTCGGCGGCTAATAGACGACGATCCCAGGGGACGCACCTGGGAGTTGGTGACAAGGTTTGTCTCTCTACAAGAAACATCAAACTTAAGGTTACAGTCTGCCAAACTGGGTCCCAGGTTCATCGGCCCATATGAAATATTAGAGGTAATTAACCCGGTAGCGTTTCGGTTGAAACTCCCGCAGTCGTTTAAAATTCCTAATGTTTTCCATAAGTCCCTCCTCAAGGTGTACCGCTCCCCAATTCGTCCCGTCCAGTCCCCTCCTCCTCCAGTTTTGGTCAAGGGTGCCTTGGAGTACGAAGTCCAGGACATCTTTGATTCCCGTCTAGTGAGAAACTCTGTGCAATATTTAGTGCATTGAAAGGGCTACGGCCAAGAGGAGAGGTCCTGGGTCCCCGCTAGTGACATTCATGCAAAGGGGTTGATTAGAAGGTTTCACCTCCTCCACCCTGACAAACCGGGTTTTGAGGGTCCGGAGGCCCCTCTTAGAGGGGGGGGTACTGTCACGTCACCTTCAGACTCAGGGCCTGCTGTCCCGGCCTCGGCCACTAGGAGGCGCCGGACTGTCACATCACCATCAGACTCAGGGCCTGCTGTCCCGGCCTTGATCACTAGGAGGCGCCGGACTGTCCCATCACCGTCTGACTCATGGCCTGCGGTTCCGGCCTCGGTCTCTCGGAGGCGCTGTGCTTCAACCCCGAGTCATGGCGGCGATAGCTATGAGGCTCCTGCGCAGGCGCCCGCTGGACGCAGGCTTCGCTCCTCGGTCAGTCATGAAGGGGCTGGTGCATCACCATCCAGCCTGGTCCTGGGGGCGGTCCGGATGACATCATCAGCCCAGGAGCCTGTGAGGGATGACCTGATCCCTCAAATACTTTGGGACTGCTCTTGCAGGCCGCCGGATATATTCTTGGTTCCCCTGTGTGTTACTGTGTGAATTACTGTTTGACTGACTCTGACTTTTGCCTGGACTTCTGACCCCGCTTCTGCCTAACGATTCTGTACCTCTGCGACTCTCCTGGTTTATGACTCTGACTTCGGCCTGGATTCTGACTCTGCTCCTGCCTAACGATTCTGTACCTCTGCGACTCTCCTGGTTTATGACTCTGACTTCGGCCTGGATTCTGACTCTGCTTCTGCCTAACGATTCTGTACCTCTGCGACTCTCCTGGTTTATGACTCTGGCTTCGGCCTGGAATCTGACTCTGCTACTGTCTACTGTTTTTATACCATTTCTGCCTGACTGGTTTAGTCTCGGATATCATTGCCTCTGTGTCCTGTATTGGAACACCTTTCTGGCGACCGTCCTGCTCTGGTCATTGCTCCTATTCAGACAGCGCCTCCTGGGCTCTGCTATAAATCCAGATCCCTGTATAGGGGTAAAGGGTATCAGTGTTTCTCGGGGTGTTGTCTGGCTGCAGCCCAGACCGCAGGCAGACGTCACACTCCTGTTAGCCTTGTGAAAATAAAAAATAGCCAGTTAAAAAATCATTTTTGAGGAAAAAAAATGATCTTTTATTTTCACTGCTCTGCGTTATAAACTTCTGTAAAGCCCTTGGGGGTTCATACTGCTCACCACACATCTAGATAAGTTCCATAAGGGGTCTAGTTTCCAAAATGGGATCACTTGTTGGGGGTTTCCACTCTTTAGGCACATCAGGGGCTCTCCAAACGCAACATGGTGTCCAAACTCAATTCCAGCTAATTCTGCGTCGAAAAAGTCAAACGGCGCTCCTTCCCTTGCGAGCTCTGCCGTGTGCCCAAAAAGTGGTTTACCCCCACATATGGGGTATCGTCGTATTCAAGAGAAATTGCACAACAAATTTTGTGGTTCATTTTCTCTTTTAACACTTGAGAAAATAAAGAAAATTGGTTCTGAATAAATTTTTTGCAAAAAAAAGTTAAATGTTAATTTTTCCTTCCACATTGCTTCAGTTCCTGAACCTCAGAACTAAAACTGACAAGCCTATTTACGAACAGTGCAAAAACCTACAGGATAAGAGAGAGAGCTAAATTTCAAAGGGACACTGACGATTACACCCACGACAGAGTATATAGATGGACAACTCCTCCTCTATGGGATCTGGGCGAGGGAACTACAATCATGTCATGATCCAGCGTGGATCTGACAGTTTAAATGGATAAGTGAACTTTTTTCCTTTGGCTAGGTGCCAAAGTGATTGCCCCCGGTGGCCATTAGAATTATTACATGTGGTGTCGCTCATTCTAAGTTGCCCCGGTGGTGGTGAGTGGTAGTGCACTTTAGTTTCTTTGGTTTAGCGCACGTAATTATAAATCAGGTGTGAGTCTCTTTAAAAGAGTTCAGGTGGGTTTGATGACTGTTGGTGATATTGTGAGTTAGTCATTCTCAAGGAAGCCTGTGTGAAGGAAGGAGCTGAACATGAGTCCTGCGCAGCCCAGCCGGAGGGGACGAGTGGCAGCTAGGTGGTCTGCAAGAAGGGCTGGCATGGCGTGGTGGAGTCACAGTTTATGGTGTCGGCAGGAAGTGCTTGCTTGGCTTGGTGGAGTGACGACTATGGAGAGAGTTGCACTCAGCATGCGGGACTTGGTTGCTGAGAGCTGGACTCAAGCATGCTTGACTTTTTGGGCAGGAGCTGAACTCATCTTTGGGACTCTGTTACTGTACTTCTGCAATTGGTGGTGGACTCTGCTCCAAGGCTGCACTATGGTGAAGGATCCAGTTATGGTGATGGATCCGGGTGGAGGAGAAGATGCACACAGGTGGTGGGCTCTGTTGCTAGGAGCGTATGCAACAGAGCAAAGCTAAGTGGTGTTTCCCCTGTATTGTCATTTTCACTCGTGTGTTAGTGCAGTGGTGGGATTAATTTCCGCACCGACCAATTCCCTAGTGAGGGTTTAGGTTCAGGGCGAGCTAGGGTTTTTAGGTTCCTGTGCGTCGCCCGGTGCGGAACCGGCATAGGGAACATTAGGAGTGCAGGGACACTGGCTCAGGGGAGTACAGGAGGTCTCCACTGCCCTATTCCCTATTGCAGGGCCCACCATTGTTAATGTTACCCAGGTTCCCCTTTATTATTTACATTCGCCTTACTGGAGGTGGGGTTTCCAGACTACTTTATATATACGTGTAATATCTAAATTCGCCAGTTGGAGGAGGTGTATCCAGCTGCACGTCCTATTATTTAAATTCGCCCAACTGGAGGCTGTGTATCCAGGGTCACGTGTGTCATATGGGTTCGCCTTGCGGTACTCGCTGCGTCCAGACACACGTGACCGTGATAAATCAAAGACGCACAGGCTCCTACCACACCGACAGCGACAGCTCCACTGGAAGCTCATCTCAGCATCGTTTTTTAGCCAGGCGTCAATCAACAAGACATAACAATCATCGCTCTGCAGGAGGAGACCGACTCGGAGGGCAAAACGCAAACCCCGAAGAACGTATGATGACCAGATCACAGGTAAGCCCACCAACTCGGTCTTCAACATTTCATCCTACACCCTCAGCCCCCTAGAGCTCTCAGTCCTTCAAAAAGGCTTATCATTCTGTCCAACCCCTCTTTGGGATAAATTCCAGCTGTCTCAAGACCTGCAGAACTTTTTTCGGAACATTCGTCTGAAAACCTATTTTGGACTGGAATCAACTAACCTAGCGAATAGGGTCCCTCCAATCGGGGGGAACCCTATTCCTGAACTGTCAACCTCATCTCTCGGCTTACATAATTCAAGTAATTTTTCTCCTCCACATACCTTTCATGCAGTTGAGGCCTTTATTGATCTGGTCCAAAAGGACACAAATCATACCCTCGAGGAACAACAAAAAGGTATGCTACCCACATCTAACAACATCACTCCACTTGAGAGGCAAGCCATAAACTCACTCAAAAATAATAAGTCGATAGTGATCAAACGGGCCTTTGTCTTTCAAAACCATTCTGATTACATGGATGAAATCTATTGTCAACTCTCCAATTCTACCACGTACCAAAAAATTCCCACTGTTGATTCCAAAACCGTCACCTTTCTCAAAAACCCTAATCTGGTTACCCCTGATTTTTACACATTACCAAAAATCCACAAATCTCTGCACAAACCTACTGGCCGCCCTATTGTTGCCTCTACAGACTCTATTCTATCTCTAATCTCCATCTTTCTTGAAAAAATCCTGACCCCCCTCACCAAAACTACCAGGTCCTTTGTCTTAGACACAAGTCATTTCTAGAGTTGAGTGACTTTTGGTTTTTTAGGGTCGAGTTTCGTTTCGTGAAACCCGACTTTTCCAAAAGTCGGGTCGAGCAAGATCGTCCGATTATAGGGAAAAGTCGGGGTCGTCCCGAAACACGAAACCCAATGTAAGTCAATGGGGAATAAAAGTCGGCAGTGAGAGGAGGACAGGAAACACACCTACAGTGCCCATTTGAATGCCAAAAGCATCAATTCTTCTTACTTAAGCTTGTCAACCTTAATTAACTTCATAATACAAGTTACGCACTGAAAAATGGGGGTTATTTGGCTACAGACTGTGGGGGGGGAGGGCTGGCTCCAGGTTTTCATGTGCCCTGGGCGAAAGAGCGCCCCTTTAACACATACCACAACTCATCATGCTCCGATACGGCAGAGAAATAGCGGTATAGTACAATGAAAAATACTTCACTTTTTACATCTCATGACGAGGCCCATCTATTTCTCCATACAGAATCATTGGTCCCATATAATGTTTGAAACAGTATATGATGAGCTCCACATAATGCTACAGTATATGTTGGTCCCCATGGATGAAGCTCCACTGTCTTATGGGCCCAAATAATGCTCCAAACATAATGGGCCCCATTTCTAATGCTCTAGTGTATAATGGGCCCTGTAAATGCTGCTCCAGTGTCTGATGTCCACCTTTGGAATGTTCCAGTGTATGGTGGGCCCCATCTATCATTCTCCAGAGTATAGTGCTCCCCAAAAATTGCTGTCCCAACATTGAAAACAATCAAATAAATCTCCTCGCTAGGGAATCCCTGTACTTGTCTGGACTCCTCGTCGTCCCCATCTTCCATCTCACTGCACAGTATTTCAACTTTGCAAGTGCTGTGATCCTGAGCAAGCAGGGGGGGCCCACTCGTTGGCGACGGCACTGGCACAGGGCCCCTGATAGTACGGTGGTGTGTCTGATGGCGGGTGGGCCGAACCTGCACTTTCATCTGCAGCTTCCTCTTTGTCACCGTGTAAGATGGAACTGTATATGGGAAGGGTAACCTGAGTTTCATCAGGGTCAGATTCAGGTCGTGTAGCATGCGAGGGGAATGTAGTGGTCTGGGTCAATGTACCAGCAGATTCATCGAGCAGTGGCTGGGCATCAGTGCACTTGTGTCGCCCCCAGGAGTACGGTCGCCACAGTGGCATTACCTTCTTCCTAGGGAGTGTGATGTCATGCTTGGGAGCAACGAAGGATCTCTCTAGCAGGTTAACTGATTGGGCGGCGTTATTCCCACGAGTCATGACCCTCCAAACAGCGTTCATGAAGGCAAAGTGTTTGTTTTACGTGGGCAGTATGGTTGCAAAGCTGAACCTTAAAGGAATGCCCAGAAGGGCACCACCAGGAGTGGAGCCTACGGTTAAATTCGACTCCCCCTGGGAAACCTCAACCATGCCAGCTACAGAACAGATGCACACATTGCAAGCTTAATTCCGTTAACGAACGAGACTCCGTCATGCCCCGCGGTCCGAGTCCGGCTTACTAGAGGGACACGTGAGGCTCTGGCACATGAGATTGGCCAATAACTGGTGTGTCATGCCCTTACATGTCCGTGGCTGCATGTGCGCTACACTGAAAAGGCCAGCGTTTGTCACTTACAGGTGCAGATAACCCGCTGAACAACGTTAGTGATGGGGATCACTGATTACAATTATTACCCGCGAACAATGATTTCCCAGTAAGTGCAGGTCAACCGCAGTTCCGGAATTAGGCCTAACCGTCATTCCTGAAAAAATGAAAAACTTGCGTGTGCAAACCACAGGTGCTGTAGCTTGCTTAACAGCTCGCCAGTAGAGTTGAGCGAAACGGGTCGAAAAAATTCAAAAGACGCCAACTTTTGGCAAAGTCGGGTTTCATGAAACGAAACCCGACCCTAGGATGAGGTCGGCGACTTACGCGCCAAAGTCGCGTTTCAAAAGTTTGTTATGCGCTCTTTTTCAGCCAATCAGGATCCACAGACACTGTGGGCAACGTGATGACCTAGGCATGGGTCACCACCATCTTTCAGAAGGGCATGCAAGTGATTGGCTTGCTTTGGTGGGCGTCACAGGGGGTATAAAAGGGCGTGCACGCCGACCGCCATGTTACTCATGCTGATCTTAGTATAGGGAGAGGTTGCTGCTGATTCTGTAGGGAGAGCGTTAGGCAGGGAAGAAGACAAAAAAACTGCTTCTGCTGCTAGCGATTTGGCCTGCACAACACACAAGTCACTGTGTGTGCAGTGCAAGGGGAGGCTATATTGTGGTGTATCAGTGGTGTTGGTTGTTGGGCTGCCTTTTAAGGCTTCCTGACACGCTGGCATTGCTGTTTACCCACTGCTCCGCAAACTGCTTTTTTAAAAGCAATCCAATCTCCCTTATCCTCTAGTCACTTTTGTCACAGCTGTGCCATCGAGCGTGTCACATAGCGCTCAGATATCAGTGGGCCTCACACAATCCACAAGTGTCCAGTGTCCAAAAGTGTACGCAGAGATTCAAAATCTCCATTATCCTCTCGTCACTTTGGTCACAGGCAGCTGTGCCATCGAGCGTGTCACATAGCGCTCAGATATCAGTGGGCCTCACACAATCCACAAGTGTCCAGTGTCCAAAAGTGTACGCAGAGATTCAAAATCTCCATTATCCTCTCGTCACTTTGGTCACAGGCAGCTGTGCCATCGAGCGTGTCACATAGCGCTCAGATATCAGTGGGCCTCACACAATCCACAAGTGTCCAGTGTCCAAAAGTGTACGCAGAGATTCAAAATCTCCATTATCCTCTCGTCACTTTGGTCACAGGCAGCTGTGCCATCGAGCGTGTCACATAGCGCTCAGATATCAGTGGGCCTCACACAATCCACAAGTGTCCAGTGTCCAAAAGTGTACGCAGAGATTCAAAATCTCCATTATCCTCTCGTCACTTTGGTCACAGGCAGCTGTGCCATCGAGCGTGTCACATAGCGCTCAGATATCAGTGGGCCTCACACAATCTACAAGTGTCCAGTGTCCAAAAGTGTACGCAGAGATTCAAAATCTCCATTATTCTCTCGTCACTTTGGTCACAGGCAGCTGTGCCATCGAGCGTGTCACATAGCGCTCAGATATCAGTGGGCCTCACACAATCTACAAGTGTCCAGTGTCCAAAAGTGTACGCAGAGATTCAAAATCTCCATTATCCTCTCGTCACTTTGGTCACAGGCAGCTGTGCCATCGAGCGTGTCACATAGCGCTCAGATATCAGTGGGCCTCACACAATCCAAAAGTGTCCACTGTCCACAAGTGTGTGCAGAAAATCTAAATCTCCCCTGTCCTATAGACACCTTGTACCTTGTTTTACATTACTATATAGTTTGTTGGATTTTGTCTACATTTCTACCAAAAATGAGGAAGGCTGGTGGAAGAGGCCGTGGAATTGGGTGGGGGTTGGCAGCTGGTAATGATGGTGTTGGTGGTGGATCTGATGGTAGTGGCAAGAGCAAAATAGGACCGAATGCAGGAGGTGCTGACCCTGCGTCATCGTCTGGCTACATAAGGCCTCGAACGCTTAGTTTTCTAGGAGTTGGCAAACCGCTTTTAAAGGCAGAGCATCAGGAAAAAGTTTTGTCTTACATTGCTGACTCAGCCTCCAGCTCTATCGCCTCCTCTTCTTCAGTTGTAAAAAGTAAAAGCACTGAGTCGTCATTGGAGGCTCATGTTCATGAACCACACCTTTCCTTGTGTCCTTCACCCCAACCAAGATTGAAGGATGACGCAGGCCATACTACTGATTACTCCATGGAGCTGTTTTCACATACCATGCCTGGATTATCAAGTCAAATGGTGAATTACCCAGGCCAAGATGAATCTGACATGGAGTGCACTGATGCACAGCCGCTGATGGATGATTCTGCTGGTACATTCACTCAGAGCACTACATTGTCCTCGCAGTGTACAGAGCCAGATTTTGACCCTGATGAGACTCAGGTTCCCCTTCCCGCACACTATACCACCATACACGGTGACACAGAGAAAGGTGCACATGACATAGAAGAGGAGGTGATGGATGACCTAGTTGTTGACCCAGATTGGCATCCATTGGGGGAAGAGGGTGCTGCTTCCAATAGCTCAGATGAGGAGCATCCACAGCAGACATCGACATCGCAACAGCTGTTATCTGGCAGGCCCGGAGCACTCCAAAGACAGGTTCCAAACATCAAAAGAGTTGCTGGACAGCTTGTCCAGAGGGTCAAAAGATCACAGCGTGCTAGGCCGCAAAATGTCTGCCAAAGTAGGAAGAGTGCAGTATGGCACTTTTTTGAACAAAATCCTCATGATCAGGCCAAGGTTATCTGTAAGAAGTGCGCAAAGACCTTTAGCCGAGGGAAAAATCTGAAAAATTTGAATACCAGTTGCATGCTTAGACATTTAATCAGCATGCACTTGCAAGCGTGGACACAACACCAAACCTCAAGTGCCACATGTGCAACTGATCACAAGGAAGGTAGTCAGCAACGCTACATTGTTTCCCCCACTGTAAGCCCACCGGTTAGCACAGCAGCAAATGTTGAGGTGTCGTTGCAAGACCACAGCAGTCAGGGAATCCCACTGTTATATCAACGAAAGACTGATTCTAGGCCATCAGAAAGAACACCAACTCCATCACCATCATCAACCCTCTCTCAGTCCGCCCTGTCCACCGCTACTTCCACCATATGCAGCTCTCAAGTCCAGCTCACCCTCCCAGACACTATGAGTAGGTCAAGAAAGTACTCAGTCTCTCATCCGCGTACACTGGGTTTGAACGCCCACATTGCCAAACTAATCTCGTTTGAGATGATGCCCTTTCGGTTGGTGGAAAGCACAGCTTTCCGCGAACTCATGGCCTATGCAGTACCACGCTATGACTTACCCAGTCGCCACTTCTTCTCTCGCAAAGCCATCCCAGCCCTCCACCATCATGTGAAAGACCACATTGTCCATGCACTCAAGCAGTCAGTGAGCGGAAAGGTGCACCTCACAACTGATGCATGGTCCAGTCGGCATGGCCAGGGCCGTTACGTGTCCATCACTGCGCACTGGGTTAATGTGGTGGATGCAGGGTCCACAGGGGACAGCGGTGGTGGGACAGTGCTGCCTAGCCCATGGTATAGGAAACAGTTGGCTGTAGGCGTTCGACCCTCCTCCTCCTCCTCCTCCTCCTCCAGAAGCGAAAGCTCGTCCACAGAGCGCAGTCGTACGAGCACTCCATCTGCAGCTGCCACTGTTGCACACTATGTGTCCCCCTATCGAGCAGCTAGTGGAAAGCGTCAGCAGGCAGTGTTGCAGATGATGTGTTTGGGCGACAGACACACCGCCGAGGTGCTGGCCGAGTACTTGAAGCGACAAACTGAGTCATGGCTGGGCAGTGTACATTTTGAGGCAGGCAAGGTAGTTAGTGATAACGGCCGTAATTTTGTGGCAGCCATAGCCCTTTCAAAACTCAGCCACATACCTTGCTTGGCTCACACCTTGAACCTGGTGGTGCAGTGCTTCCTCAAAAATTATCCGGAGTTAACAGCCCTGCTCCAGAAGGTGCGAAGACTGTGCGCGCACATCCGCGGGTCGCCTGTACACTCCGTTCGTATGCAGAAGCTGCAGCGATTGCTCCACCTTCCCAACCACCGCCTCATTATCGACATTGCAACAAGGTGGAACTCCACCCTGCACATGGTGGAGCGGCTGTGCGAGCAGAGGCAGGCCATAATGCATTTGTGGGAGGATACACGGCCAGGCACTTTGAGAGCAGACATGGAGTTGACAGGCATGCAGTGGTCGAAGCTGAAAGACCTTTGTAAAGTCCTTCAGTGTTTTGAGGAATGCACACGGCTGGTAAGCGCAGACGACGCCATACTAAGCATGAGCATCCCACTTATGCGTCTGCTCATGCAAACTTTGACGCACCTTAAGGAGCAGGCGTCTGCAGCCAATGTTGATGAGGAGGAAGAGGAGGAGGGAATCCTTGATGACATTCAGCCATTGTCTGCTCAGAGACCTCTCCTGGACGAGGTGGAGGAAGAAGAGGAGGAGGAGGAGGAGGAGGATGATGGGGATGATTACTTAGGGGAGGAGGATGCATCTCGTGGGGCAAGTGAAAATGTTGGCGTGGCAAGGTCTGGTACAGGGTTTGTGCGTGACTGGAGGGATGTGGATTTGCCAGAAAGTGCTCCTCCACCCAGCACTCGCAGTGCATCATTGACACCGGGAACATTGGCCCACATGTCAGATTATGCCTTGCGGATCCTAAAAAGGGACCCCCGCATTGCCAAAATGATGAACGATGACGACTACTGGTTGGCCAGCATCCTGGATCCACGCTATAAAGGCAAATTACAAAACATCATGCCACAGGAGAACCTTGACCTAATATTGGCTAATAAACAAGCAACTCTGGTAAATCGGTTGCTTGAGGCATTCCCAGCACACAGCAGCGGTGATGGTTCTCACACGAGCCGTACGGGCCGGGGGCAGCTTGGCAGAGGTGTTCGTGGTGCACACAGCAGAAGTGGCGTTGGAGACAGGGGTTTCATGACAATGTTGTGGACTGATTTTTCAAATACCGCTCACACAACTGGTAATACTGCATCGATGGAAAGTGACAGGAGACAGCAGTTGTCAACTATGGTTACAAACTACTTTTCCTCCCATATCGATGTTCTCCCACACAGGTCATTCCCCTTTGACTATTGGGCCGCTAAACTGTACACCTGGCCTGAATTGGCCCAATATGCCTTACAGGAGCTCGCTTGCCCAGCTGCAAGTGTGCTATCGGAAAGAGTCTTCAGTGCAGCTGGATCAATCCTGACAGAAAAAAGAACCCGTCTGTCAACCCAAAATGTGGATGATCTAACCTTCATTAAAATGAACCACGCATGGGTTTCCAAGGATTTTGTCCCACCTTCCCCTGATGACACATAGGGTGACAGAAAAATGGCTTGCTTTGGTCCACCTCTTCCTGGTACTTCACCTATTTCGCCTTTTGCATCAGCTGAATGTCCAACATCAACATATGCCACTTTCTAAAACTCCCTAACTGTGCTGCCTCCCCCCCCATGGCCGGGGTAACCACCTAGCGCACGACACCGTGCGAGTGCCGTTGCCCTGGACAGGTGGGTAGGCCGACTCTTGGGCGCGGGCACTGGCACAGGGTCCCTCATAGTGCAATCAAGTGTCTCTGACGGTGGTGGTGCACACCCGCCGTCAGACACACCGCTGTACTATGAGGGGCCCAGTGCCAGTACCGACGCCCAAGAGTGGGCCCCCCTTGCTTGGGCAGGGCCCCAGCATTTGCAATCTTTACCACTCCCTGCTCCTCCGCTGTGTAATCTGGGCCGTCAAATCCATACTGTGCCTGACACCGTCTGAGCCTGCCTCCTGAGACATATATTTTGAATGTGTACGCTATCCATACATGTTATCCAGGGATACAGTACCCTTTCTAACCTTTGTGCAATGACGTGCAATCCATACTGGGCCTAACACCGTCTGAGCCTGCCTCATGCTGTATAGACATATATTTTGAATGTGTACGCTATCCATACATGTTATCCAGGGATACGGTACCCTTTCTAACCTTTGTGCAATGACGTGCAATCCATACTGGGCCTAACACCGTCTGAGCCTGCCTCATGCTGTATAGACATATATTTTGAATGTGTACGCTATCCATACATGTTATCCAGGGATACGGTACCCTTTCTAACCTTTGTGCAATCACGTGCAATCCATACTGGGCCTAACACCGTCTGAGCCTGCCTCATGCTGTATAGACATATATTTTGAATGTGTACGCTATCCATACATGTTATCCGGGGATACGGTACCCTTTCTAACCTTTGTGCAATGATGTGCAATCCATACTGGGCCTAACACCGTCTGAGCCTGCCTCATGCTGTATAGACATATATTTTGAATGTGTACGCTATCCATACATGTTATCCGGGGATACGGTACCCTTTCTAACCTTTGTGCAATGACGTGCAATCCATACTGGGCCTAACACCGTCTGAGCCTGCCTCATGCTGTATAGACATATATTTTGAATGTGTACGCTATCCATACATGTTATCCGGGGATACCGTACCCTTTCTAACCTTTGTGCAATGACGTGCAATCCATACTGGGCCTAACACCGTCTGAGCCTGCCTCATGCTGTATAGACATATATTTTGAATGTGTACGCTATCCATACATGTTATCCGGGGATACGGTACCCTTTCTAACCTTTGTGCAATCACGTGCAATCCATACTGGGCCTAACACCGTCTGAGCCTGCCTCATGCTGTATAGACATATATTTTGAATGTGTACGCTATCCATACATGTTATCCGGGGATACGGTACCCTTTCTAACCTTTGTGCAATGACGTGCAATCCATACTGGGCCTAACACCGTCTGAGCCTGCCTCATGCTGTATAGACATATATTTTGAATGTGTACGCTATCTATACATGTTATCCGGGGATACGGTACCCTTTCTAACCTTTGTGCAATGACGTGCAATCCATACTGGGCCTAACACCGTCTGAGCCTGCCTCATGCTGTATAGACATATATTTTGAATGTGTACGCTATCCATACATGTTATCCAGGGATATGGTACCCTTTCTAACCTTTGTTTAATGACGTGCAATCCATACTGGGCCTAACACCGTCTGAGCCTGCCTCATGCTGTATAGACATATATTTTGAATGTGTACGCTATCCATACATGTTATCCAGGGATACGGTACCCTTTCTAACCTTTGTGCAATGACGTGCAATCCATACTGGGCCTAACACCATCTGAGCCTGCCTCATGCTGTATAGACATATATTTTGAATGTGTACGCTATCCATACATGTTATCCGGGGATACGGTACCCTTTCTAACCTTTGTGCAATGACGTGCAATCCATACTGGGCCTAACACCGTCTGAGCCTGCCTCATGCTGTATAGACATATATTTTGAATGTGTACGCTATCCATACATGTTATCCGGGGATACGGTACCCTTTCTAACCTTTGTGCAATGACGTGCAATCCATACTGGGCCTAACACCGTCTGAGCCTGCCTCATGCTGTATAGACATATATTTTGAATGTGTACGCTATCCATACATGTTATCCGGGGATACGGTACCCTTTCTAACCTTTGTGCAATGACGTGCAATCCATACTGGGCCTAACACCGTCTGAGCCTGCCTCATGCTGTATAGACATATATTTTGAATGTGTACGCTATCCATACATGTTATCCAGGGATACGGTACCCTTTCTAACCTTTCTAACACTTATGGATTGTGTGAGGCCCACTGAATATCACAGCGCTATGTCACAGGCAGAAATTGGCTAGTGTATCACAATCTACAAGGTGTATGTAGAATTGGGCAGAATAGGAATCTCCCTAGAGTGCAGGTCTGTAAGAACGGAACATGTCCTCGTTTTATTCTCACAGAGTGACACACTGATAGCTTCACTGTGGCTGTGATAACAGCCGTTACACGGTACTGTGTGAGGAGCGTACACCTCTGTATGGTGTGAAAAAATGCACGCTCAGTACCTCAGCAGGACAAAAAAAAAAAATTGGGATTGCTTTTAAAAAAGCAGTTTGCGGAGCAGTGGGTAAACAGCAATGCAGGAATGTCAGGCAGCCTTAGAAGGCAGCCCAACAACCAACACCACTGATACACCACTATATAGCCTCCCCTTGCACTGCACACACAGTGACTGGTGTGTTGTACAGGCAAAATCGCTAGCAGCAGAAGCAGTTTTTGGTGTCTTCTTCCCTGCCTAACGCTCTCCCTACAAAATCAGCAGCAGCAGCAGCTCTCCCTATTCTGAGATCAGCATGAGTAACATGGCTGTCGGCGTGCACGCCCTTTTATACCCCCTGTGACGCCCCCCAAAGCAAGCCAATACCTAATAAAATGCCCCTGTGGCCTACTTTACGTAGGCGAAACTACCCAACATGTGCGTGATAGAATTGCCAGTCATAAATGCAAGAAAACCTGGCTCCCAATCCCATACTCTTTCATTAACGACCACCACTCAGTTTCTCAGCTTAGGGTCCAGGTGATAGAGAAGGTTGAACAGGGGTGGCAATCACATTAAGCTCCTCAAAACAAGGGAGTCATTTTGGATCTATAAGCTACAGACTCTGGCCCCCAAAGGCCTCAATCGTGAGTTGGATTTACTTCCATGACTGTTTCTTGTAACTCCGCTTGTCATATGCATTTTGCCATGAGCATGTATTTTTGTACCAATTATTAATTGTTTTATTCTCTTTCTGACCCTTAAGGGGCCTTTACACATAGTGATATCGCTAGCGATATCGCTAAAGCGCCACCAATTTTGTGACGCAGCAGCGATATCGCTAGCAATATCGCTATGTGTGATACTTACCTCCGACCGGCTCCCCCGCTGATTATCACTGATCACGCGAGATCGTCCAGTTCCATTTCTCGTCAGGCGCTTCCTGCTTGGCTTCCTGCTGGCGCCGACGAGCGACGCGTGGACGCGGGCAGGAGGACGCCAGGATTGCCGCGTCTGAAAGGTAAGTAACGACCGCTGCTGCGTCGCTACATCGCTGTGAGATATGCCTGTGTGACAGCTCACTAGCGACCATTTAGCGATGCACCAGTGATCCTGACTGGGTCGTATCGTTGTCGGGATCGCTGGTGCATCGCTAAATGTAAAGGGGCCTTTAGGGTGGTGAAATCGCGGCCTTCATCTCACTTCTCATAAATTCTCTCTTTTTCAGATCCACTAATCTCTTCTCTCCCCCCCCTTGGGTGAGTATATCCAATATGTTTTTTTTTTTTATTTTTTATTTTTTATATTTTTTTCTCCACTTCATTTATTTATACTCTTCATTTTCCATTTTTTAATTTCTCTTATTATTTTTTATTAATTTTTATTTCTTATTCTATATATTTTTACATTTTCATCATTTTTCATTTTTTATTATTATTATTTTTGATCTTTATTTTTTCTCATTTTGTAACCCCTTTTGATTCCCTTGATCATTTTTCTTACTATTAGTATTATTATTAATATTTTTTTCTCCCCCTTTTTTCATTATTTTTCCATTTTATTATTTTATTACATTATTATAATTTTTTTATTTTTTTCTAATTTCATCTTTCTTTCTTTATTTCTTTCCATTTTTATTTGTTTCATTCAACATATTTCCCAGCATTATTCTTTTGTTTTTTGCTGACTTAATCATCTTAACACACTGCTCCTCATTTAGTGTACTCTCCATATTCCTATTCCCCATTATACTCTTCTGTTCTACCTTTTCCATTTCTTTTTCACTCTTCTTCTCCTTCTTCTTTTCCTCTGTTTCTTCCCTCCCTACCCACTTCTCTCCTCTTTCCTCTTCCTAATCCTTCAAACCTATTTTCCCTTCCGTCTTTCTTCAACCCTTTCTCACTCCTTCTAAGACTCTCCCCTTACTGCGCAGGCGATGCTTGTAGCTATCGCGTGCTTTGATTACATGCACACCGCACAGCCGCACAGCCACCCTGGTTTCCTCCCGCCTTGACTCTACACAGCGCATCCCCCACAGGGCCAACCCCCCCATGCGCCTCAAGCCTCATATTGACGTTTTGACGCTCCAACCTTTCACTGGCGCCATGACGCCTGCGCCCTGCATTTCCCTCCTCCCAGCCTCATAGTGACTTGGAGCATTTATGAACCGCGCCTTCCTGAGCCTTCACTCACAATACCGCAGACCCCTGCCTCTCACATGCTACAGGTCAGTACAGCGGCACCTCCTGGCGCCTTTGCTCTCCTCTGTTCTCTTTATCTTATTATTTGTTTTTTCCACAGCTGCAAAATGGCTGTCACTAAGGGGTTAAATGTAAGCATACCTGTCGGTTGGCTACTTGTTTGCTGATAGCAATCGTCCCCGGTCATATATTTCACTGGTTTTCGGTGCCGCTCCGGTCCCTCGGCTCCATCTAGTGACAGTAGCTTCTGATTGGCTAGAAATCAGAAGCCACATCACATGCTCTCAATGCAAGTCTACGAGAGCCAGAATGAAGCTCTCATAGAATTGCATTAAAAATTGACCTCTGCACAGTTCCATGAAACACTGGAACTGCAGGCAGGTCACTTTTTGCCAGAGACCAAGGGAAGCGGTGGTGAAAACAGATGAAAACACCAGAAAGTGAGTATCAGACAGGGGGCAGAGAACGTACATTTAAAGCACCACTCCATTGGTGCAATAAAAAAATGCTGGAGTGGTGCTTTAAAGGGAACCTGTCAACAAGATGTAAAGTAAAGACATAGCTGTAATGGTGTTATAATACATATTACATTGATACTTCTGATGACGTTCCCTTTAATCATTCATTTGTTCCACATTTCATGGGACATATAGTCATGATTTTCACCATTTTGATTTACATATAATGCAGTAAATCAAAGATCTATATTCCTCCTTCTAAAATGTGTCAAAGGTATTGGAATAGATTAAACATGAAAGTCTTCTGTCTCATCTTTGTGAGGAATTTAGATCTCTAGACAAAGATGTGTGCAGATGTTGCAATGATAATAATCTAATGTTTAATGAGGATTTTCTTCCAGATTTCTCTGCAGATTATGGGTGGGATATACCCATGTGGACTTACTGTTACACTCAATGTCATAATCCGCCTGGAATATTTCATATAGAAGCAGTTTATACAAATACAGTATTACTGGCGTATAACTTTTAATGAAAGCAATAGACTTTTTCTCTACGCATTCATGAGTTTTACAATGAGGCTACATAATCTGAATTAGAAAATAATTTCACCAATATCTGCCCAATGTTTGTTTGTGTTTATTTCTATGTGCATGGTTAATTGCTCATTTTAGGAAGTTTTGGCTCCTATTTGTCTATTTTCTTTTTTATTTTCGCTTGTCTACTCATTTTCAGGAAGTAGCAACATCCTGAACGAAACACATGAAACAATGTACAAATAAAGCAGGAAGGGACATCATTGTTAGAAGAGCATTAAAGTCAAAACTACTAAAGAAATATGAATTTGCTTATGACATTGCCTGACTATAATTTGTAAAAAAAATGCAATTTTTATTTTATTTTACAATTGTCCAAAATATTGTATGTCATACAATTCCTACTATGTATAGAACACCTGTAATTTGATGTAGTCAATTGGTGCATTCAATATCTGATAATAAAGGAAAACTTCAACAGAACTGTTAAAAAGTAAATACAGAATTGTTAGTGTTATGCCTTTTTTTAATAGGAAAATTAAATTTATTATTATTTTATTGTGATTTGTGAAATACTCAGCATTTAAATTTTGAAAACCAATTACAAATTTTGAACTTAATATAAGAAATAAAGAAAAAGTATAACCGCTAAGAACCGATTGCCAATACCAATCTTCAATTCAGATCAATATCATGTCATATTGTTATACAATAGTACACAGTTTAAAAAATGGTAATCTGCCTCAATGCAGATGCGAACAGAAGCTTATGCGTACCAGTAGATATAGTATATCAAATGAAACTAAATATTTATAATGCCATTCATCCTGACGCACTGGGCCAACTCCGGACTGATGACAACCCATTTTTACCTACCGTATTTTTTGGTTTTTAAGACGTACTTTTTTTCCACCAAATTTGGGGAAAAATTGGGGTACATCTTATAATGCAGATATACCTTACCAGCCGCGGTGAAGCAGGGTCTCAGGGTCGCTGCTGGAGGGGGAAAGAGTGTTGTGTTGCTGCAGGCCGCAGGCTGGGATGAGGAGGTGTTCCGATGTGCGCTGCTGTGAGTGAAAATGGCTGGAGTGCTCCGTGGTGCAAGGGGGCTCCATCAGCATTTTGTGAAAGCCCGTTGCCAAGATCTCAATCTGAGCATGCGCCGTCCCAGCGGCAATTTTCCTGGAGGCAACCGCATCGCATTACTGGATGTGCAGGGGAGCTCCAGGCTTTCACAAAATGCCGGCGAATCCCCCCACACCACAGAGCACTGCAGCCGTTTTCACTCGCAGTGGCGCACATTGGAACACCCCCTCATTCCAGCCTGCGGCCTGCAGCGACACGCCACTCTTGCCTCCTCCAGCGTCGACCCTGGGACCCTGCTTCACCGCAGACACCACTTCGGGTAAGCAATAAGACGCATGGATTATAAAAGGCACCACCATTTTATTAAAAAAAAGTTTTTTTTCCTATTTTTCTCCTCAAAATTTGGGGTGTGTCTTATAATCAGCAAAATACGGCAATAAGGGCTTGGAAAATATCACAATTTCTGTGTTTTTGTTTCTCCCCACACTTTTTAAAAATTGACCACAGTTTCTCATTGGGATTGAGATCTTGAGAGTTTCCTGGCATTGGACCCAAAATTTCAATGTTTTGTTTGTTGAGACGAATTGCAGAAGCCTTGAAATTAAATGGATGCAGCTGTAAATATTGAGACTTTGCATAAACTTGATGCAGCTTTCAATAGACAACCCTGGCACAATAAGATTAATAAAGACCTTCAGCAAGCATCCAGAGTTGCAGAGCAGCATTGGAAGAAAACTCATTCTCAGGATGAATCTCCCAATATCTTTCCTCACATAATCTCTGGTCCTCCCAAGAGCTCCTTCTTTCCTCCACACTTATTCGTTCCTCACCTAATCGCCTCCAAGACTTCTCCTGAATATTCCCCATCCTTTGGAATTCTGTGCAACAACACGTCTGATTATTCACCACATTCGAATACTTCAGACAGAACCTGAAAACCCATCTCTTCAAGAAAGCGTACAACCTGCAATGACCATGCTGCCACCTCAACACCATCGGAGCTACTGCAACCCAAAATCTACTGTCGCCTTCCCCATAACCCTGTAGAATGTAAACCCACAAGGGCAGGTTCTGCTTCCCCCTGTATCAGTCTGTCATTGCTAGTTTGTTTACTTTAAGTGATATCTGCATTTTGAGGTGTATTTTGTATGTAACCCCTTCTTATGTACAGCAACATGAAATCAATGGTGCTATATAAATAAATAATAATAACAAAAGTTTAAAAACTTATGAAATGCTTATGAAACTGTGCTTCATCAACCACAGAAAAATCTGAATAAAAGATCTAAAAACACCGAAGCAACAAACTCTGTGAAAACCAAAATTTGTGTATGTCTCAAAAGTTTTGACCATGACTATAATAATAATAATCTTTATTTATATAGCGCCAACATATTCCGCAGTGCTTTACAGTTTAACAGTTTCAAAACACAAGTCATAAGTAATAACGTTAACAATGCAATCATTAAAGCAAAATAAGACGACCCTGCTCGTGAGAGCTTACAATCTACAATGAGGTGGGGGGGATAGTCGAGTAACGGGGAGGCCAATTAATAGAGTGTTGCAGTAGTCCAGGCGGGAGTGGATCAATGCTACAGTGACAGTTTTTGTTGTTTCCATGGTGAGAAAAGGGCGGATTCTAGAGATGTTCTTTAGGTGTAAGCGGCAAGAGCGGGCAAGAGATTGTATATGGGATGTGAAGGAGAGATTGGTGTCAAACATAACACCCAGACAGTGTGCCTGCTGCCGGGGTGTTATTATGGTGCCACCCACAGAGAGGGAAATGCCAGATTTAGGGAGGTTAGTAGACGGCGGGAGCAGAAGAAGTTCAATTTTTGAGAGGTTGAGTTTCAGATAGAGAGCGGATATGATGTTGAAGTCCCACACATTACAATGATCTGAGATTATATTTTATTTAGAGTTAAAACATAGTTTAATCTCTTAATGACCGGCAATGCGTCTTCTAATGGTGGCTGTTAAGGGGCCTTAATTCTCAGTAGTGAACATATATTTCCCTTAAAAACAATTTTTTTATGTTTCTTTGTAAAAAGCACCTAACCCAATGTGGAGGGTAATGAAAACCCCCCCCCAAAAAATGCAAAAAATATATTAAGAACCTGCCTGCCAAAACCCTA